>NC_080675.1:17371558-17674588 GCF_030445035.2 Dasypus novemcinctus
TGCTATTTCTTGTTTGCTGAGGATTTTTATCAAGAATGGACAATGGATTCTGTTAAGTGCTTTTTCAATGTCTACTGAAATGATGATAAGGTTTTTCTTTTTTAGTTTGTTAATAGCATGCATTACATTGATTTGTCTTCAAATGTTAAGTGAACCCTGCATTCCTGGGATAAACTCCACTTGGCCATAGTGTATTATCCTTTCAACTTATTGTTAGACTCAATCTGCTAATATTTTCTTGGGGATTTTTGTGTCAAGGTTCTGAGAGAAATTGGTCTGTACTTTTCTTCTTGTGACGTCACTGTCTGTTTTTGGTATTAGGATGTTGTAGTTACCTAGGCTACTCAATCAAATACCATTAAACGGCTTAGCTTGAACAATGGGAATTTCTTGCCTTATGTTTTTCCATATCATTGATGTGGAAAGTCCAAATCAAGAAGTCATCAAGGCAATGCTTTCTTCCTGAAGGCTGTGGTGTTCTGGGGCTGGCTGACAGCAACTCTTAGTCCTTAGTTTGTCACATGTCAAGGCATCTGGTAGCATCTCTTGGTCTCTCCCTTCTCTTCTGGGTTCTCTTGATTTCAGCTTCTGGCTGCTTCCTCTGTGGCTTTCTCTGTCTTTCTGAATTTCACTCTCCTTAAAAAGGACTTGAGTAATAGGATTAAGACCCATCCTGATTACTTCTTAACTGAAGCAACCTCATCAAAAAAATCCTACAGAAACAAATAAACAAAAAAACAATAAAACAAAAAAGTAAAAAAAAAAACCCACAAAAAAAAACACAAATAAGTCCAACATACAATGGGCTCACACCCACAGGAATGGATTAAATTTAAGAACTTGTTCATGGCAATAGATGGCTCTGGAGTCCAGTGCCTTGCCAGTGGTCCCTACTTTGGAATTTGTGCTTCTGACCATGATGGAGTTGGACTCAGACGTGACCTCTCTGCACATGCCTCGTCTGTCACTTTTACTGACTATGTGGTTGGCACTGGGGTTCGTGTATGCTCAGGAGACTTGAATATCTGTACTGTCCATGTGCCAGCTGGACCTGGAGCCTCAGCAGAGTTGTAACACTTACTCTCCGGTTCGTTGGACTTACCCAGGTCAGCTGACAGGGAGGTGAGGATGGTCAACTACCACACCAGAGAACCAAGAGTCTACAGGTGCAAGCAGGAGAATCGCATCCATCAGCCATGTGGGATCTAAGCCCCCTCTTGATTTAGAGGAGGAGTGGACATCACCATCCCAGGGTCCTCAGGATGGAGGAATAAAATATGGATTAGAGTGGACTTACTGGTATTCTACTATAGGATTATTGTGACTCTAGCAATGGAAGAAAATATATCATTGATGTGGAGACAGTGGCCACAAGAGTTACTGAGGGCAGGGAGAGGGAAGAAGAGGTGTGATGTGGAGGCATTTTCAGGACTTGGAGTTGCCCTGAATGATATTGCAGGGACAGATGCAGGACATTATATATCCTGCCATAACCCACTGAATGGACTGGTGGAGAGTGTAAATTACAATGTAAACAATAATCCATGTGGTGTAACAGTGCTCCAAAATGTATTCATCAAATGCAATGAATGTGCCACACTGATGAAAGAGGTTGTTGATGTGGGAGGAGTGTGGGAAGATGGGGAGTGGGGGTAAATGGGAACCTCTTATATTTTTTAATGTAACATTTTGTATGATCTTTTAAAAAAAAGATAATAAAAAAACAAAGGAAGGAGTGGTAAAGGAATTATCATAAATTGTCATGTTTTCATGAAAATAAAATCATATGCAATTGTGTCAGAAACTGAATATGATCAGGAAAAAAAAAAACATGTTTGGGAAGTGTATTTGGCTCAACCGATAGAGCATCTGCCTTCCACATAGGAGATCCAGGGCTCAAACCCCCGGCCTCCTGGCCTGTGTGGTAAACTGGCCCATGTGCCGTACCATGCAGGGGTGTCCCCCACGTAGGGAAGCCCCATGCTCAAGGAGTGCACCCCACAAGGAGAGCCACCCCAAGCGAAAAAAGCACAGCCTGCCCAGGAGTGGTGCCACACACACAGAGACACAGAGGGCAGACGCAGGAAGATGACGCAACAAAAAGAGACACAGATTTCCGGTGTTGTTGACAAGAATGCAGGCGGACATAGAAGAACACAGCAAATGGACACAGAGCAGACAACGGGGGTGGGGTGGTACGGAGGTGGGAAGGGGAGAGAAATAAAATAAATAAATCTAAAAAAAACCAACAAAAACATGATCATGGGGAAGTTTCTGGAAGATGGAGGATTAGAGAGATACAGGGCTCACTTCTCTCCTAGGAATATAGCTAAAGGACAGGTAGAAACTGTCTGGATCAACCATTCTTGGGCTCAGGAGATGGTGGAAGGCAGGGTAGTGGGCAGAAGAGTGAGGGGTAAAGAAAAGGAGACTTAGCTGGGAGGCTTTGTGAGTAACTTGTGCCCCTGTGCTTCTGGCACCCAACCCCCAACTTCAGAGCAGGCAGCGTTGGGACCTCCAGGCTCTGGCTGGTGGCTATGGACGAAGAGGGCTGCAGGGATCCATGTCCCCTGGAAAGGGGAGAGGGAAGGAGACAGCCTATTGCTGATCCAGCTTTTAACTGGCCAGTTTGGTCTGCCGTGTCTATGAGTCCCACTCTTCCCAGCTGGGTGTGGCCACGCCATTGTCTTAAGCCTGGAGCTGGAGCCAGCTAAAGATTGCCTGCCTTCTCAAACACCCCCTTACTGACCTAGACAGGCAGCTACTGACACAGAAAGGAGTGGACATTTCTTTCCTCCTTGGGAAAAGGGAAGGGTAGGGCTGAGCGAGGAGAGAGACTTCTTATCAGCAAGTTTGAACTGCAAGGCTTGGCTTTGAAGAGCTCACCCTGAGGGGAAATTCTCCAGCATCTTGCTTCTATACCACCTGCCCAGCCCTGGTTCCAGGGAACACAATTCCCGCTAGGGTTTGAGATGAGAGATTTGTTGAAGAGCACCATCTGCTGGCAGAACAGGGAAGTGCATTCCAGGTGGGAAATAAATAGGAGGCTTGTTGGTGCTTTTCCTGCCCTCTACCAACGGCCCTTTGAAATTGGTCTGTACCTCATTAGCGGGTCCCTGACCCTGTTTTGAACAGTTAGACAGGGGTAATTCTAAAGAACTAGAATAAGTTGAACCAAGAATCAAAGAAGAACCATAACACAAAGCCACTCAACACTAAATTCCTGGGCAAGAGAGAGAAACTGATTATCAAAGTAAACTTACTGTCATAAGCAGATTGCTAGACATCAGCAAAAAATTACAAGCCATATTAAGAAAAAGGAAGATATGGCCTAGGCAAAGGAAAAATGAAAACACCAGATGAGACACAAGATTTGAAACAAGTAATCAATGATGTTTATACAAATCAATAAATCAAGGAGTTGAAGGAAAATATGGCTAAAGAGATAAAGGATATTAAGAAGACACTGGGTGAGCACAAAGAATTTTAAAGCTTGAATAGAAAAATAGCAAAGCTTATGGGAATGAAAGACACAGTGGATGAGATTAAAAATACATTTGAGGCATACAACACTGGATTTGAAATGAAAGAAGAAAGAATTAGCAAATTAGAAAACAGAACAGGTGAAATTGAAAAGACAGAAGAACAGATAGAGAAAGAATGGAAAAAATGGAGCAGGGTATTAAATGAGCACATGAAGTGTACCAACATATGTGTTATGGCAGTTCCTGAAAGAGAAGAGAAGGGAAAAGAGGCAGAAAGAGTTATATGAGGAATAAATGGCCAAAGATTTCCCGGTTCTCATTAAAGACAAACATACATATACAAAAAGTACAACATACTCAAAAAAGAATACAAATAGACCTACTTTGAGACACATACTATTCAGCATCAAACTCCAACATCAAAACTCCAACATAGAGAATTCTGAGCGTAGTAAGAGAAAAACATCCTATCACATACAAGGGATGTCCAGTAAGACTTAGTGAGGATTTCTTATCAGAAACTATGGAGGCTAGAAGACAGTGGTATGATATGTTTAAGATACTGAAAAAGAAAAATCACCAGCCAAGAATTCTTTATCCAGCAAAACTGTCCTTCAATAATGACGGCGAGTTTAAAATATTTACAGATAAGTAGAAACTACACAAGAGGCTGGCTTTACAAGAATGCTCAAGGGAGTTCTACAGCCTGAAAGGAAAGGAAAGAGACTTAGAGGAGAGTGTAGAAATGAAGAATATCAGAAAGGGTAACCAAAAGGGCAAAAAGACAGAAAAAGTAAGATATGACATATGAAAAGCCAAAGGATAAAATGGTTGAAGTAAGTAATGTCTCTACAGTAGCATCATTAAGTGTAAATGGATTAAAATCCCCAACCAAAAGATATAAGCTGACAGAATGGATAGAAAATCCATATGCTGTCTACAAGAGACTTAACTTAGACCCAAGGATACAAATAGGCTGAAAGTAAAAGTTTGGAAAAGATCTTTCATGCAAACAATAACCAAAAAAGGGCAGAGATAATTATACTAATATTGGACAAAACTAACTTCAAATGCAAAAAAGTTTGTAAGACATGCAGAAGGCCATTATATATCACTAAAAGGGGCAATCCACCAGGAGGAAATAACAATCATAAATATCTATACACCTAACTAGGGTGCCCCAAAATATATAAGGCAAACTCTAGCAAAACTGAAAGGAGAAATAGATGTCTCTACAAGAATAGTTGGAGACTTCAACATGCCACTCACATCAATAGATAGAATAACCATACAGAGGATCAACAAGGAAATAGAACTTGAACAGTATCATAAATAAGCTAGATCTAACAGACATACATAACACTGTACCCCAAATCAGCAGGATATACATTCTTCTCAGGTGCTCATGGATCTTTCTCCAGAATAGGCCACATGTTGGGTCACAAAACAAGTTTCAATAAATTTAAACCTATTGAAATTATACAAAGCACCTTCTCTGAGCATAATGGAATGAAGGTGGAAATCAATAATAAGTAGGAAAGGGGAAAATTTGCAAGATATACGGAGGTCAAAAAACACACCTTTAAATAATCCATGAGTCAAGCAATTGCAAGAGAAACTAGTAAATATCTTGAGATTAATGAAAGCAAGAACATAGCTTATCAAAACTTAAGGGACACAGTGAAGGCAGTACAGGGAGGTAAATTTATAGTCCTAAATGCCTACATTAGAAAGGAAGAAAGAGCTAAAATCAAAGACCTAGCTGAACACCTGGAGGAACTAGAAAGAGAATAACAAATTAATCCCAAAACAAGCAGAAGGAAAGAAATGAAAAAGATTAGGGAGTGGATGTGGCTCAAGCAGTTGAATGCCTGTTTCCCACATGGGAGATCCTGGTTTTGGTCCCCAGAGCCTCCTAAAAACAAACAACAAGTAAACATACAGAAAAACCAACTCAGAGGAGCCAATGAGGCTCATTGATTGAGTGCTGGCTTCCCGCATATGAAGTGCCCTGTACCTTAAAAAAAAAAAAATTAGAGCAGTGTAGCAGTTTGATATGGTTATGAATTCCAAAAATAGATATTGGATTATGTTTGTGATCTGGTCTGTACCCGGGTGTGATTGAGTTATGACTGGGGCTTTGATTGGACCATGTCATTAGGGGGTTGAGTCCCCGCCCCTTGGTGGGTGGGAACTCACAGATAAAAGGCATGACAAAGGACAGAGTTGAGGGTTATTAATGTTGGAGTTTTGATGTTGGCTTTGATGCTGGTCTTAAGCTGAAGCCCCAGGGAGAGAGGCAGAGCCGTTCACCTGATAGTCTACAGCTAACCTTGTAGAGAGAGGCAAAGCCTAGAGAGCTTCACAGTCTATAGCTGACCTTGTGGAGAAAAGAGAGGAGCTGAGCCCAGAGGAACGCAGGAAACCTGAACCCTCACAGATGCCGGCAGCCATCTTGCTCCAACACATGAAAATAGACTGTGGTGAGGGAAGTAACTTATGCTTTATGGCCTACTATCTGTAAGCTCATACCCCAAATAAATACCCTTTATAAAAACCAACCAATTTCTGGTATTTTGCATCAGCACCCCTTTGGATGACTAATACAAGCAGAAAGAAATGAAACTGAGAACAACAAACAGTAGAGAGAATCAGCAAAACAAAAATCCAGTTCTTTGAGAAGATCAGTAAAATCGACAAACCCTTAGCTAGACAAACAAAGAAAAAAAGATGTAAATACATAAAATCAGGAATGAAATGGGGGCATTGCTACTGAGCCCCAAGAAATAAAAGGATCATAAGAGAATATTATAAAAACTATACACAAACAAATTAAACAACCTAGATGAAATACATAAATTCCTACAAATGCACAAACAACCTACATTGGCAATAGGAGAAATAAGAAACCTCAAGAAACCAGTCATAAGTAAAGAGATTCAGTCATCAAAAATCTCTCAATAAAAAAAAGTCCAGGACCAGATGGTTTCACAGGTAAATTCTACCAAGCATTTCAAAAAGAATTAACACCAATTCTGTTTAAACTCTTCCAAAAAATTGAAAAGGAAGGAAAACTACCCAACACATTTTATGAAGACAATATCACCCTAATACCAAAGCAAGATAAAGATACCACAAGAGTAAGAAATTATAGACCAATCTCTCTAATGAATATGGATGCAAAATTTCTCAACAAAATACTTGCAAATAGAATCCAAGAGCATATTAAAGGAATTTACACCATGATCAAGTGGGTTTTATTCCTAGTATGCAAGAAAATCAATTAACGTAATATATACCACATTAACAAATTGAAGGAGAAATAAACATGCTTATCTCGACTGACATAGAAAAGGCATTCGACAAAATCCAGCTTAGTTTCTTTATAAAACACTTCAAAAGACTGGAATAGAAGGAAAATTCCTTAACATGATTAAAGGCATATATGAAAGAACCCCTGCTAGCATCATATTCAATGGTGAAAGACTGAAAGCTTTCTCTCTAAGATCGGGAACAAGGGAAGGATGCCCACTGTCACCACTATTGTTCAATATAGTGCTAGAAGTTCTAGCTAGAGCCATTCAGCAAGAAAAAGAAATAAAAGGCATCAAATAGGAAAAGAAGTAAAATGATCACTCTTTACAGATGACATGATCCTGTATTTTGAAAATGTGAAATATTTATGAAAAGGATCCTAGAGCTAATAAATAAGTTCAGCAAAGTGGCAGGATACAAGATCAACATGCAAAAATCAGTAGTGCTTTTATACACTAGTAATGAACAATCTGAAGAGGAAATCGAGAAAAAATTCCATTTATAACAGCAACAAAAAGAATAAAATATCTAGGAAGTATTTAACCAGGGATGTAAAGGATCTGTACTCAGAAAACTATGAAATAGTGCTAAAATAAATCAAGGAAGACTTAAAACAAATGGAAGGACATTCCATGTTCATGGATTAAAAGACTAAATATTGTTAAGATGCCAATTATACCAAATTGATGTATAAATTCAACATAATCCCAATCAAAGTTCCAAGAGCTTACTTTATAGAAATAAAAAGCATCAATTATCAAATTTATTTCGAAGGGAAAGGGGCCCTGAATAGCCAAAAACACCTTAAAAAAGAAAAGCGAAGTTGGAGGACTCACCCTTCCTGATCTTAAAGTATATTACCTAGCTACAGTGATCAAAAGAGCAAGGTAATGGCATAAATATAGATATATTGATCAATGGAATTGAATTGAGAGTTAAGAAATAGACCCTCACCTTTAAGGTCAACTGATTTTGACAAGCCTACTAAATCCACTTTACTGGGACAAAACAGTCTCTTCAACAAATTTTGCTGGGAGAACTGGATATCCACAACCAAAGAATGAAAGAGGGCCCCTATCTCACTCCTTTCACAAAAATAACTCAAAATGGATCAAAGACCTAAATAAAAGCCAGGACCATAAACCTCCTAGAAGATAATGTGGGAAAATACCTTTAAGACCTGGTAGAAGTGGGTCCTTAGACCTCACACCCAAAGTGCAAACAACCAAAGGAAAATATAGATAAATGGTACATCCTTAAAAGTAAATACTTTTGCACATCAAAGACTTTGTCAAGAGGGTGGTTTTTGTGTGATCTATGTATCTTAAAAAAAAAAAGAGGGTGGAAATTCAGCCTACTCAATGGGAGACATTATTTGGAAACCACATATCTGACAAGCATTTAATTTCCATGATATATAAAGAGATCCTACAACTCAACAATAAAAAGTCAAATGACCAATTTAAAAAAGGGCAAAAACCTTGAATAGGAATTTTTCCAAAGAGAAAATACAAATGGTGGAAAACAAATGAAAACATGTTCAACAGCACCAGTGATTAGGGAAATGCAAATCAAAACTACCTCTCTGCCCAGTTCCCTTCTCAGCCAGTTGCAATGAATTTTTTATTTTTATTTTATTTTGCAATGAGTTTCTTGTAACTTTTTCTGATCTTTTCTGTGAGTGCTCAGTAGGACTTTTAGAGAAAGAGTAGGGGCCAATTCCTCAATTATTCTAGCTAAACCTTCTCCCCTAGGAAAGCAAGAGCTTGTTTCCTTTCTTGGAGGCGCCCCCCCCCTCTTATTTTGGTCCAGTTTGTTGCTCTAAACACTCAGCTCTCCAGTGGTTTGGGAGAAAGCCATGGGTTTGTTGTTCATCATTATATGGGTGTGAGTGATGCTTCTTCTAGCACTCTACATTCAGGAGCAGAGGCTGGAAGTCTCAGCACATCATTAAAGTTTTCTGAGCCTCAAATTTCTCATCAGTAAAATGGGAATGGTAACACCTTCTTCACAGGATAGTTGTTAGGATTAACTGACACATAGAACACATGGTGGTGCCTCAGAGGCAGGCAGTCTGCACCTCAGGAGGGAGCCCCAAGAACGAACCTGTTGGTCCATGAGAGAGGTGCCAGGCCTGCATGTCTGCAGAGCCGATGACTCCAGGGTTCTGTTATCCTGCCTCCCGCTCTTCCCCCTTGGACTTCCCAAATCACCTGCAAATGGATGGAGCTTCAAGACTGGATATTTTCCATTCAAGTCTAAGGTCATGGGCAGAGGACTTGGGTTGTAATCCTTGTTCTATGTCTGCTGTGACTTTGACGGGTTACTTACTAAAATCCAGGATTACCATTATGGAGCCATTTACTATGTACCAGGGACTGTGTGAAGTCCTTTATTTATAAGAGGACATCTCAAATATTCCATCAAAGGATCCTAAGGTGGGAGAGCAGTAAGTAAACTCCCCCATACTTAGCAGTACCGCCCGATGCAGCCTTGAAATTCCTTGGAGGTCTTCTGTTTTATTTTAAAAATTCATGTGAATAGTGTACTTTATTCTATATCGGTTTAATTTTTAGAATATTGAAAATTATATCAAATAGCTAGGGAGGAAACTTCTTTTTCCTTCCAAATTTTGGAACAAAGTGGATTCTTCTAGAAGCTGATCTTGTTTCTTCTTGGGCTTCTGGAATGCTGTAACACGTGCCCCTTTGCCCCCAGGAACTTAGGGAACACAGTCCCTGTGACAAGAAGCCAGAGCCACACCCTTGCACTAATCTCATGATCACATGTAAAATGGAATCATTATTTCTCTTATTTCAGGAAAGATTAAAGGCAGTTTAAGTCTAAGTGCCCTGCCTACCTCATAATGTGGTTATGCTGGTCAAAACATTAGTTAGGAATAGGCAAGACTTAAAAACCATAAAAGTCTAGCAACATCCAAGATATTATTACAGGTTTTTCTAAAACATTTTACTGCCAAGTCGGTCAGCTGATACTGAAATGGAACAGAAATAAAGGCTTGAGGGTTTGTTTGGTTTTAGGATAAAACTATCCTCAAAAGTGATGCCATTTAAAAATTGAGCATCATTATCGAAGCACTTGCAGTGTGGCGAGTGTCAGGTACCAGGTGCGAGAACAAAACCAAATCCTTCAGGGTCAGGTCTCTGCACGTGGAACGTCGGTGCTCACGCCACCAAGCCCTTCCCTCCCAACAGCTCTGCCAAGCAGCCAAGGCTGTCACCACTCCCACATCACAGGTGCACAGGCGCTGGGCACGGTGAGGTTACGAGGCTTCCTACCCTCTCCCAGGTGGGAACTCCCGGGCTGGTGTTCAAACCCAGGTATTCTGTTGTCAAGAAAATGCAGCTGGCCTGACCTCAGAAACTGGATTGTACTTTGTTCCTTTTATGTTACCCCCAAATGTGGGACGTGCACCAATGATATGGGTGGAACAGGAGATGAGTTTAGGGGCCATCAGGTTTGGAATGAATCAATATTGAATCACACAGAGAAAGTTATTCCCTTTCTAATCCTCTTCCAGCCCTTTCTGTTACATCATGGAAAAAGTCTGTTAGGTGCTAGTAAGTCTTTAACATCTCTCCCACACTTGCTAATTTCTAATTTTAACAAAGGCATAGAGCTTTTAGTAAGATACAAGATCTGGCTAGAATTTAATAGCATAGTTTTACCATGATTTAGATTTTCACAATTACTGCATTTTTTGTTTATAATAAGTGATGTTAGTCTTCACTTAGTGGGATTAGGTTTCTTTTAAAAATAAGACCTTAATGAAAAACAGAGTTGATTAAAATATTAAACAGATGCTATATCCGAGAGGACGGAGATATGGCGAAACTTGAACAAGTGGTATGGGCTGAGAATGATGTAAGACGTGAGGGCCAGTTCATGTTTATAGCATCACAGAGAACTTGCAGACGGCTGGCTGTGAGCTCAGCCATGGGGAAGCCTGAAAGCTTCATGGAGATCATGCCAATGGGTCCTTTGATCACTATAGGTAACTCTGGTTTCCTAAACATAGGAATCTGCACCAACCTCAGAGCCTTCTGTGAACACTCATTCTCCTTTAGGCCAGAAAGCTGCCAGGGTAGCAGAGCGTGCGTTCTGGTGGGGACACCACACAGTGACAGCTCAGAGGGGACAGAATGGAGGGAACTGGTAAGGGAGACTGGAGGCACGCTGAGTGGGGACAAAGGTGACATGGGAAAAGAGGAGTAAATATTTTTCCTGAAACATTTGAAGATGCAGGGACACTTTGGAAACATGATGAAAGCCATGAAGCACATTACCTAGGAAAACACACGTGTATTTCCTCTGACATCTGTGTGTGCATACATAATATTAGGGGACTCGTGGGCTCCAGTGTTTGAACTCCAGATTTGATTTCTTATGTCTAGAAATTCTCTTGTTGATTAATTCATGCCTAAGAGTAACTACAGAGAGATTTACCTAAATAAGGATTCCTAATTGTGCAATTTTCTCAACGTTATTCCCACCCACCCACCTACCTATCTATTGATTCATCTACCCATCCACCTTTTTTTTTTTTTCGGAGGTACTGGAGATTGAATCCAGGACCTCGTACATGGGAAGCCAGTGCTTAACCACTTGAGCTATTTCTATTCCTCCCATCTACCACTTAAACCATCCATCCATCCCTCCCTCCCTCCATCCATCCATCCATCCATGCAACCAACCAACATAAATGGATTTCCCTTTTCTCCTTCCAATGGTTCAAGCAGATCATCATCAGCTAATAAAATATTTTTTTCCACATTTAGCTTAATATATCAATTTTGGATCCTACTTTAATAAAGCCATGATTTTGATGTACCATCTCTCTGCAAAAATCACTTAGTAAAACTAACTCCCTATGAAGATGAACCATGATTATACTGAAGCTCCTTGACCTCCTGGTCACTTTCAAGGTCTCTAGGGGTCCAGGCTGGAGGTGCAAGGACCTGTTTCATGCCAGTCCCTGTATCAGGATATGGAGATTAAAAAGTCCACTAGGGGCAGGGCCCAGCTACTTCTTCCCATTCCCATGGCAACTAATATAGTGCAAAACCCATGGGAGAACCTGATCTGTGATTAGATATTACCAGGTTTTTACAAGTAGCTCCAGGATGCTTCCCCTTTCAAAAGTGATATGATGTAATAGATTAAGATATCTGACTTAGAAGCCACATGGCCTTAAGTTCAAAACCCAGCACAGCTGTTTTCTGGAATGACCTTAGGCAAGCTGCTTAACCCTCAGCCTTAGTTTCCTCATAAAATGGGTAGAATAAAACCTATTCTGTAGGATTGTTGTGAGGATGACATAAAATAACTTTTGTCAAGTGCTTAGCATAGTGCTTGGCATACAGTAAGTGCCCAATTAATGATAGTCTTGATGATGGTGACAATAGCAAAGGAAGAGGAGGACCAGTAGCAGCATTTCCTTAAGGCAGGAATCAAAAATCCAGTTCAGATGGGCCCTCCTGGTATGTAAAGAAAACATTGGGGTTTATCAGCTGGAAGAAAATGCACCTCAACCTCAAGAGCGAACCCCTCAGGCAGCATGGAAAGGCTGTGTGCAGTGTGGGTGAAGAGCACCACCTGGGTGGGTCTTCCAGCCCTACCCAACCAGCCCAAGGAGCAACCCCTTTGTGCCTCCATTTCCTTTTGTGAAAAAGCAAGGGGGTTGAATGAGATGCTGCCTTAGGAACCTGCTTCCTGCTCAACGTTTTGGGTCCACTAGGCATAGGTTTTCTGCTTCATATTCCTTACTGGGTCATCATTTCTGAAGGTGCTCTGTGTATATCTTATATCTCCTATCTTATGAAAACAACATGTACTAGCTTTAACTCTTTTCTCCCTCCCCGCACCGCCCCCCCGCCATGTTCTCTCCTCCAATATGAAGAAGGCCAAGGACTCTTGTACTGAATATGGACGTTTTGATGTCTTAGGCAGTTATGTAACTAGGCTTGTTGCAGTCTCAGAAGGCAGATCCGAAATGGATTAGACAAAAGAAGGCATATTTTAGGATGCTTCTCTATCCAAGACTCCAAGATGATTCTCCATATTCCTAAAGGCCTTTATGCTAATTGCCTTTTCTTGTGAGCACAAAAAATGCCTTAATTCATTAATTAAGCACTTTAAGTAGGTGCGTCCCTCCACTGTCCATAATGAGCACTCATGTAATCTTATTAATAAAATGAGGATTTATTAACTGATCAGTTCTAATAAATACTAAGCCGTTATCTTCTCATGGGCCGCAAGCCCTGGGGAAGCAAAACAGTCCATGTGATCATTAAATGGGAAAATATTAAGTTGTGTTTGTCAGTTACAAAATTGAGTGTCCTCCACCCTCCACCCTGCTGCAGTTTGAAGACCTGAAGCTGAGTTTTGTTTTCTTACCACACTGGTCTCCCACAGATAGCTGTAACCTAAAGAGGGTAACACCTTGGCCAAGTATTAAGATCTTAAAATGAAAAGAAGGGAAAAACAAAAATGAAAGAAGCAGGTATAAGACAGTAGTGCAGATGTTTCCCTGTCCATGGCACGATCGACTAATCTGCTCTGACGGAGACTCATCAAAAAGGAAGCTCAAATTCATTCTAGGACATTTCCTTCTTCTTTATCGAAGGGGTAGGGTGAGGCAGTGAGGTCAGCCATTTGGGGTTCCAGGGAAAAATTTACGATCTTCAGGATTTTTGTTTCCAACTCAAGAACAGAGCTGCAGGAAATCAAGGCTTTTGAAAACCAACCTCCCACTGGCAGTTAACTCTAGATGATTAAGATGAGAGCAAGATGAGTACAGAAATAACGCAATTCCAGGCTGCTTTTGTGGTTCATTTTAAAAAGATCGAATTTAGACGTAAAGAATAAAGATAAGAAGAAAGGCATTGAGGCTTTATGTTCACCCAAGCCCTGGGAGGTGGCTGTTTGGTAGATTGATTTCTAAAGTTGGGCTTGAGGAGGCTAAAAGAAGCCACTCCCCGAATGAACCAAACCAAGAGGCAGAGCTGAGCTGGTCCTTTGGATGACTTCTCATTCTCTGCTCTCCCCCAGGCCGCCATGCCCAGGGCCCACACCTTGCTTCTACCTGTCCCCACTTGTCTCTGCCAACCTGTTGTTCATTATTGCAAAGGCTCCTACCCCCCCTGAGAATTCATTGTCCCGAGACAGCGTGCTGGTCTGGTGGGGGTAGCCATTGGCTGTTTCAGACAGCTGCTTCTGGAGGATGGCCAGGGAGAACTTGTTGGCTGCCAAGAAGTCCTTCATGGAGATCATCTCTCCTGAGAGACGCCGCCCGTCTGTGTCACTCTCCATCACCCCTTCTGTCTCTATGGAGATGTTGCACCGATTCCGGTCATTGCCAGGCATCACCACGTTCCTCCGTGACTGGAAGAGTCTTCTTCTTTGGCATTGTTGGCAACACCCACCATCGATTTTCCTCAGGATCCAGTTGACAGACTGTTTGATGAGGATGGAGATGACATTGAACAAAGAGTAGATGCAGCAGACACCCATGAGGATGAAGACAAAGTTGGCAAAGCGGTAGAGGCCTTGGCTCTCATAGTGGGCATTCTGGCTGCTGACGAGGTCCCCAAAGCCAATGGTGCTGAAAGCCACAAAACAGAAGTAGAGCGAGTCGAAGTAGCTCCACCCTTCGATGGGGGTGTACATGGCAGACGCGCAGCAGGAGATGAGGAGCGAGGCCACGCACAGGATCAGCATGACGCAGTGCACGGAGGGCTTCCAGCCGGCCAAGCTATCCTCCTCAGACTTCCCCAGGTCCTTCAGGCTCTTCTGGGTCAGGGCCCCTCGTCTCCGGAGCTGCCGCTGGCGGCACGATTTCATGAGGTAGGCGATGACTGTGATCAGGCGCTCCAGGAAGAGGTTGAAGAACAAGAGGGTGCTGGCGCACCCGACGAGGCCGTAAAAGATCAGAAAGATTTTTCCTCCCACTGTCGCTGGAGTTGTCATCCCAAACCCTGCAGGAGATAAAAATCAGAGGAGAGAGAGGCGTGAGGGAGATCCTGCTGTGAATGGGGTCAGGGTCTCAGCCTTGAGGGCAGGACCCAGAGAAACAGTCTCATAACCTTTCTATGAATGAAGGGAAGAATTCCCACATTTTTTTTTTCCAGAGGTATGGGGGATTCAGCTAGCTGTCCTTATACAGTACACAACCTAAACAACCATACTTGAAAGATCTCATTCAGAGAGATAAGCAAGGGTCATACAAAGAAAAGTTTCTAAAGGGTTAGCAGAATTCACCGATTCCACAAACACTGACTGAATGCCATTCCAGGAACTGGGCTAACTGTGGACTAGACAGATGTGGCCCCTGCCCTCATGGAACTCTAGTCCAGTGAGGTGACTACCATACTGGATGATAGCTGTTGTTCTGGAGGAGGTACAAGGTCTTGTGGGAGTTTCAGAGAGGGGAACTCACCCCAGAATTGGAGTTCAGGAAATGCTAAGCTAAAGAGTTAGGCAGGCAAGGAGAAGGGTGTGTGGGGATGGGGTGCTGGGAGGGATGATCCACGTTGATAAATAGCAAATGCCGGCATATGCAGAAAGGAGAAATTTGCCCAAGATCTACCCATCTTTTACACAAAATTGTTCAAACGCATACCTCATGCTTTTGGAGCAGAAACTAATGTGTTGGACATTCAATTTTGATAAAATATAAAATCTTTCTCTGGCCTGTGCCTTTTATTGTTCACAATTTCCACCTTCTTGACCTTTTGACCCATGTACACAGTTGTGTTACTAAGAATCCCAGTTGTAGGACAATGGCTGTCACCAACAAAAATAAGAAATAGCAAGGGTTTCTCACTAAGGGAGTCATGTGGCCACTCAGTCATGTGGCCTTCTTCAAAGCAAATAATTCAGTAAATAAGAGAAAGCTAATTTGTTTGTGCTGATGGGCCTCAAAGTCTCGGAATACAAGCATCGTTAAAAAGTAAACATAAAAAAACAGCACTGAGCATACCTCCCTGGGTTCAGTTTCTCATTCAAATCAAACTTCCTTATTTTCAAGTTCAGTTTCTTAATTTTGGCCCCAAAGCTGAGATCTCAAGGACTACCAACTATCTTCTTTCCCACTTGTCCTCAAACCAGTACTTTTCCTTATTGCCACAGTTCAGCCAATGCCAGTCTCCCAGTGCACCTGGTCAGACTTGGTGGTATGTGGACTTCTGGGATTACAAGCTCCTGGTCTCCTAAGGTTGAGTCGACTACTTTCTACAAACACCTAGCTGTGTATTTTAGTTTCCTAGGTTGCTCAAGCAAAAAGCATGGAACAGGTCAGGTTAAACAGCATGTATTTATTCACTCACAATTTGAAACTGGGAAAAAGTCCAAATCAAGGTGTCGGCAAGGTGACCGCTACTTTCTTCCCGAAGACTGTGGTGTCCTAGGGTTGGCTGCTGGTAATCCTTGGTCTTTAGCTTATCACATGGCAAGGCACATGGCAGGATCTTTTGGCTTCTCCCTTTTCTTCTGGGTTCCATTAATGTTCAGCTTCTGGCTGTTCCTCTGTGGCTTTTTCTCTGTTTGAATTTCATTCTCTTATAAAGCACTACAGTATTAGGATTAAGACTCTTCCTGATTGGGCCGGGCCACACCTTAACTGAAGTAGCTTCATCTAAAGGTTGATGAATGGATTCGATGTAAGAACATGTTTTTCTGGGGTACACTCTTCAAACAACCTAGTCTTCCAATTAAATTCAAATTTTCCTTTCTCAGCATATAAGCAACAGGATAGGAAACTAACAGCATATACTCAAGAAACTGGATGAAGATACGGAGTTAACTCTTTAGCTGGATGGGGTGTGGGATAAACAGGATGATTTTGTAAGGAAGTAACAAAGAACAGGGAATGAAAGTCAGGCCCTGAGAAAGAAATCCATTGAGAGTTACAGTTTTGGACCTTACAGATAGAGAGAAAATCAGATCATCATCTCTTCTTGGGGAACTCTTACTTTCAACATTAAAATCCCCCAGCTCCTCTTGGCAGTGTAAGTTCTTATTTGTTGCATCTTTTTCTTATGTAAAGAAATACCTTGTCCTTGCTGTGTTTTCTCTTGTTAGTATCTTTACTTCTTATTCCCATGCTCAAAGTGAAAAAATGTGGTTGAAGTGGTGGAGAATTAAGGAAAAGTGTATAGAGTTTATTGACTGAGCTGAAAGCAATGTCTTTTTCTACCCAATCCAAAAGAACATTGGGGAGTAATCAAGGTGAGAGTTAACTGATTATCTAATGAAGTTAGCTTACCTAAGGAAGTTGGGGTCACCTCCACTGACTCCAGGAATTCCTGGAACCAGGAAAGCTTGCAAATGTTTCCCCACTAAGAAGAGAGAAAAATGACAGGTGAAGCTCTTGGCCCCAAAGTGGTAAGGCTAGAAGATGCAGAGGCCTCAAGGTTAGGTATCTTGTCCTCAAAGTCAAGAAGCTGCATCCTGGGATGAGGACATGTGTCTCCTACATTCTTGCCAGTAAAAATGTTTGTGCTCCTCCTGGTCATCCTGCCATTGGTCACCTGAAACCTCTGCCACTCATTCCAGAAGGGCAGGAAGCTCCTCTGGATGCTGGAGGTGTTGAAGCAGAGGCTAGACTTGTGGTCATTGATTTGGGGGATGGGCCCAGTGATCTGAGCCTGAGGTTCTGTCTAGTCCTCAAACTTTTTGATTCCACACTTTTTCCCACAAACCCTTCTTGACCATCAACTGCACGCCAGGTCCAGGGTGTAGAAGGGATTACAAACTCTATTCCATCAGTTTGTTCACCCAAGTCTTGTTGGGAGACACAGGTCTGACACACATGATCTCACATGAGAACAAGGCAAGTTCACATGTAACAAAGAGCTGTCATGAGCATGTGCTGGTTTTTTTTGCCTGGCACCCATTTTCCCTGGGGGAATCATCTCCCCTCCACGGGAGTCAGTCTTTTTTTTTTTTTTTTTTAAGATCTACCTACCTATCTATCTATCTCCCCCTTCCCCTCCTCCCACCCTGCTGTTTTTGCTGTCTGTGTTGTCTTCTCTTCTCATTTTCTCTCCTCTAGGACTCATCAGTTGATCCTGGAGATCCCTGATGAACCTGGAGGTTCCCTGCCAATTGCACCACCTCAGTTCTTGGTTTCTGCTACACTTCACCTTGACTCTGCCCTTGTCTGTCTTTTGATGCATCATCAACTTTCTGTGTGACTCACTTGTGTGGGCACTGGCTCACCACGTGGGTACTCATGTGGGCACTGACTTACCATGTGGGCACTCGTGCAGGCACTGACTCACCACATGGGCACTTGTGCTCACCACGCCAGCACTTGTGTGGGCACTGGCTCGGCGTGCAGGCATGCTTTCTCTTCTTTTTTTTCACCAGGAGGCCCCAGGGATAGAACCCAGGTCCTCTCATATGGTAGGCGGAAGCTCTATCACTTGAGCCACATCTGCTTCCCTGGAGTCAGTCTTAGTGGGGATGTCAATCAAGACGTCCTGCTGTCTTGCTGCCAAGCAGTAGGAAGGTGACCCAAGCTGGACCAATCAGATGTTCTTCTTTCTCCCAGCATTCGAGCCCTGGCTGATCTAAGTGATGAGACTGTGCCCTAAGAAATCTGAGAAGGGAGAAGCCACTTACACTTCTTTCGTAATATCAGCTTGAACATTTCACACTTGAACAGTCACACTGTGACTGAGAAAGAGGGCGCCTGTATTTTGGGTCCAGGGAGCTTACATGGGGTTACAAATTGCTATTGTTTTCCTTCCTTAGGCACGTCAAGTCTAGCCACCGATGGAAGAGCAGATCAGAGTAAAAAAGAGACCAGGACTCTGTTCTCAGCAACTAGCTCCTCTGCAGGGTGCTCCTAGCTGAAAAAGATTTTAAAATCCAACTCCTAACCAGGGCCTTCACACACTGCTGGTGGCATTGTAAAACTGCTACAACCATTTTGGAAACTGGTTTAACTAAACACACATATGCCCTATCACCCGGCAAAATATATGTGCCAGAACATTCGTGGCAGGGCTTTTCATAACAGCCCCACACTGGGAATCACTCAAGTGACCACTGACAGAATGGACACACTGTGGAACAGTCTCACGATGGGATATTACAGAGCAACGAGAAGGAAGGACCTAAAGCTTGGTGCAATAACATGGATGGCTCTCGCAAACATGGCGCGGAACAAGAGCAGCCAGGTGCAGGATCGTACTGTACAATTTCATTGATAAATGGTACAAAACAGACAAAGCTAATCTATGCTGTTAGAAGTGAGGAGAGGGTTTCCCTTGAGGGGCTGGTGACTGGAAGGGGATGGAAGAGATGCTTCTGGGGAGCCGTTGTTTGTGATTAAGGTGCTGGTTACAGGGATGTGCTCACTTTGTGAAGATTCAGTGAGCTGTACTTTTATGCAATTTTACAGACGCATATCACACTTCAATAAAATTTTTAAAACCTATCCAAGCACATGCCTGCTTCTAGGCAGCTCTGGAGGTGGGGGTGGGGGTGGGGGCAGGGGCTCTTCCAGCAAAGAGGAAAGATGAGCAAGCCCTGGGCTTCCCCACAGACACTGCCTGGTGCAAACAGCTTATTCCTCAGCTCCCAAATCCAGGAATGATCTGGAAACCAAGATACTACAAAGCATCTAAGTATTGCCCTCTGTTCATTGAAAACAGGGAACTGAGGCCACACTCAGAAAAAGGGGGAAATGTTTATCTGGACCATTTATTGATCTGAGAGTATTCCAGAAACTGGAGAAAGTCAATCAAAATGTAGAAGATCCAGAAATAATTAGAGGTATGTGTTGTGTAGAGGGGGACTTACCAGCAAGCAAGCAGAAGAGAACTTTCTCGTGTAACATAAATTTCCAGTGGGGAAATGCTTTCCAAAATCTCCCTTTCCTGTCCTAGAGGTAGTTTAACAGGAGTTGTTGAGTAGCTCGCAGACACAAGGAACTAATAATCATTTATTGAGCACCTATTAAGTTCAAGGCTCTGTACTAGGTATTTGGGGCAAACAAAGGTGACCTGGGCAAGACTGTCAACCTCAAGTTGACCAGCATCCAGGGTGAGACTGATAAAGCCAGAAAGCCAGGATAAAACAAGCCAGGGTGAGTGAGGCCAAGACAAAGGCATGGTGGAGCTATCCAGGTTCCAAGGTCCCAAAGGCAGCCTCCGCCCGGGATAAGTGACTCGAGCACATAAAGGGACGTTGCTGAAGCCTGGCTTACAACGTGGGGACACTGATTTTCCCAGTGGGGGACTTGTGATTTTCTGACATGTTCCAGGGATTTAAAATTTCTAGATTCTGTCTTGTTTCCTTGGTTTTAAAACACTCAGCTATATTAAAGAAGAGGGAATCTGTGACTTTTGATGACCTACCAAGTGTGAGTGATCCCTGCCATACTGTCAATCAGCAGACATAACAGAAAATGGCACTTAGGTTCATGCCAGTGTGGGCATTTAGAGGCACGAAGCTTACCAGTGCGGAAGCTAATAAGGCAGGCATTTTCGTGGAAGGTCCCTCTTCTTCTGAGCCCCATAATACTGAGTATTAAGGGTGCCTTGATCAGGAAAAATACGAGTCAGGGTCTTACAGAGCACAGGCCTGTAAGCTCTGGCAGTGCTTGCTTTTCAGGGATCCCCACAACCCTGCCGGGAGGTGGATATTCAGGATGAATTCCATTTGATGGAAGAGAAAAGCCTACAGAGCCTATGTAATTTGCCCAAAGGCATTAGGCTGGAAATAATGGCTTGGAATTAGAACCTAGATTTGTCTTCTCTCCCAGGCCTGCACTCTTTCCACCTGACCATGCTCACTGAGTGTGAGCCACGATGGGCATACAAGTCCTAAGTGGAAATGAGGGAAGGAAATTAACCAACTGTCTATAAGCCCATGGGTAAAGACACACAGACCTCAGTGGTTGCCAATCTGGTACCAAATTCAGAGGACGACTGGCATCAGAAGCTGAAACTTTATAGTATTCACATAATAAAATACATGTTTCCGAATGTATGTGTTTCTTCCAACAAATGACATAGTTAATTAAAAACCCTGTTATGGGGAATGGTTGTAGCTCAAGCGGTTGAGTGCCTGCTTCCCATGCACAAGGTCTCAGGTCTGCTTCCCGGTACCTCCTAAACAAACAAACGAAAAAAACAACTCTCACTGGGGAGTGGTTATAGCTCAGTGGTTGAGTGCCTGACAAGGTCCTGGATTCAATCCCTGGTACCTCCTAAAAACCAAAAAACCCCAAAACTCTGTTAGGTCCCAGTGTGGCAGTTTGATATTATTGATGAATTCCAAAAAAAACACCACTGATTATTTTTGTAAACTGGTCTGTTCCTGTGGTGTGATTAAATTATGATTAGGGCTTTGATTGGGCCAAGTCTGTAGGATGCCACCAAGCAGGCAGGGACTCACAGAGAAAAGATATGGCAGAGGACAGAGTTTGGAGGTTTAACATGGGAGCCCTAGGAAGTAACTATACAGAGAAGCAGATCCATGAGGAAAGAGAGAAGGCTCCATTAGACATGGCAGAGGCGCTGGGAAGAGAGATGAGCAGTTTGCCTGATAGTTTACAGCTGGCCTTGTGGAGCAAGCAGAGCAGCTGAGTCTGGAGAGAAACAAGTCCTGGGAGAGAGATGAGACTTATCCCAGCCTGCAGCTAAGATTGGAAGAAGCTGGGACCACAGAGCCTTAAGAGAACTAGGAAGACTGAACCCTCATAGAGGGTTGCCATCTTGTATCAACATTTGGCAATAGACTCATGCTTTATGGCTTGGTAACTTAAGCTTCTACCCCAAATAAATACTAGAGTGGAATTAATGATATTCGACTATAGAAATATTGTGACTTTAGCAATGGAAGAAATTATATCATTGATGAGGAGACAGTGGCCACGGGAGTTGCTGAAAGCAGGGAGAGGGAAAAAGGTGTGATATTGGGGCATTTTTGGGACTTGGAATTGTCCTCAATGATATTACAGGGACAGATGCAGGACACTATATATCTTGCCATAACCCACTGAATGGACTGGGAGAGAGTGTCAACTACAACATAAACTATAATCCATGCTGTGTAGCAGTGCTCCAAAATGTATCCATCAAATGCAATGAACGTACCACACTAATGAAGAAGTTGATGTGGGAAGAGTGGGGGGTGTGGGGAGTAGGGTATATGGGAACCTCTTATTTATTTATTTTTTTTAAAGATTTATTTTTATTTATTTAATTCCCCTCTCCTCCTCCGGTTGTCTGTTTTCTGTGTCTTTTTGCTGCGTCTTGTTTCTCTGTCCGCTTCTGTTGTCGTCAGCGGCACAGGAAGTGTGGGTGGCGCCATTCCTCGACAGGCTGCTCCTTCCTTCGCGCTGGGCGGCTCTCCTCACGGGCGCACTCCTTGCGCGTGGGGCTCCCCTACGCGGGGGACACCCCTGCGTGGCACGGCACTCCTTGCGCGCATCAGCACTGCGCATGGGCCAGCTCCACACGGGTCAAGGAGGCCCGGGGCTTGAACCGCGGACCTCCCATGTGGTAGACGGACGACCTAACCACTGGGCCAAAGTCCGTTTCCCTCTTATATTTTTTAATGTAATATTTTGTGTGATCCATGTATGTTTTTTTTTTTGAGGTTCAGAAAACCTTATTAATCTGAGAAAATGGCATATTAGAAAGTAACAGCAAAAATTTGAATTTTCATCTGCCGGTCTGTCAAGCTCAAATTTCTTGGAGTTACACACCACTGCTAGGTTTTAACTAGAATATCCCTCTCACATCAGTCATCAGAAGTCCAACCCTGTTATCATAACCTCCTATCCTTTTTCTAGTTTTTTTCACACAAATGCTCCCCATGCCCAGATTCTTTCTTTCTTTCTTTTTTTTAAAGATATAAATCACACAAAATCTTACAATAAAAAATATAAGAGGTTCCCATATACCCTGATCAAGGACCAGGGCACATGAGGTTGGTTTGGAGGCCAATGAAACTGCCCTGGCAATCTACTTTTGTCTAGTTCCTTTGAACCATTTCACACCTATGTTAATGTGACCATAACCCCTAGGGAAGCTCCTGGGACCACACTGGGCTCCCTAGTTCCTCAGCACTAGCGATGAAGCCCCAGGGACTGCCAGGGTCCTGGTCAACCCCAATACAGCCCTTCCATGAGACTGAGAGGAGAGCCAGTTTGCAGTCCCCCACCCTTTTATGTCTATGCTGTGAACTATGTAGTCTTTTGAAAAATTTAATAAAGGTAAAACATTTTAAAACTTTGTATTACATTTTTCAAACATACACTAAAGTAGAGAGAATAGTATAAAGAGCCCTCATGCCCTTATCATCTAGCTTCAGCAATTGTCAACATTTGCCAGTCGAGTTTCTCCTATTCCATCCCCCTCCCCTTTTTTTTCTCTGGAGTATTTTAAAGTAAATCCCAGACAGCATGCCATTTCATCCATCGATAATCATGCATCTGTAATTGACAAGGGCTTTTTTCCCAACATGACTATCATGCCATTATCACTATAACAAAATTAATGCTAATTCCTTCACATCAAATAATACCCAGCCCACATTCAAATTTCTCAAAAATCTTTTTACAGATCATTTGTATGAATCAGGATTCTAGCAATGTCCACAGACATAATACACCTCTTAAATATCTTATTCTATAAAAATCTGTCCTTTCATTTTATGCCATTGATTTGTTGAGTAAATTCAATCTTTGTTCTGTAGACATCAATGAGAATTTTTTTCTAGGAACATTTGAAGAAAAAAAAAGCATTGTGTATTCTGAGAATGCCTTCAGATGCAGTGGTAACTTTCAAACAGTGCACTGGGGGTATATGAATTGGCACAAACTCTCTGAAAAGCAATTTTGGAATATGTATCAGATGTCTTTAAAATGTGCATACTCTTTATCCTGCAATTTTGTTTTTAGAAATATATTCCAAGAAACTATGAGAAATATAACCAATTATGTGCATTGACATTCACTGGTACTTTACTATTAATAATGAAAATCCTCAGCAACCTAAATGTCAGATAATTTGGAAATGCCTAAGAAAGTAGCTATTTAAATGAAGCTATTAAAATTATCTCTACAGAGAATTCTTAATGTGCAGAAAATGTTAAGTGGGAAGAAAGACAGAGCCAAACTGTGTCTGCAGAATAAATCAAGCCTGGTATGTGGCATGACCTCATTAAATATTTGTTTAATGAAGGAATAAACTTTATAAAGATATTTCAGTAACTATATATATTGTAGCAGTTAGGATGCTTTTGGCTGCAAGTAAAAGTAAATGATAAATAGAAGTGGCTTAAACGTGAAAGGGATGTATTATCACATAGAACATGAAATCTAGAGACAGTGCAGCTACAGGGGTGGCCAATTTGGTGGCTTTAGAACTTGAGCTGGGAGCCAGGTCCATCTCATCTTTCTGAATCTGGCCCCATTAACATGCCAGCTAAGTTTCCATTGTGCCAGCTGCTTCGGGTATCATCTCCTCACACACCAACATTCAGAGTCAGAAAACATTGTGCTCCAATCTATGTATCTCTTCAGAAAAACAAAGAATCCTTTCCTAGGAACTCCTGGCAAAATTCCTGTCACATATCATTGGTCAACACCAAGGCACATGACTGCTTCTTAAGCTCATCATCTACAAGAGGAATGACTTCCTCTTAGACTGGCTGGAGTTGTGGGTTTCTCTTGGGGACGAGATGGACCCCAGAACCAACCATGTCTGCCACAAGGGGAAATAGGCAAAATCATTAATCAGATGATTTCAGGGTGGTGATAGTATGGGTAATTTAATTTTTTTTGTAATGTTTTATAGTTTTCATTACATTTAAACTGAGAAAAAAAAAAGTTAAAATATCCTGGCAGGTTTCCTCGCATTGCAGGCAAACATCTGTCCAGAAGAAGCATACCTCTTGACTCTTTCTGCTCAATATACCAAGGAATCAAGGCTTGACTTGTGAATACTTTTTCCAACCTTTTTTATTCTGAAATGTTAAGCCTCTTTGTGTGGAATGAAACCGAGATGGGTCCTATTTTTAAAGACCCTCCAATTTCAACTGGGACAGAGAAAGGAGTCAAGAACAGACTCTATGGATTATTCTTGGGGTGAATGTGGGGGATGGGAGATGAACAGGGGGTTCCAATAGTCAAGACTTAGAGTGTCAGTGGGGCCTCACTGCATACAACATATTTCTGTGTATTGCAGAACTACAGCTGTTAGAGCTGGGAGGGACTTCACAGCCTTCCAGTTCAAGCTTTCATGTTATATAGGTGGGGAAACTGAGGCACTGATGTCAGGTGATCTTCACAGCAGGAAGAGGTTTGCCCTGAATCCATGTGCCCCACCTCCATCCAGGCTGCTTTCCTCTCCTCTTGATCCTAAAGATGATTGCCAACAAATTGCTCCCATCCTGGTAAGCACATGCCATTAGGAGGTGAAGTCTATTTCCCTCCCCTTTGAATCTTGGCTAGCCTTGAGACTTGCTTCGACCAACAGATTGTCCTTCACAGTCTACCATTATGCCCTGGGGTTCCCACATGCATCATCAGGGCACTCAGCCTAGTGGTGCTGCACCAGTTCCAGGTTTAGACCAAAGCTTTTTCTCTTGGAGCCCTGATTGCCATGTAGGAAGGGTGACAACTTGACTGGGGTGGCACAGCCATTCCAGCCTCACCAGATGGAGCACTAGGCATTGAGTAAAGCATCCTGGGCATTTCAGGGCCCATCAAGCTCCCAGCTGAGTGGAACTGCATGCGTTACTTGGAGCCAATACCAGCTGGAGCCCAGAAAATCCACAGAATTATGAGAAAGGTACATGGTTGTTAGTTAAGCCACTAAGTTTGGGGAGGTTTGTCACATGGCAATGGATGATGGACTATCTCCTCTCTGGGCCATGCAATGTTTCCAACAGGCAGTCCCCCCCCTCTACTTTCCCTCCCCTTCTAGTTTCCCCCTCCATTCTTCATTGATAACTGGATATAAGGAACTTAAAGGAGCTTCAAGAGGAGGCCTGCGAGGGATTTGGAATTTAATGGGACTCAACTTGTAAATCAAGCAGGTTGTTGAACCTGTTTGATATGAAGAGATAGCCACTACCTGAGGACATTGTGGGGCCGGACAAAGAGGGCATTTTAGCATTGATAAATATTTAGGGGTGTTTTCAGTTTGGGGCTATTATGAATAGTATTTTAATGAACATTCTTGTACATGTCATTTGGTGAATATAGGCATATATTTCTCTTAGGTACACAGGATTAGGAATATATTGGATGTGTATATATATATATATTCAGCAAAGTGAATGTACCAATTTACCCTCTCCTCATCTGAGAGTTGCTGTATATTCCTGACAACACTTAGTATTGTCTGTTTTCAGACAAGATAAGAAGTGGTATTAGGTTGAATTTCCTTGACGTCTAATTAAGTTGAGCAGTTTTTCACATTTCACAGCCATCTGGGTATCCTCTTTGGTGCTTATTCAATTCTTTTGTCCATTCTCTACTGGGCTCTCTACCTTTGTCTTATTGATTTCTGGATGACAAGAACCAACAAGGTTCTAGGCCTTGAGTGCTGCCTCAAAGTTATCAGGTGTTAGGGTGGCCAGTTGAATTCACTGCTTCATTCGTTCAGGGGCAGTGGGCGCCACGCAATCTGTCTAGCCAATCTCATACCTTGTACAGTACTCATTTCTCTGGTGAAGAATTCTTTCAAACATTTCTCATGCTAGTCAATATACCTTATGGTGCAGGTTTTGATAGCAATATTTAGAGTTCTTTGTAGCCACCTCTTGAGAATGGCGCTTCCATTGATGGTTAATTGCCTCTCTAGGGTATGAATTGAAGACAACTTACACAAACACACACTTACCTGTTTTTGTTGAAGTGTTTGAATAGTATATGACCACTGGGGCAATATAATAACATCAGAAAATATTCATGTTGACACTATGTCAGGATTTACATTTGACAAACCAGGTTTTTGAACCCTACAAGTGGAAGCTATGGTTATGCATTAAAATGCTGACATGCTCTGTAGGAAATTAACAATTCCCATGTATTTCACATTTGAGTACCCCTGTGCACTAATAAATCTAAGGCAAAGGTACAAGGTGATGACTCTATGTCATTTTTTAAGACCTTCTAGAAGTTTTCAAAGTTACTCCTTTCCCATCTAGAACACTGACTACTAAGTTCTGCAAGATAGAGCTCTACCAATAAACAGACCTGAGTTTTGTCTTGATGGGATTTCACAGTGCACCATGTTTCCATTCACCGTACTCTTCCTTACAGAAACCAAGTAAAGCACTTCCTTCATTTTAAAAACTGAGTTCCAAATGTCTCTTCTTTGGCATGTTTGGTTCTTCATGCTAATGCCACTGGAAAATTACCAAGAAGGAAGAAGGGGATGTGCGTCTAGCCCTCTCTGGCCTTCCTGGATTGTCCTTCACCGTCTACCATTATGCCCTCGGGTTCCCACATGCATCATCAGGGCACTCAGCCTAGCCTTAGTCCTGCAGGGAAAAGCCACCTGAGGAGGGGCCCAGTGAGGCCCTCGACTGCATCCCTGAGGGGTAGCAGATGTGGTTCAAGCAGTTGGTTCCCAGTACCTCCTAAAGAAGATGAGCAAGACAGTGATCTGACATGATGGGCTGGTGCAGTGAGCTGACACAACAAGATAACACGATGAGATAATACAATGAGGAGACACAATGAGGAAACACAATGAGAGACAAAACAAGCAGGGAGCAGATGTGCCTCAAACTCTTGGGCACCTCCCTCCCATATGGGGATCCCTGGTTCGGTTCCCAGTACCTCTTAAAAGACAAATAGACACAGAGCAGATAGCAAGCACAAACAAAGAGGGGGGCAGGGGGAAGAAATAAATTAATACAATAAATCTTAAAAAAAAAAAAGTCCCTGAGGAGTGTGCTGAAACTGGGGGTTTCAACCTTAGAGATTCTGTTTCAGGAAGTCAGACAGGGTCAGAAAGTTGGCATGTTAGACCAGTGCCCACAGTGATTTCAATGAAAGAACCACAGGTCCCATTCAGGGCAGACGCCCACCAGCTGGTGTCAGGTCACAGGGTTGGCTTGTGGTAGGCAACAGAAGTCACATCTTCCTGGGGAAGATTCTCTAGTCAGGCCTCTCCAGTTTCCCACCGAAATCTAGCTGATACCTCGGGGGTCCCGGAGACAAAGCCAGCCCTGCTGTCTCAGTGGATCTGCTGGTGAATGGAACAGGCCCAGATTCCCCTGCTCTGCGCAGGGTCTGTGGAGCTGTGGTACCTGCACCACGGGCATCAGAATGCCTCGGGGAGCTGGTTTAAATGTGGATTCTTGAGCCTCACCTCCTGGATGGATCCCAGCACAGTTCCCTGCACGCATACAAAGCTTTCCAAGCAGGAGTCACTTGAGAATTGGGGAATCACGTCTAGGATTTTCTAATTAAGATGGGATTGCTCAGTGATTTAATACACCGAAGGGGGACCGGCAACTGAATCAAGGAATAAATTAAACTTTCTGCTTCAGGAAGTTGATAACTGCACCCCCTATTTCTGCTCTATCAAGTGGTGAGAAAAGCAAAAAAAATACGTTAATGTGAGAAATTTCTGCCTTCATTCTGCAGCCACTGGTTCATGAATCCTGTGAAAGTGGTGAACCTCTCCGGGTTCTTGAGCCTGAGGTGTGCTTCTTCTGGGCAGGTGCTTGTCTATAATCTGAGGAAACCTGCCAGAATATTTTAACATGGGGGGGCAGATTACTCTGAGCTGGGCACTGTGCTGAGAGTTTTATATGAAATCACTTCAAACTTGCCAACCTTGCTAGGTAGGAGCTATTATCTTCCTCCTTTCATATGTGAGAAATCTGAAGTACAGAGAGGTTAAGTAACTTGCTCTAAGTCACACTGCTAGCTGTAGGAACCTGGGTTCCAGTCCAAACCATTAATAATTTGTGAGTATGTGACAGTCATAACTTATCAAGGGTGTCCCTTTGGTAAAATGAGGGGCGGGGTGGCCTCAATGACCTCTAAGGACCTTCAAACTCCAACAGTCTGTGATTCATACTTGCAGGGTATGAAACCTGACTCATTCCATTTATCTGTCATCCTAGGATTCTGGCAAGGGCTCGCCTTGGGCATCGTGACTCTCCTTCCACAGACCAGGCAGGTGGAGCTCTATTCTACTTGGACAAAATTTCCATTTGCAACTTTTCTCAACTACAGAGAGGTCCCAGGCTGATTGAAAGCATTTCATAATGCGGCAAGTAAGCCAAAGGGAAAAGAGGATTTGGACTCTACACGTGAGCTATTGTTGTACAGCAGTTACTACCGCGGATATAGAAGTTGGGAGTTCTTCCTGGAGTTAAGGATATTTTTGGAATCTGATATTTTTAGAGTTATTACCCCTTTCTCATTTTCTTTGAAAAGAGATTATGAAATTACTCATAGTAAAGACTAAACTATTTTCTAGGTAACTTCTGAACTAGGGAACATTACAGCAATAACTAGTTTACAGGTCAAAAATAAATTACTGCTATTCTAACTATAAAAGCTGAAAATGGATGAGACAAGGGTTCTTTAAATCATCTGCACTGCTTTAAATCACAGTACTTTTTAAACTCAGAAGGTAACAAAAATTGGCTTCATATGACTCAGAATTTAAAAAGACTTATTTCCCTAAGATATATAGTATCTCTGTTTTATACTTTTAAAAATCCTTTTCTTTCTCCAAAATATTTAGCCAGTATGCTGATGGAAATAAATGCTGGAATCAGTCAATGCTATTATTTCTGAACTTACCCTCATTTAAAGAGAAAACAAATCATGTTATTTACTTATCTCAAGCAGGTGTGCCAATTCCGGTGCCCCTTAACTTTTAAATTGTGAAACTACTCCTTAAAAGCAAGCAGATAAAATTATGTTCTCTCTTGAACTCAACCGTCCTCCCCCAGACTAAGATGAAATTGTTCCATTAAGCAGAATATTACAACAGAAGGCATGTAATAGATGAAAGCTGCCTTTTCTTCAACATAAGTGAGAAAATGTGGCCGAGACACTTTGAGGAAGTACGAAATGATATCTTTATTTTGATGGACACCTGAATAGAGCACAAGTACACCTGGCTGCCATTTTGAATTTCTTGCTGTGGAGGTGTAAGCCTCCTCTGGAGAGCATTGCCAGTGCACTAAACAGATGAAGCCCAGCTAGTCTGCTAGACTTGGGATGGGACCCAACCCTGCTCTGCTCATTCCACCACCACCCCCTCCCCAGAGCAATCTCAGGCCTTTTTGTGGTACCCCTGTCCTTCCAGAAACCAAGTTTGAAAGCTGAAGACGTAGAGAACATTGAATGTTCTCTCATCTTCTATCATCGTATTTAGGTGTATCATGCTGAAATAAGAAGGAAGCATGGCCATGGGAAGCTGAATGACAGAATCATATGTGACTTAATGTGCTATTTCCAATATCAAAATACATGTTCTTCCAAAGTCTATCCCCTCTTCCCTACAGACTTGTAAAATTTCCTGTATCAGCAGTGTACCATAATATACACTGCATTATCTGGTATTTCTTAAAAACAAACCTTCCTATAGAAAAATAGATTGTTCTTCTCTTTTCTCCCTTCTTTCTTTTCTGTTCCTCTCCTTTTGTCCCTTTCTTCCTTCCATTTCTTTAAAGGATTCTTTAAGACACACAACTTAAACCTTGTTCTCTTTAGAGGCACCTTCTGCACTGGTAACTAAATGAACCCCTGCTCTGTAATAAACTATTCTTTTGCTTTGTTTTTTAATATATTTTTTTATTTTTAAAGAAGCTTTAAATTGCATAAATGTTACATAAAAAATATAGGGGATTCCCATATACCCCACCCCCTCCCACACTTTTCCCCATTAACAACATCTTTGACTAGTGTGGTACATTTGTTACAATTGATGAACACATATTGACGCACAGCTACTAACCATGGTCTATAGTTTACACTATAATTTATGCTCTGCCCCACACAATTTTATAGGTTTTGGCAAAATGTACAATGGACTGTATTCCGTCATTGCAATGTCATGGAAGACAATTCCAATGTCCCAAAAATGCCCCATTTTACATCTATTCTTCTCTCTCCGTCACCTCAGAACCTCTGGCAGCCACTGCCTTTGTATCAATATTATAAATTCTTCCATTGCTAGAATAATAATAAGTCTACTTTAGTCCATAGTTACATTCCCGCCTTTTGTCTGTTCAATTCCTCAGTCTGAGAATTTGGGGATGGTGATGTCCATTCTGTTTCTAATTGAGAGGGGCTGAGATCCCATGGGGCAGATGGATGGAACTGTATTGCTTGCAGTTTGTGGATACTCGCTGTTTTTTGGGGGGGATGGTGTTGTCTATCATCATCCTGTTAGTTGTCCTGGATAAGTTCAATGAACTGGAGAGTAGGTGTTGCATCTCTGCTGAGATTCAGGGCTCAACCAGCCTATGAAAAGACCAAAGATTTAAGTCTCTGGGACACACAGTTAATGAGTATAGTGCTATTTATAGGTTCAAATAAAAGGCAGAAGAGCCATGTGTAGGGAAACTATAAATGAGTCTGTTACATTGGAGAGCACATATTCCAAAGTAAGGCCCACTGACAGCTTATTCACATCTCAGCAGGAGCTCAGTGACTGCCACAGTAAACAGTGTCTCAAACTGCAGGGCTCCCGAGGGCTCTAGAGACATCTAGACACTATAGACAGAGCAGACTATCTCAGGAATTCAGTACCCTGTCAGTGGGCCTTACTTTGGAATAATCTATTCTTTAAGGGACTTCTAGGGCCTTCTCTTAAAGCCATTTAATTTTGATATTATTAGTTCCAGAAAGCTGTTATAACTTTCCAGAAAGCTGTTATAACTGGCCCAAAGCCAGTGAAGAACCCATTTTAAAAAGTATTGTGATGCTCTTGGCACAAATGGGATCAGTGTAATAATTTAACTGCCAGAGAAACTATTAAAAAATATTACAACACAATGGTGTTTTCATCAGTCAGGGGGAAAAGAAGAGCTAATTCATCAGGATTTATTTTTCCACTGAGGGAATAAAGACAAACACCTTGTATGAAATTGAGGCTGTTAACCCAAATGCAAGCGTCTTCAGTAAGTTACTTAACATACACACATACATGTACACAAATGTACATGTGAAGTTAGATGGAGCTACTGATTCAGAGAACAAATCTGAGGTGCCTTGTGCAAACCAGAATCCAAGCTTGCTCTGAATCTGATGCCTGCTTGTCAGTCACACTGTTTATACTCTGTGGGGGCAGATTTTGTGACCAAAACTGATGGCTGGAAGTGGGCAGAGTTGTTGTTATTCATTGAAGAATGGCAAGAGGAATAAGCAGCATTGCAAGGGCAGACAAGAGGCAGTGATGAGAATATTTTAAACTCTAAACTGTATCTGAGATACTCTCTCCTCTGATGCTCTCCAGCATTGAGGTAAAGGGATTTCATTCTGATGACAACATTTTTAGGTTTATTGGCAAAATAGACTCTGCAATGAAAGTTGACCTTACTAGCCCTCTTTCCCCTTTAAAATATCTTTCAGGAGGTAACTCTTAGGCAATATATACTAGGCTAAGTTTCAATTTCACAAGAAAAGGTTCATAAGTACAAACATCAATATCAATCGGTCTGGCATAATGGTTTCCTTGCTGCTCAAATATGGCCTCTCTCTAAACCAAACTCAGCATATAAATGCCCTACCTTCCTCCCCCTTCCATCTGTGTGGGACATGACTCCTGGGGATAAGCCTCCCTGGCACTGAGGGATTATATACCAAGTGCCAATTAGCAATGCATCTGGAAAAAGATCTTGATGAAAATGGAGAAATATTAAATACAAATGAGGTTGTATGGCTAACAGATTTCAAAGTGAGTTGGGAGGTCATTCCAGAAGTTATGCTTATGCACATCTCAGCACGATGTCATTGACAGCCACAGTAAACAGTGCTTCAAACAGTGGGGCTCCTGAGGGCTCTAGAGACATCCAGACACTTTAAGCAGGGCAGACAAGCTCAGGAATTCAGCACCCTGTCAGTGGGCCTTACTTTGGAATTTATACTCCCTGGTGTAACAGTGTTAGATTCATTTACAGTTTCCCTACACATCATTCTTCTGCCCCTTTTATTTGAACCTATAATTAGCACTATACTTGTTAAATATATGTCTCAGAGACTTAAATCTTTGGTCCATTCATGTGCCAGTTGAGCACTGAATCTCAGCAGTGTTGCAACACTCACTTTCTAGTTCATTGGACTCACCCAGGGCAATTAGCAAAGAGACGATGATGGACAACACCCATCCCAAGGAACAGAGTGTCTGCAACTGCAAGCAAGATAGTTCTACCCATTAGTCCCATGGGATTAAGCCCCCTCTCAATTAGAAACAGAATGGAAATTATTATCCCCAAATCCTTAAGACTGGGGAATGAACAATGGTCTAAAGTAAACTTATTATTCTATTATAGACTTATTATATTCTAGTAATGCAAGAACTTTTATTACTGATATAAAGGCAGTAGCCACCAGAGGTTCTGAGGTGAGGGAGAGGGAAGAATAGGTGTAACATGGGGCATTTTTGGGACATTGGAATTGTCCTGCATGACACTGCAATGATGGATACAGGTCATTATATATTTTATCATAACTTACAAAGTTGTGTGGGACAGAGTGTAAACTATAACGTAAACTATAGTCCATGGTTAGTGGCAATGCTTCCACATGTGCTCATCAATTGTAATGAAAGTACTACACTAATGAAAGATGTTGTTAATGTGGGAAAGTGTGGGATGGGGAGGGGGTGGGGCATATGGGAATCTATATTTTTTATGTAACATTTATGTAATCTAAAGCTTCTTTAAAAATAAAAAAAAAATTTAAAGAATTAAAGAGTCCTTTATCTTTCGACATTTCTCTTCTCTACTGACTTCATCAGAAACGTTCCTTGTCCTTGACAGGTCACCTGTGAACTTCATTGTCATTCATGTGCTCAATAAGCATTTACTGGCATCTTTTATGTGCCAGGCACTGAGCTAGGTGTTAATTGTGAAGAAGACATCACTTTTCAGCTTTCATCAATTCTATTTCCTCCTGAATCTGCATTTTCTTCCTCTACCAATTTCTGCTTCATTTCTACATTTTCCACATATTTATTAGCCTTCTTTATTTCTCCTTTGGTGAATTTCCCACTTGTATCTTGAGGCCATTTTCCTATTAGGGTATTTATTTTTTCTTATTGATTTGTCAGAGCTCTTCAAATATTTTAAGGAAAAAATATATTTTAAGGACATGAACTCTTTGTCTTTTATATATGTTGCAAATATTTTTCCCATTTTGTCTTGTCTTTTATTTTTATGTGTTTTGCTGTGTTTTGAAGTTTAACTTTTATGTGGTCAAATCCATCAATTTCTTTTTTTGTGACTTTTGGTTTTGGGGGTCCTGGAGAGAAAAGTCCTTTCTTATCCCAGGAATAGGTTAGTATTCACATATGGTTCTAATTTTAAAAAACAATTAATATTTAATCTTACTAGATGACATTGCAATGACAGATATAGGCCATTATAAATTTGCCATAACCTACAGAATTGGTTGGGAAAAAGCGTAAACTATAATGTAAACTTTAATCCACACTTAGTGGCAATGCTCTAAAATGGGTTCATCAATTGCAATGAATGTACCTCACTCATGAAGGATGTTGTTAATATGGGAAAATATGGAGGTGTGGGGAGCAGGGCATATGGGAATGCCCTATATTTTTAATGTGACATTTGCATAATCTAAGTATCTTTAAAAAAAATCAGAAAAAAATCGATTACAACTAGAATTGTAGGGCTCTAACATTCTACAAAGAGTTGGTTGTTTTTTCTCAACATGATTTTTTACTTGAAATTTTTATTGAGATAATTGCAGAATCACATGCAATTGTAAGAAATAATATAGAAAGATTCCAGGTACACTTAACCCTAATTCCTCCAATGGCAAGGTTGTGTAAACTCTAGTATCATATCACAAACAGGACAGTGATATTGATAGAATCCACTGACCTTATTCAGATTACTGCCAATCTTCTATACTCGTGTGTTTGTGGGGGTCTGTGTATTTAGTTCTACACAATTCTATCATTTGGAGGCTCCTCAGCACCATTTGTGAATAGTTATCCTTTCTCTACTCTCTTTAAATGTCAGGTTTGTCAGAGGCAAACCTCATTTATCTTTATTTATTTATTTATTTATTTTTGTATTTTCTTCCATTTAGCTGTTTGTCTAAGCTGGGGCTGGTGCCAAAGACATAAACAGTTCTTTTATTATTTATTTATTTATTTATTTGGAAGTGCTGGGAACCAAACTCAGGTCCTCCCATGTGGGAAGCAGGCACTCAATCACTTGAGCCACCTCTGTGCCCCTCTTTTATTTTTAATGTGTGTGAAGACAGTTCCCTGTTCCTTCTCTCCTCTTGTCTTCCTCCTCCTTTTTCATTTTCCTTTTCAAAACTGTCTTAGCTTATTTCATGTTCCATTTTCCAGATGAGCTTTAGAACCAAAGTCCCAGGAGAGATCTTACTTGGCTTTTGATTGGGGTTGCTTTATATTTAGAGATTCATTGGTAGAGAAATGACATCCTTACCAAACTGAATCTTCCCACCAGGAATACAGTGTTATCTCTCCATTTATAAAAATCTTTTTAAAATGAGCCTTCATAGAGTTTTAAATTTTCTTCATATGAATCCTACACATCTTGTTACACTTATTCCTTTTTTCTAGCTTTTGTAGGTAATGGAATAGACAATTAGGGGCTATGGGAAATTGCATCATGTACCCCCTCAGGGACATATTCTTTAATCTTCATCCACTCCCTGAGGGTGTGATTTTATTTGTAAATAGGACCTTATTAGTTAAAGTGTGCCAACTGAGTCAGGTGGGTCTTCACCTGTATTACCAGAGGCCTTATAAAGAGGATCCAGAAGCTAGAAGACAGAAGAAACTAACAGAGAAAACGCAAGGAGGAAGAGACGAAGCAGGGAGGCAAGCAAGGACCGCCAAGGCTTGTGGCAAGCCAGCGCCAGAATGCTACACTTTGGGGAGAAAGCCCGGCCTTGCTGATTGCTTTGACCTGGACTTTCAGCCTTCCAAATCGTGAGCCAATGAATTCCCGTTGTTACGGCACCTACCCGTGGTGTGGTTGGTATTTGTCATCACAGCCTAGCAAACTAAGGCCGGGGCATACAGCAGGAGGAAGGGATTACATGTCTAATTAGAGAAAAGTTAATACCCACGCCCCCAAAAAAATCCCTCCAAACAAAACCCAAACCAAAACATATCCGCTCAGCCTTCAGAGGCCGTGACGGAAGGCTTTCCTACATCTTCCATGCTCTGACCTGGCTGTGCCAGTTACTCAGGAACTCTTACCTGTTAGATGTGAGCTCAGCCCAGCCCACCTACCCAAAACTTTTCAGTTGAATTAGTTAATGAAAATCAGTTCTCTCCTGGTGCTTTTCAATCCTCTGGATGAGATTCTCGGCAAAGGCAAAAGGGAGTGGTTAGGGTAGGTTCAACGGAGGATCTCTTTCGACCTTGAGGATGTGGCCAGGAGAATTTCCCCAAAGAGGCAGCTTGTCTGGTCAACGTCTAGGTTATGGTCAGAGGCCTGTAACTCACTTGGAATGTACTTCTTTTCTGTTTCTTCACAGGGAAAGTAACTTCTCTTTCTAAATTGGGTGTTCTTATTTTGCTGTAGCCCAAAGGAGTGAGTTGGCCCTGATCAGGAATTCAGTAATTCTTTGGCTTCTCTGATGGACTTGAAGTTCCTTACAGCAGAGTCTTGTCCGGTGATTTGCGCCCCCCCTGCAATGGATAAGAACAGGGGTCAGTCTGCCTGGGCTCAGGGCTCAGCTCGTCGTTTTCCCAAGGACATGGAGCCAGAAAGCCACACAGGTTTTCACTGTTTCCACCTGGTGCAAGTTCTCTAAGCTCTTCTGTGCCTTGGTTTCTTCATCTGTAAAATAGGATAATCACAGGACCTTCCTTGTAAGTATTTTGTTATTGTGGATTTTTAACTAGGCTTCATTTTTAGAGCAGCTTTAGGTTTACAAAAACTTGTGCAGAAAAGTACAGTGAGTTCTCATTAATCCCTCTACCTGCCGCCCCCCCCTTTTCCTATTAATATCTTTCACTAGTGTGGAGCATTTGTTGCCATCAATGAATCAATACTGTCATATTATTATTACATAATGTTCATAATTCACAAGCAAGTTCACTCTCAATGTCATACAATTCTATGGCTTCAAAGGTTCTTGTGAAGATTAAATGACTTAACATAGGGAAGATGCTTAGAATGGTGCCTGAGGGGTCCAAGGGTGAGAGCCCTGCCTAAGGTCCCGCTGTTAGAAATGTTTATGGGTCCAAGCACAGTGACCCGACAGAGTGTTTGCTAAGAAACACTCTCTGTGAATTGGGTTTTTCATTGTAGACTTTGGGAAAAATTCTCACCTAATCACAATGGCCTCCTCACAGCAGCACGTGACACTCCGCTCTCCTGCCCTCACCACCACATCTGGAATAGCATTCCCACTCGTATTAGGCAGGAGCCAGTCGTCAGTAACAGACAGAGGCTTGCCGTGACCCCAACCATCCACCTGCCTTTGGCTGTCCACCTGGACCTTGTAAGCTTCACTGCCCCAAAGAGAGGAGGGATAGGCCCTGAGCCTGGGGCTCCACCGCTGGTTTCTAACCTCAGCAGAAAGGCCATGGTGCTGCTGGCTGTGGGGTTCAGGAGCTCCCAGGTGTGCCCTCTAACAGGGGGCCCGCTGGCTCCCCCAGCTAGAACAGCTCCAATGTCCAGTGCTCAGGAGGTCTTCCTTGACCTGTGGCACTTACCCCTTCTTGACCCCCTCTCCCATGACTCTCTTTCATATCGCCCCTTTTTAGTCTTTTATGACCTGTCCTAGCCTGTTAATCTGTTCATACATCTTCCCCAACAGAACAGAAGCTTCACAAGGGCAGGAGCCTTGTCTACTTGGTTTACTGCTCTATCCTGAGCACCTCGCCCTAGCAGGTATGACGTGGATGTTTGTTGAATATTTGGAAAAGAAAGAAGGGCAGGTGGGAATGACTGAGGGATGGAAGGCAGTTAGGTAGGCAGGACAGAAGGAAGAAGGTAAAACACCTTCTCCCTCTTTCTTCACTCCACCCACCCACTGCCTCCTGGCTCAAACACAGCCCTCCTGGTCACCTCCCTGATTCTTCAAGCCACCAGAGAGGTGTTAGCCACTTCACACTGGTCCTGTTTGACTTAGAATCCCTACAGAGTGAATATCCTGACTCTCACCAAGTAGTTAGCCTTTCCTTACTGGTAGGTCTTATATTTTTTTCTCTAGTTGTTGGAAGCCAAGAAAAACTAGCATGAAAATAAGATTGTATACTTCTCAAAAGTTGGCCTGTGGCTCATACGTGTGTCCCATCTCTGCTCCTTTGGTTCTCTGTGCCAGGCCTGGCACCAGCCACATTTCAGGTCAAGGTCTGGACTGCAGCACAAATGCTTCCTTTTGGGAACTTTGACTTACTCCACATTTTTTCCCCTATTAGGACATATAATAAATAATCTTTGCTCTCCAACCTCTATCCACGATGGATACCAGCTGGAAAGGCATGTTAGTGGGAGAGAGCATTTCCCACAGTCTCCCCATGGTTTCTGGGACCATGGCAAGTGCATATGGAACATATACAGCCCTGGCTTGGCACCTGCATGTTGCTTCTCACAAGAGGCCCCTGGTGATCTGGGCAACCATTGCTCTGGGCAACAGACAGGTCTGTTCCAGCAGTGGTCGCCTCCCTTGCTGCACTCAGCCCTGAAAACTTGTTCAGCTCATTCCAGACATGGAACAAAGCCTCACCAACAGGATTTCCCAAGGTAGTAGTATGCCTGACTACTAAGATGAGGAAAAATTCTAATGGGATATATAAAGGGCCAGCACTAGTGTAGCAGACTGTTTATACAGAATGAGGCCTGGTTCAAATAATATTCTGGTTAAATGAGGATCACAATAGATAGTAGAGACAAATGTGCAATTATCTAAGCACATTAAAATGCACTTAGCACCCAAATTTTGCCAGATTATAATTCAGCTTTCTTTGATGATCCAGATGGTATTTCAGATTCATCTAAATGGGCACAAATTATTTTGAAACAGCACTGATGGGCTTGTCTAATTATATGAGATGTCTCACTGCTTGAATTCCAGTAAATGGGTTTCTAAATTTATTTGCACATAGAATAAACTCGAGTTTATCCAGATGCAAAATACATAAACTTATGTTATATGAAAAAGCACAACTACTGGACTGGAACCAAGTACAGCTGACTGGAAGATGTCCTTATGGTCAGGGCTTGAAGGGTCCAGCTTGGAGAAAGAGCAGAAGGGGGAACTCCTGACACGAAAGCTCCACTTTAGAGAACCACGATGAAGAGCATGCACTCATGTCTTGCCTCTGCCACTCATGTGCTAGGTGACCTTCGGCATGATATTGAACCTCCCCATGCCTGTGTCCTCATCTGTAAAAGGGGTGATAATAATAATGACTACCCCATAGACCTGTTGGTCAGATTAAATGAAGTGGATACATTATGTACCCACCACTGCTCCTTGTTGCAGACCCTCAGTAGCCTCAGCCCCATTCCTTGAATGTTTTAGCCCCTGGCTCATAACTGTCAATCTTCTCAACACTATTCCTGTCCCAGTTCTGGTGGTTCCGATGTTCCTATAGAATAGACACTCCTTGCAAACCCCTGGCATGATCTCTCAGTTCTTGGACCTGAGCAGATTGAACCACTTTCTCCACTTGGTTTCTAAGACACTAATCTTGCTTTTCTGGTTTTCTTCCCAACTCACTGACTTCTCCTTCTTAGTCTCCTATGCTACTTCTCACTCGTTTTTCTGTCTTTAAGCATGGGCATGGCTTAATCTTCAGTCCTTGGACTTCTTCTCAACTCTCTCTTTATTCACTCCCTTGGTGATTTCATTTGGTCTCACTGATTTAAATACCATGTAGATGCTGATGTCTTCCAGATATATAGCTCTACTTTGACCCTTTCTCCTGAAAAGCAGATTCATATATTCAAATTTTACTTTTCCATTTGGGTACATGATAGTGATCTCAAAACCCAAAATGGAATCCCAACCTTCCCCTCAAACATGATCCCTCTACAGTCTTTCCTATTTCAAGAAATAGTAACTCCATCTGTGATGGTTAGGCTATTGTGTCCCCTTGGCCAGGTAATTGTGCCCAGTTGTTTGGTCAAACAAACACTGGGTTAACTGTAATACAAGGGCATTTATGGACTTTAGTCACCATTGACTTTACTGCAGTGGTAAATCATAGACAGCTGATTACAATTACATCAATCAGGGAGATTGCCATCAACAATGAGTGATGCTTTATCCAATCAGTTGAATGCCTTAAAAGGGGAAGTGATTCCAGCATTGAGTGAGAATTTCCCAGCTGGTCTTTGCACAGCCAGTGTCTCCCAGAACTCGTCAAGAACCTCCATTGGACTTTCATTGGAGCCCCTGGTTGCAGCCTGCCTGCGGAACCTGGACTTGTGCATCCCCACGGCCACGTGACAGACTCTTATAAAATCACATACTATTGACAGATATCTCTTGTCGATTCTGTTTCCCTAGAGAACCCTGACTAATACAGCTTGGTACTGAGAGTGGGGTGGTTCGTGAGGAACAGAATCTGAAACATGGGGTGTCTGAGGTGGTTCTGGGAGTTTTGCAATAGGCTCTCTACTCTAATTGGACTCAAGAGTACTGATGACCCCCTTTCCAATAACGAAGAGGCTGCTAGCAGTCCATGGTGTAAGTTGGCAATCGAGATACACAAAATATCATCACTGGATTCCCCTACTTCCTTGCTTATAAGAGGCAAGGATCTGGGTGAGAGTGTTTTCAACACCTTGATAGAGTTTTGTGGAGTCAAAAGGTATAATGATGGTGGCTGGCTCCTCCTAGATACTCTGGATACTGTTACAAAAGAAAGAGATGAGTTAAAGGCTTCGAAGTTGAAACACTGCATGAATGATGGGAAAGTTTCTATGTGCTCTGAAAGAAAATCTTGTGTCCTGTAACCACTGGCTGGAAATATCTGAGAACCAAACTCAGACTGTCACTGTACGAGTAGCAGGGTTACAAAGGAAACTAAAATCTCAACGCTGCAGGGTTTCTGCAGTTAAAGTGAAGGCACTGACTGGAAAAGAGTGGAATCCAGAGAATTGGGATGGAGACATATGGGATGATGATAATATTGGTGGAGACATTGGAACCCTGATTCTGCTGAGATTTTAACAGATAAGCCTGTGATGGCTTGCCCTGTGGAGAACACACCTTGTCAACCTTGTATCATCCAGCCTCCAGCCTGCCCCAGGGAGTCTGGACCTCCTACCAGCCCTGTACCAGCCAAACTCCAGCATGCACTGCCAAGCCTCCAGTCTTCCCTGAGGAAACTGCCTTCCAGCTCCTACATGTTACCTTCTCTTTCCCACACCACAGCTTTGGCCTCTTGGGGGGTCCCTTACAATCAGTTGACTGAGGAAGAGAAAACTCAGGCCTGGTTTAAAGATGGTTCTGCATGATATGCAGGTACCATCCAAAAGTGGACACTTGCAGCACTTCAGCCCCTTTCTGGGACATCTCTGAAGGACAGTGGTGAGGGCAAATGCTCCCAGTTGCAGAACTTTGAGCAGTGCACCTGGTTGTTCATTTTGCTTGGAAGAATAAAGGGCCAGAGGTGCATTTGTACACTGTTTCATGGGCTGTTGCCAATGGTTTGGCTGAATGGTGAGAGAATTAGAAGGAACATGATTGAAAAAGTAGTGACAAAGAGGTCTGGGGAAGAGGCATGTCGATAGACCTTTTTGAGTGGGCAAAAAACATGAAAATATTTGTGTCCCATGTAAATGCTCACCAGAGGATGACTTCAGCAAAGGAAGATTTTAATAATCAAGTGGATAAGATGATCTGCTCTGTGGCTAATGCTCAGCCTCTTTCTCCAGCCACTACTGTCATTGCCCAATGGGCTCATGAACAAAGTGGCCATGGAGGTAGGGATGGAGGTTATGCATCAGCTCAGCAACATGGATTTCACCTTACCAAGGCTGACTTGGCTACAGCCACTGCTGAGTGCCCAATCTGCCAGCAGCAGAGAACCACACTCAGCCCCTGATATGGCACCATTCCTTGAGGTGACCAGCCTGCTACACGGTGGCAGGTTGACTACATTGGACCACTTCCACCATGGAAGGGGCAGCAATTTGTTTTAACTGGAATAGATACATACTCTGGATATGGGTTTGCATTTCCTGCATGCAATGCTTCTTCCAAAACTACCATCTGTGGACTTACTGAAAATCTTATCTACCACCATGGCATTTCACACAGCATTGCTTCCGATTAAGGAACCCATTTCACAGCAAATGATGTGTGGGAATGGGTACATGCCCATGGAATTCACTAGTATTACCAGGTTCCCCTTCACCCTGAAGCAGCTGGATTGATAGAACAGTGGAATGGCCTTTCAAAGACTCAATTACTATGCCAACTATGTGGCAATACCTTGCAGGGCTGGGGCAGTGTTCTCCAGGAGGCTGTGCATGCTCTAAATCAGCATCCACTCTGTGGTGTGGTTTCTCCCATAACCAGGATTCATGGGTCCAGGAATCAAGGGGTGGAAATGGGAGTGGCACCATTCACTATTACCCCTAGTGACCCACTAGGAACACTTTTGCTTCCTGTCCCTGCAACCTCAAACTCTGCTGGCCTACAGGTTTTAGTCCCAGAAGGAGGAGTGCTGTTACCAGGGAACAACAATAATTTCATTGAACTGGAAGTTAAGACTGCCACCTGGCCACTTTGGGCTCCTCTTACCTCTGAATCAATAGTTAAGGAAGTGAATTACTGTACTGGCTGGGGTGACTGATCCTGACTATCAAGGGGAAATACGATGCGTCTACATAATGGGGGTAAAGAAGAGTTTGCCTGGAATACAGGAGGTCCTCTAGGGCATCTCCTAGTACTGCCATGTCCTATGATTAAAGTCAATGGAAAATTGCAACAACCCAATCCAAGCAGGACTAACAATGGCCCAGAATCTTCAGGAATGAAAGTTTGGGTCACCCCACCAGGCAAAGAACCATGGCCAGCTGAAGTACTTGCTGAGGATAATGGGAACATGGAATGGGTAGTGGAAGAAGGTAGTGATAAATATGAACTTTGACCACATGAGCAGTTACAGAAATGAGGACTATAATGGTCATGAATCTTTCTTCCTTTTTTCATTATGATGATTGTATATGTACACAAAACGAATTTCTTTGTCTTCTTCCCCAAATTTCCCCTCATCATATCCGTTTCACGTCATAATATTTGAGGATGTCAAGTTTGAGAGTCAATATTACCCAAGAACTTGCACCCTATTTTGTATGGAATTAATGCACATCCAGTTGTACGCAGGAGAGTTGAACATTGTTAGGCAGAAATATATATATACATATGCATGTCTGTTATTGTTTTTACTTAGAGACTAAGTATGGTTTAAGGTAATGTGTATGGTTGCCAAGCTGACAAGGGGTGGACTGTGATGGTTAGGCTATTGTGTCCACTCGGCCAGGTAACTGTGCCCAGTTGTTTGGTCAAGCAAGCACTGGGCTAACTGTAGTAAAAGGGCATTTATGGACTTTAGTCACAATTGACTTTACTGCAGTGGTAAATCATAGATAGCTAATTACAATTACATCAATCAGGGAGATGGCCATCAGCAATGAGTGATGCTTTACCCAATCAGTTGAATGCCTTAAAAGGGGAAGTGATTCCAGCATTGAGTGCGAATTTCCCAGCTGGTCTTTGGACAGCCAGTGTTTCCCAGAACTCTTCAAGAACCTTCATCGGACTTTCACTGGAGCCCCTTCCTGCCTGCGGAACCTGGACTTATGTATCCCCACGGCTGCATGACAGACTCTTATAAAATCACATACTACTGACAGATACGTCTTGTCAATTCTGTTTCCCTAGAGAACCCTGACTAATACACCATTCTTCCAGTGTTCAGGCCCAAAACACACATCCTGGACTCCTCTCTAGTTTTGACATCTCACATGCAATCCTTCAAGAAATTCTGTTGACCCTGTCTTCCAAATACATTCAGAACACTTATCACATCTACTGCTACCATGCTGGTTCACGATATTATTATGTCATCTCTGGATTCTTGAGTGGCCTCCTAACTGGTTTCCCTGCTGCAATCTTTGCCCCTCCTCCACAGCCAGAGCTGCACTTCTGAAATGTTAGATCACACATTCCTCAGTCCCAAACACTTCAGCAGCAACCCCTTCACTGGATATGAACATCCGAGTCAGTCCATAAAGTTTACTCAAACTGTCTCCTCCCCAATTTCATCTCAGACTTCTTCTCAAACCATCCCACTCTTCACTCCCTCTGCTCCAGCCACAATCGCCCCTGCTCCTCCTCCAGCCCAGGTCCACTCCTGTACCTCTCACTCTTTCTGCTCCCTCCTCTCTACCCAGATTGCTGCATGGCCACTCTACCTCTTCCAGCTTTTGTTCAAACAACACTTTCTCAGCGAGACCTTACCGAACACCCTGATTTAACTCCTCCCCAAAACTCCCATCTCTTTTGCTTGCTCAACTTCTTCCCCATAGTATTTATCACTGGATGATATACGTATGTCTTATGTAGTTATTTGTTTACTGTCTGTCTTTCTCCACTAGGATATAAGTTCCATTAGGACAGGGATTTTTGTCTTTTTGTCACTGCTGTATCCTGAGGACTTAGGACAATGCCTGGAACACAGTAAGTGCTCAATAAATGTTATTACTTTTACATGTAAATGAAGTATATAGCTTGACTAACTTCATCTTCTCCAGTGCAGTTTTTGCAATCATTCCTATGGCAAGTTTTCAATGCAATACTTCACATGGAAAGAGTTTGCTAAGCCAATTAATAGGGTAAGCAATTGTTCAAGGGAAAATGATGAAATGATCTAAGAGAATGATTTTCAAATGGCCTCAAGTAAAAGCAACTGTTTATGTAAACAGTTGATTAGTTTTATAAACCATCCTTAGTAGTGCCTGGCAGTTCTGAATGTTTGCATAGTCCTACTTATCCCCTATGTTTGTGGCCATTTGTACCATGGAAGCTGATAGAGTCGACCAGGAACTAGATCGCAGGCTGGACTAGGATACAGAGGCACAGCTGTTGGAGAGCACAGCATAGTGGGTAGGAGCACAGGGCACTGTAGGTAGAAGAGCACAGTATCGTGGGTAGGGGTACACAACATTGTGGGTAGGAGAGTTCAGCACTGTACAGTAGAAAGCCCACTTGCAATGTTGGTAGAGATCTCTCAGGACCGTTGGCAAAGACTGAAAAGTCCTAGGGTTTCAGAGCAAAACAAAGGGAATATGTGCTGGCTAATTAGGATCAGGCAGAAGCAACGTGTAAGAATCCTAACAGATGTCAGGGCAAAAGGGTCAAGTCAGAGATGAGGGACTAAGGAGAAGGTGAGTTTCAAGAGGAACTAACCACATTCATGCCAGGACGCACTCACCATCACCTGGTGATCCCAGGATGGAGGCTGGGTGCCCTTGCTCTAAGCACTTCCCTTGGTGGGCAGACAAGGGCTTCTAGGGGTCACAACTATTGGGAAAAAGGATAGGCTTGTGGGGCCTGTGGCTGGGCTGCCATGCCAGAAGGGAGCTCCTTGCCTCCAAGTCTTCTTCACAGCTCAGGGGACTGCAGGCTGCAGCCCAGGCTTCCTCTCACTTCTCCCATACCACTAATACCCACTGAACAACTAGGCTTTGTGCTACACACTGAAATCATGAAGGAGATGTCAGCACAATTCCTGCCTGCAAGTCCAGTGGAGAAGACAGAAATGTAAACAAGTGTAAGTGAACGATGATATTAATACTAATAGCAATGGTTAGTGTTTATCAAACACTCTTTAGGTGTGAGGCTTGGTGCTGTGACCCTTATATGGATCCTTTTTTTTAAGGCGGTCCCAGTGATTGAACCTGGGACCTCGTACATTGGAAGCAGGCACTCAAACCTCTGAGCTACATCAAACCACTCCTTTCCTACATGGATCATTTTACTTCATCTTCAGGAACCCATGAGGCAGCTACTATTGGTATTATTTTCATTTCCAAAGAGAAGGTTCATAAAGGTAAAATAAATTGCCCATGGACACAAGGCTAGTAAGAGTGGGAGCCTGGATGAGAACTACAGTCTGACTCCAGAGCCAGGGCCCTAATCACTATTGACTCTTGGGGGCCTGGGAGTACAGAGGAAGACTCCTCATTCTGACCGGGCTTGGGGGAAAACCAGAGAAGGAGGGCCAAAGGTCAGAGAAGGTTTCCCCTGGGAGGTGGGAATGCCTGAACTGAGTCCTGAAGAATAAGCACACATTGTCAAGGTGAAGTGACAGAAAATAATGTTCCAGGCTGAGGGAACTTCTTGGGCATAGGAGGGGACTCAAAAAAGAGCATGGAGTGCCCAGGAAAGTACCAGCAGGTGGGGATGGAAAGGAGAGCCAGGGGCATAGCTTCTGTTCTCTCCAAAGGCTCTGTGTCACTCCGCACCTCCGCCCAGTGCCCTCTCAACCTGCTGTGACTTCCTTCTTCGTCCTGCCCAGCAAACTCCTCTTTGTCCTTTCAGGCCTACTTCAAGGACCTTCTTCTCCTTTCTCAGCTTCTCCCAACAGCATGTATTCTCCTTTCTCCTCTATGGCAGCCTTTGCTATTCATGTGAAATTATCTGTTTGTAGGTCATTCTCTCCCTCCAGGACATGTACCCTCACAAGCCACTTGGGTACAGGGAAAGGAACTCATGCAGAGCTTAGGGCAGTATCCACCATGAAGGGAGTGCCCTAGAAAGGACTCCTGACTGCAGAGCTGTGTTTTATGAGATTAGCAGTGTGGTACTAGGGGGAAAATGGACTGCCTTATCCATAAAAGAGAACAAGAGTTCCAAAAGAGACCCCTGTAAATCTCAGGCATTCACCCTGGGGAGACGGGGAGGCTTATTCATTCAGTAGGTGCTTTAGTTTCCTAGGGCTGCCATAAACTGGATGCTTAAATCAACAGCAATGTATTCTCTCACAGTTCAGGAGGCCAGAAGTCCGGAATCAAGATGGCGGCAGGGCTAGTTCTTTCTGGACGCTCTGGGGGAGAACTGGTCCTTGCCCCTTCCTAGCTTCTGGAGGCTGCTAGCAAGCCTTGGCGTTCTTTGGCTTGCAGACACATCAGTACAATCCCTGCCTCCAGCGTCACCTGGCCTTCTTTGTGTCTACTGTGTTCAAATCCCCCTCTCCTTTCACTAATACCAACCAGTCATTGGATTTAGGTCCCACCCTAAACCCAGGACGATTTCATCTTGAGATTAAGTAATGACTCCTGCAAAGATTGCATTTCCAAGTCAGGTCACATTCTGAGGTTCTGGGCAGACATGAATTTTGGGGGGAACATTATTCAACCTACAACAGTGACTACAAAAATGTCCAGTGCAACATTATTCATAATAGGAAAAGAGAATAGCAATATAAATAGCCCAGATTGCGGGACTAATAAAATAACAAATGGTAAAATAAGTTAGTAAACAGCCAATACTTTATGGACGAGGTGGCAGCCAATAACATGATGTTTGAGAAGAGTTTTTAATGATTTGAGAAAATGCCCCTCTATCATTATAAGAATACATATGAATTCAATTATATGAAAATGTAAAAAAATATTTAAGAGAAATATGGCAAAACATTAATAGTGGTTATTTTTGGGTGATAATCGCATGAGCAATATTTTCTTCTTACCACTGTCCAATATTTTCTCCAAATTCCACAATGGACAGAGAGAGATGGAAAAACATTTTCTTAAAAAGTAAGAAAAAATTAAGAAAATGTGTTTAAAAAACTTTTAGAACTTCTGCTTCTCACTATGATGGAATAACAGGGGCTGGATTTACCCTCATGCTTTAAACAACTGAAAAAAAATAGACAAAATACATGAAACATCAGTTTTCAAACTGGACAGGGGGACAGTACAGAATTAAAATGTGTGATAATCGCACACAGGCCAGGAGGGGAGAAAAGGAAATACACTTTTTTAAAGTACTTATATGAAGTGGCATGATAATACTTGAAGGTAGACTATGATATGCTAAACATGTATACTATAAACTTTAAAGCAATCATTAAAATAATACATCAAAGTTAACAAATGAAAATAAAATGGAATCATAGAATATACACAGTTAATCCAAAAGAAGGCAGAAAAAGAGAAAAGAGAGAACAAAGAGTTGATGGGACAAATTAAAAAATAGCAAAATAGGAGATTTAAAGCCAATCACATTGAAAATCATATTAAACACCTAACTGGAAAGCACTGATTGTTAGATTGGGAAGGGGTTGAGGAAAGCAAGATCCAAGTATATGTTGCCCAAAAAAACCTTATTTTAAATATAAAGACACAAAGGGGTTATAAGCAAAAGGATAGGAAAAAAAAAATACTAAATTAACACTAATCAAAGAAAGCTGGAATGGTTATATTCATAACAGATAAAATAAAGATCAGAGGAAAGAATATTACCAGGGTAAAAAGGATCATTTCATAAAGGATTAAGTGATCAATTCAAGAGGATATAAAAATCCTAAGTATCTATACAACTAATAACAGAGCTTCAAAATAGATGAAGCAAAAACTGCTAGAATTGTAAGTAGAAACAGAGAAATCCATAATTAAAGTATAAGATTTCAACACCTGTCTTTTAATAAATGACAAAACAAGTAGATAGTCAGTAAGGTTACAGAAAACTTGAACACTATCAGCCTACTAGGCTTAACTGATATTTGTAGAACACTACGCCCAACAATAGAAGAATACACCTTCTTTTCAAGAGCAACTAATCCTTTACCAAAGTAGATAATAGTCTTAGCCATAAAATGAAAGTCAATAAATATAAAAGTATTTAAATCATACAAAGTATGGTAAGGACCAAAATGGACTTAAATGAGAAAACAAAAAGAGAAAGATATGTGCAATATTCCCAAATATTTGGAAATTAAACAGCATACTTCTAAATAACCCATGGATCAAAAAAAAAAAAAAACCCAAAAATATAAATTGGAAAGTATTTTGAATGTAGTGAAAATGAAAATATGAAAAATTAAAAGTTGTGGTATGCATTTAAAACAGTGCTCAGAAGGAAATTTATAGCACAAAATGCTTATGTTAGAAAAAAAGGAAGTTCTTAAATTAATGACCTTAGCCTCTACCTTAAAAAAGTGAAAAAAAGAAGCACAAATTAAACCTAAAATACGGTAAAGAAAAATAAAAACAGTAAGATAAGAGCGAAAATAAAAACTAAATTTTAAAAAGGAAAACAATAGAGGAAAATCAGTGAAACCAAAAGCTGGTTCTTTGAGTAGACCAACAAAATTAATAAAACTTCTAAGATAAAAAAAACTTTTAAATAAAACTAATAAAAGGAAGAAGAAACAAATCATCAATGTCAGGAACATCACTGATGTTCCCTATCAGTGGGAGACATCACTATTGATCCCAAGGACATTAAAAAAAATAATAAGGGCTTATTATGGACAACTTATGGGGCAATAAATTAAACAAGGTAGATAACATGAATTACCCTATTCTTAAGGAAAAATTTGTGGTTAAAAACCTCCTCACAAAGAAACTCCAAGTCCATATGGTCTCATTGGGGAATACTATTAAGCATTTAAAGAAGAAACAATACCAATTCTACAAAAACTTACAGAAAGAGGATGGAATACTTTCTAACTCATGACTTCAGAATTACTCTAATACCAAAATCAAAAAAGGAAATAACCGAAAAAAAATTGCAGACCAATATCCTTCATGAACATGGACAATAATTCCTAACATAATATTAGCAAATTAAATCCAACAATATATAAAAAAGATAATATGTCATGATCAAGGGAGATTTATCCCATGAATGCAAGGTTGATTCAACATTTGAAAATCAATGTAACTCACTATATTAACAAACTGAAAAAGCAAAATCACATGATAATCTCAATAGATGCAGAACAATCATTTGAAAAAAAGTCAACATTCAATCATGATAAAGAAAACTCTCTACAAACTTGGAATAGATGGGAACTTCCTTAATGTGATAAGGGTAAATTTTTTAAAACCCAAAAAACAAACAAAAACTACAGCTAGTGTCATTTAATGACATGGCATTCCCCCTATGATCATGAATAAGACAAGGATGCCTGCCCTCACTATTTCTATTCAACAATAAGTTCTAGTGCAATCAGGCAATATAAAAAGAGACGGAAGGCAGACATAAAGAAATAAGTAAAACTATCTGCATTCACAGAAGACATGATTGTCTATGTAGAAAATCCAATGGAATCTATTAAAAAAAACTATGAGAACTAATAAATGAGTTTATCAAAGTTGCAGGATACAAACACATTTGTATTTCTACATACTAGCTACAATCAAAACTTGAACTAGGAGTACCATTTACAATAACATCAAAAACATTCTTAAAGAAAATTTGACAAAAGATCTTTACACTGAAAAATACAAAACATTGCTGAGATAAATTAAAGAACTAAATAAGCCATGTTCACAGATCAGAAAACTTAATACTGTTAAGATTTCAATACAGTTCTAATAAAAATCCCAGCAGCATGCAAGTTATTGATGGTAGGGTGAGTTATGAGAGTCCTGTATGATGTTATGTATATTTTATAAATTCACAATTACTATACACTTATTGTTTTTGTATGTTTATGTGTGAGTGATATAGTTCAATAATTTTTTTAAAAAATGAAAAAAAAAAATTCCAGCAGCAATTTTTGTAGAAACTGAAAAATTAATTTTTAAATTTATATAGATACAAAGAACCTAGAATTGCCAAAAATTTTTGGAAAAGAAGAACAAAGTTAGAGATTTACTTTACCTGATTTAAAGACTTGGTATATAACTACAATAAACTGGACAATGTAGGATTAGTATAAAGGCAGACATAGAGATCAGTAGAACTGAATAGAGAATCTAGAAATAGATCCACACATACATGGTCAACTGATATTTTTACAAAAGTGCCAAGGCAATTGAATGAGGGAGTGGAAAAATCTTTTAAACAAATAATGCTAGAAAAATGGACAGACTTATTAAAAAGAACCTCAGACTTTACCTGTAAGCATACACAAAAATTAACACAAAATGGATCACAGATCTAAATATGAGACCTAAAACTATAAAATATAGGAGAATATCTTAGAAACAATGACTTTAGAAAGTGTTCTTAAATAGTACACAGAGTACACAGAAAGAAGAATTAACTAAAGGAAGAATCAATAAATCAATTCCTTAAAATGTAAACTTTCACTTTTCAAAAAATACTAGAACAAATAAATGAATTTAATGAGTTGCAGGCTCAAAAAATTAAAAAGCAAGCCACACACTGGGAATAACTTTTGTAAAATGTTTGTCCAACAAAGGACTTTCATTCTAAATATATAAGGAACTTTTACAGCTCAATACGAGGAAAACAATTCATTTTAAAAAATGAGCTGGAAAGAAATAAAAGAAGGAATGGAAGACTAATATTGTTAAAATGGCAATATTCCTCAAATTGATATGCAGCGGCAATGCATCCCTATTAAAATCCCGGCTGGTTTCTTTGCAGAAATGGACAATTGATCCTAAGATGCATATGGAAATTCAAGGGACCCAGAATAGTCAAAATAATCCTGAAAAAGAACAAAGTTGGAGGACTCATACTTCCCGATTTTAAAACTTACTGCAAAACTACAGTAATCAAGATAGTGGTACTGGCACAGAATAGAAGTACAAATCAATGGAATAGAATTAGAGTACAGAAATAAACCCATATATCCAAGATTGCTTGTTAACAAGGTTAAGACAACTCAGTGGGGGGAAGAACAGTCTTTTCAACAAATGGTGGTGGAACAACTGGATACCCCCTGTATCAGTCAGCCAAAGCGGAGTTGACCTCTCTCGCTCACACCATACACAAAAATCCATATTGAGATAATGTAAGAACTAAAGCTATAAAACTCTTAGAAGAAAACATAGAGCTGTGTCTTTGTGGTTTTCAATTAGACAGTGGTTTCTTAGATATGACACCAAAAGCACACACAAAAAAGAAAAATAGATACATTGAACTCCATCAATATTAAAGATTCTTGTGCTTCAAGGAAGTGAAAAACAACCCACAGAATGAGAGAAAATACTTGCAAATCACATATTGGATAAAAGACTGATGTCTGGGAGGGTGAGGAGTGGGGGTATATGGGAACCCCTTATATTTTTTAATGTAATATTTTGTATGTCCTATGTATCTTGAAAAAAAGATAGTAATAAAAGATGTGCCTAGAATATATAAAGATTCTTACAACTCAATAATAAAAGACAACCCCATTTAAAAATGGGCAAAGCATTTGAATAGGCATTTCTTTAAAGAAGATATAAAAATGGCTGATCAGCACATGAAAAGATGCTCAACATCATTAGCACTCATTAGCACTCAGGGATGTGCAAATCAAAACCACAATGAGGGAAAACGAACTTGGCCCAGTGGTTAGGGCGTCCGTCTACCACATGGGAGGTCCGCGGTTCAAACCCCGGGCCTCCTTGACCCGTGTGGAGCTGGCCCATGCGCAGTGCTGATGTGTGCGCAAGGAATGCCCTGCCACGCAGGGGTGTCTCCCGCATAGGGGAGCCCCACGCGCAAGGAGTGCGCCCCGTAAGGAGAGCCGCTCAGCGCGAAAGACAGTGCAGCCTGCCGAGGAATGGCGCCGCCCACACTTCCCGTGCCGCTGACGACAACAGAAGCGGACAAAGAAACAAGACGCAGCAAATAGACACAGAGAACAGACAACCGGGGGAGGGGGGGAATTAAATAAATAAAAAAACAAAAACAAAAACAAAAAAAACACAATGAGAGCCTACTGGGATGGCTACAAAAAAAAAAAAAAAACCAAACCAAAAAAGCCCCACAAATGGCTACAAGCATTGACGAAGATGTAGAGAAGTTGGAACCCTCATACACTGCTTTGGAAAATAGCCTGGCAGTTCCTTAAAAGGTTAAACATGGAGTTATCATACGACCCAACAATTCTACTCCTATGTACGTACCCAAGAGAAATGAAAATTTATTGTCCACAGAAATGTGCATTCAGTGGTTACCTGGGGGAGGGGGAAGACAAAGATAAATTACAAAGGGGCATAAGGAAACTGTGGGGTGATGCATACATTCATTATAATTGATGCCATGGATGCATATATATATGGAAACTCATCAAATTGTGTACCTTAAATATGTGCAGATTATGATATGTCAGTTATAGCTCAGTAAAGCTGCATGGTTTACAACACATAGCTCTGGTGTTCTTACTGAGCCTTGAAATGTGATGCCCATCCTTGCATGTGTTGGCAATGGGGATGATTCTCCTGGGAATGGGGTCAATTTTAGTGACTTCCTGGGGAAGAGGACAGGACTGAGAGGGAGGGTCCCAGCTAACAGAGTTTGCAGGGGCCAAGTCTCTTGGTGTCGACCTGGAGAAGCCAAGATGTCCAGGAGGACCACCATCTCTGGAGAAAGGAGGGTTCATCGGTGGTGGGTGATGCCCTCCCTCTCGTTCACTCTAGTCAGGCGCTTGAATTGATATGCTGAGAAACAGCATGTCTTTCCCTAATGTGGGAGGTGAGTGACCAAGCAGAGAGCTCCATCCCCCTGCCCCATGTTGTCTTTGAGCTGCCATTAGTTTCTTACCTATTTCCCAATAGTGTCAGAACTCTGCCAAATAGTCAGAGGAATGATCATAAAAAATACACCTCCCCATCTGTACCACGCTCGCCTGGCTGCTCCTACTGGGTCTTTCTGCTTCTCTTATTGTCCCACTAAACACCATTTCCACCCAGCAGTTTTTAAAATCAATTTTTCATTATGAGCGTGAGCATTTAAAATACAAACAGGATCTTGCTTAAAATTCTTCAGTGGCATCTCAATGCACTGCAGTATTTCACTCTGGTTTCTAAGGCCCTGAATGCTCGAAATCTTGCCAGCTTCCACCCTCCTTTTGCTATACTCTTCCCCTTGCTCGCTGGCCAGCCATAGGGCTTTCTGTCACCACTTGACTTCAGGCCTCAGCTTAAATGTCACCTCCCCAGGCCCTTGGCCACCTATCAGGACAGCCCATTCCTCTCCTCGGTTGCAAGTTATCAATTTACAACACATGCCCCTATCTCAAATTAGCTCTTCATGTATGTAAGTCCTTGTCATAACACAATAGAAGCCCCATAAAAGTATGGACCTTGTTGTCTTACTCTCAGCTAGGACTCCAATGCCAAGCAGATGCCAGGTCCAGACTGGTCCTTGTGCGCGATTTGAGACTTTTAGGTCCCATGCTCTCCTTGATTAATAGGCCCAACCCTTTAGGCTTGCTGGACCCTGCCAGCCTCCCTGGAGCCCCATCTATAGCCTTCTAAACACTGCCCAGCATCTGCGGTTTCTTTCTGCACCACCCTCAACCCCTGCTTCTTCTTCTGGACATGCCTAGAATCCAGGAGCCTCAGGGCCTCCAAGCTTAGCACTAGCTACCTGTGCACGTCCCACCTGGCAGACGTGGCTCAGCCCGAACGGCTTAACTCCAGGAGGTCTGCTGGAATTCGCAGCATCTCTTTTAGGGAAACTCAAAGTTTCAAACCAACTTTTTCAAGAAGACAGTATGCGTTTCCTAGGATATAAATATGATATCATGCCATAAGAAGCAGCCTTTTACTCGTAATCGAAGGGATGCTACCGGTGAATCAGAAAGCGGCTCCTCTCTGGGCATGTGTAGCCCCTGGTGAAGGTTCCAGAGCATGCAGACAGGGCCGCAGTTCTCCACGTGCCCGCCGTGCAGTACCCGTATCTCGTGGCTGTACGCAGCATCTTAGTGCGGCCATCTCAGGGACCCTGTATCTACTGCCATAGGATAGATTTTTAGCTCCCTTCCTGGAAGCCTCCGTTCTCTGACATCTTGTTAACCCTCAATTCTGTACGGTAAATAGAGAATGAAGACATGAAAGCCAAAGACAAGCCCCAGATCTCACCTTCATAAATTTCACTACTCACTGAGCCCTCAATATATACTGGGCCAAACACTTTAAGCTCATTGTCACATTGTATCTACCATATGACCTCAGCACATTGTGAAGAGAAAAAAGAAGTTACAGAAGCAAATAGATATAGGATTCCATTAAAAAAGTCAAAAGCAATACTATGTTTTATGACTATATAGAATATCTGAAGGAACAGATAGAAAACTCCTAATAGTAGTTACTTGGGTGTAAGATTACAATGAGACTCTTTATTTGATATATTTCTGAACCGTTTCATTTACTTTTTTACGCTGAGCATATATTGTTGCTTTTAGAAACAGGAGACCATAATAAAAGATGTTTCCATTTCAGAAGAAAAGCTTAGTATAAAAGTCTATAAATTAAAAAATCAAATTGCTTTGGATGTCTTGTTCTTTTAGCCCACATTTTACTCTCTGCTACAGGTGCTGCTAATCAGGGAAATGACCCAAAATGACTCAGGTCAAAGGAGGAGATGCTGCCACGAGCCACCTAACCAGCGCTGAGTAGACCTCACGCTCCCACAGACGGCAGCGGCTCCTCGGGGCAGGAGCGATGGTGACTCCATGCTAAAAGCTAAGCCGTCTGCCAGGCTAACAGCGAAATCAGTCTCTAATTACAAAGAGCTACAGGCTTTAAAATGCACAGTCGTGTGTGTAAGCAGCTCATTACCATTGTGTCAAGTCACTGAGTGGGAAAACGAATTCTGACATTTGCGGTCCTCGTGTGATAAGCACACAGCTGGGAGTCAATTACATTGTTCCCTTTTTCACAACTCATTTATTTCCTCCATTTTTGGGAATAACTTCCCCACTAATAGTTTTCTTTCATTTGTGCCCAACGGGTCATTTTTAAACAAGAATAGGACCATGGGCCACAATGCAGAAAAGTTGAAAGGAAAAACAGGGCACAGCTGTCAACTTCAGGGCACACTTGAGACTGGCAGGAAAAGCAAAAGCGCTGCTCCACAAACCTCAGCCCCGAGGGAAGTTTCTAGGGACCCCCGCCGCAGCAGAGCTGAAAGGGAACCAAAGGTCACGCAGGTAAAACGTGGCTTATCGCTTTTTCTGTGTTGATTTTGGCTCTTTCAAAATGAGCACAAGCATAAAAAGAAGAAACATGAACCCGAAAAACCCACTACCTTACCCCCGCAACCTGTGGGCCATTTGTTCCGTGGCCTGTGCTTACCCCGCTTGTTTCGCTGCTTTGTGACTCTGGCTTTGTCTTTCCTTCCATTTCTCCTTCACTGTCCCTCTCAGCCACGCACAGGGAGGCTACGACAGCACTGACTTTAAAGTCCTAACTGGCGGTGGGCTTTCCCCATCTCGAGGGGTGTCTAAAAGGGACGGGTGTGTGTAGATGGCATTCAGTTCAGCCTGGCATGGGGGGCGTGGGGACTGGAGCCCCTTCCCTCTCTCCTTCTCAGTCCATTCTGGAGCCTTCGTTCAGGATCTCTTCCACTTACACGGTGAGGCCACAGAGGTGAAAGACCCCTGTCCTCAAAACAGCTCAGATCTTAGTCGGGGAGATGGGCGAGTCAGGAGCCGTTTCCTTACACGGTGCTGTGTGCCGTGCGAACGGTAAAAAACACCACTGGCACCAACGGTTTTATTTTCAGTGCAATCTTTGACCCTTCAGGTTTTGCTAAAATTAAAGAACAAATCCTCCTGATGATCAACTGCTAAGTGCCCTTGTTCTAGGGAGAGGCTAATGCGATGCCTTCTGTGGGGTCCTCCTTAAAGGATTCACCCACGTGGGCTCAGGATTTCCTTACCAAGAATGTTTGCAGGCCCCTTGTCCCCGTGGACCCCACTTCGGTCATCAGTCACCTGAGCCAGCTCCTGCAGAATACCACAGGGACTGCGCGTCTGTCTTTTCGCTTGGTAGGAAACGAGGAAACGGCAGGCAAGAGCCACGGAGTGGGCACACCTGACGTGTGCCAACCTCCTCGCCAACCAGTCTTCAGATCGACCCATCCCATCTGTTCCCAGCCACCAGCCTCGGTCTGACCTGCCTCTTAGGTAACACGTTTCTATTTCAGGAAACCACGCTGCTGGCCGGTCCTCTGCTGCCCCGGCCTTGGCTTGCTGAGCCAGGTGTGCGTGTCCAGTGGATGGCTGGGTGGGCAGCAGCCGGCCTGAGGCAGGTCCCGGTGCTCCCAGCATCCCTGGAGTGGTTTCATCCCTGCCCTGCGATTATGACAGCTGGATGCATGTTCTTATCTCTCCCAGGGGAAGGCATCAGCTTCTCAGCATTCCTGGCTGTCCCAGTGATGCAGACCCTTCTGAGTAAGTCGCTGCAGGCTCTCTCGGAACCTTTTTGAACACTCCATGTTGAACACTCTGGGTCCCTAAACTCAATCAGACATACATTTAACATGGAATGAAAAAGCTTCCTTTTTTTTTTGAAGAGGCTGCACGCGTGCTCTACAGCTGGAAAGAAAGCCAAATGCCTGCCAGCCTTCCCCACAGGCCAACACGTTTCTCACGCCCACCTATGACGCTGGTTCCACATCCTCCCAATTATATTACATGGCATCTCTAATGAGTGTCCATGAAAATCATTCTCCATATGCTGATGATGGTGGCAAAGGTCTTCTCAGATGTGACACTGGGCTGTGGCTATCAAGTGGAAAACAATAGAATCTCAACGTCTTGATGTCTGGAAAATCTGAAAAGTCACTTATGCCAGACACTTTATCAGCCTTGAAACAGTTTGAGATGTCGGTGAACCTTAGCACCTTCCTTCCCTCGGGTCTAAGTGAGATAAATATTGAACACATGCCATTGCCAATGAGATGAGCCCCGTGGCTGTGCAAGGGGCTGCTGGCCAAAGGTACGCTTCCTCTCCACGCTTTGCCAAGAAGTCATCAAGCCTGTAAAGAGTTTTCTTTCATGAAACCTTTATCTTTATCTTTGTTTTCTTTTTGAAATAGTCCCTACTGTAGAATTAGAGGCAGATTTGTGTGTTTTTAGTAGAACTGGTCAGTAGCATGGAGGTGTTAGGCCACCAAATGAGCCGTAAAGCCCAATTCCTCTGTGATTTAACAGTGCCATGTAAGGTGTTTTCAGGGGACTTTAAAGGAAGCTGGGGGAAGCAGATGTGGCTCAAGTGATTGGGCTTCTGCCTACCATATGGGAGGACCTGGGTTCAATCCCTGGGACCTCCGTGTAAAGGCATGCCTGTGCAGCGAGCCAAGTGCCTGCGTGGTGAGCCAGTGCCTGTGCAAGTGAGTCACGCAGAAGGTGACGACACAACCAAAGAGAGGCGAAGGGGAGAGTCAAGGTGAAGCACAACAGAAACCAGGAACTGAGGTGGCACAAGTGACAGGGAACCTCTCTCCACATCAGAGGTCCCCAGGATCAAATCTTGGTGAATCCTAGAGGAGAAAAAGGAGAGTAGAAGACAAAAAGAGAAACAGATACAGATGATCAAACAGCGAATGGACACAGACAGCAAAAAACGGTGATGGGGAGAAAAAAAAAGTAAGCCGGGATGCTTGAGTGAGCCTGGCAGGTGGGATAGAAACTCTCAAACCAGTCTTGTCCTCAGTGAATAGGCCACCTTGGCCTCAATAATTCCCAAGGAAGGGTAGCCCTATCATCTGGGAAAGTATTTACTCCCAGTTCCTTTTTTGTCTGTTTTTAATAATATTTCTTCTTTCTGATTATAAGAGTAAAACGTATATCTTGTAGAAAATTCAGAGAATACAGAAAAGCAGAGAAAAGAAATAAAAAGTCATGCAGACTGCTGACCACCAGAAAAGGAACTGAACGCGTCTTTGTAGTTAAGTTTCTCTACTGGTCAAATGATGGACAAACAATAGTACAAAAATCTGGTGATTAATAATGTGGAGCACTCAGCACAATGACAGGCACATAGAAAGAGCTAAAGCATGGGAGTGTCTATTATTATTAATACCTCGAGGTATTTTCTTTCTGTCACTTTGTGTGTGTGACAGACTGCAAACCTATTTGTTTTTTCTTCAACTTCCTATGACCAACTGCAGTTGGGTTCTGACTCATCTTCTAAGGTTATGCTTCACAAACTATAACAGGGACAAAGGTACACAGTCAACAATTAAGAAGCGATGATGGGTTTTTCCAGAATCATCCACCGTCTTACTGAGCTCTCCCATCTTAGCAGCACATGCCTCACAAGATGGCTGCCTGGGGTGAGGGGCTCAGCCGCAATCCCAGAGAGGGACATGCAAGGAGATTCTGGTGGCCACCTTGCCCTCATTAGTACAAACAGCTGACCAGTCAAGTGCACCAAACCCAAATCATTAATAAAAATATACCCCACACAAGTCATCTTATTCAGGAGTCATCTTTGAAAATAGTGTCAAAGGATGGTTTGTGGAAAGGTGCCACGATTTCAGCCACAGCATCGGGTCTTGACACACATCACTATGTCAGATACAGAGCTAGGCCCTGGAGCTCTTGGGTGGGAAGAACCCACGTTCTCTTCTCTAGAAGCACATTTAGTTATACCAAGGAGGCAAAGGCGCACCCCTCTGAGGGCACTACGCAACTCACACTTTGCTTCAGTACAGCCAGGGCCCAGGAGGGAGGGTGGAGGCTGCCTGGAAATGCAGGGATGCTTTGGGCAAGAGGTAGGTGAGCTGAGTCTTGAAGGAGGAGTGGGAATTTGTCAGGCAGACAAATCAGGAAAGAGGAACACAGAAGTAGAGGACTGAACTCAGTCTCACCTGGTTCAAATCTCTGTGCTGTTTCTTTTCTTACGTTTTTAAAAACTTTTTTACATATATATATCTATCATCTTTTAAAAAAAGATATATAGGTCACACAAAATGTTACATTAAAAAAATGTAACAATTGCCCATATATCCCACTCCTCCCACACCCATAACCTCTTTCATCAGAGTGGCACATTCATTGCATTTGATGAATACATTTTGAGGCACTGCTATACAGCATGGATTATAGTTTATTGTAGTTTACACTCTTTCCCAGTCCATTCAGTGGGTTATGGCAGGATATATAATGTCCTGCATCTGTTCCTGCAATATCACTCAGGACAGCTCCAAGTCCCGAAAATGCCCCCACATCATACCTCTTCTTCCCTTTCCCTGCCCTCAGTAACTCTTGTGGCCACTGTCTCCACATCAATGATACAATTTCTTCCATTGCTAGAGTCACAATAATTCTATAGTAGAATACCAGTAAGTCCACTCTAACCCATATTTTATTCCTCCATCCTGAAGACCCTGGCATGGCAAAGTCCACTCCACCTCTAAATCAAGAGGGGGTTAGATTCCACATGGCTGATGGATGGGATTCTCCTGCTTGCACATGTAGACTCTCTCAGTTCCCTGGTGTGGTGGTTGACCATCCTCACCTCCCTGTCAGCTGACCTGGATAAGTCCAATGAACCAGAGAGAAGGTGTTACAAGTCTGCTGAGGCTCAGGGCCCAGCTGGCACATGGAAAGTCCACATGGAAAGTCCAGGGATTCAAGTTTCCTGAGCATACACCAACCCCAGTGCCAACCAAAGGTTCAGTGAAAGTGACAGAAGAGGCATGTATAGAGAAGTCACACCTGAGTCCAGATCCATCACACTCAGGAGCACAAATTCCAAAGCAGGGCCCACTGGCAAGGCACTCAACTCAAGAGCCATCTGCCATGACTGTAGGACCTAGGTGGGTCTCTGTAGCCCTCAGGAGAACCACTACCTGTGGTTCTATCTACTTTGGCTGTCTCTGGGATCCTTCTGAGATGTGCATAAGCGTGACCCCTCTGATGACCTCCCGACTCATTTTGAAGTCTCTTAGCCATACAAACTCACTTGTATTTACCATTTCCCCCTTTCATTCAAGGTCTTTTTCTAGTTGTATCACCAGCTGGTGATTGGTAGTAATCCCTTGGTGCCAGGGAGGTTCATCCTCAGGAGTCATGTCCCACCTGGGGGGAAGGTAATGCATTTACATGCTGAGTTTGGCTTAGAGAATGGCCACATTTGAGCAACATGGAGGCTCTCAGGAGATAACTCTTAGGCACCCTGCAGCTCTAGGCCTTATTGAAATTTCAAGTACACAGGCTCATAAGCATAGTCATCGGTATTAAGGGCCCATCATTGGACTATCCTTCTTCACTGCTCTTTGCCCTGGCACTTGGGGGATTGTTTCTGTGCTGTTTCTTGACATATCTGTAATCTTGTGCAAGTTCCTTAATTGCTCTTTGCCTGTTTTGTTTTTTAAAATAAGCTTTGAAAAAATATAACAGCTTTACAGAGATATAATTCACCTACCAAACAATTCATCCATTTAAAAGGTATGATTCAATGGTTTTTAGTATATTCAGAGTTATGCAACCATCTCTGCAATCAATTTTAGAAACTTTCATCACCTCAAAAGAAAACACATGCCCACTAGCATTACTCCCCATTTACCCCCAAGTTCCCCAGGCCTAGGCAACCAGTAATCCACTTTCTCTCTCTATAGATTTGCCTATTCTAGACATTTCATGTAAACAGAATTATACAATATGTGCTATTTTGTGACTGGATTCTTTCACTTGGCATGTTTTCAAGACCTGTGTCTGTTTTGTATAAAATGAGAGCAGTAACTGAACCTACCTCAGAGGATTCTTGTGAGGTTTAAATGAGCTGAAGCTTGTCAAGCATCTGGCAGAGAAAGCACTCAGTCACGTTAGCTCTTCTCATGCTGCTATCTCTTTGCAGAGCCAGGGGGGAGAACAACTTAAACATCTGCCTTGTCTCTAATGATTCTGCCATCCATACACTTAGATGAGAGAGTGACAGACCACGGCTCATGCACAAAACTCCTTGAAATTCAAAGTGGTGCACAGTGATAAGGGCAGAGCACAAACCCAAATGCCAGCAGAGGAGGGACAGGTAAGGTGAACAAGCACCAACCGAGGAAAAAGGGCTTTATGAACAGTGAATTAGTGTACAGATGGTGGTAGTTATTATTCTTATAAAATCCGTTTAAAAGGGGGAAAGGAGACGTTAACACATACCGAGTACCCTACCACACGCCGGGTGCTTCACACATGTTACCTCATGGAAATTTCTATAGACTTGTGAGGTAGACAGGAGTTGAGACAGTTTGAAGCTGGGTGAACTCCAGAAGATCTTGTCCTTAGAGCTAATCCACACCTGTGGGTGTGAACCTGTTGTAGTTGGGACCTTTTAATCAAGTTGCTTCAGAAGGGCCTTTGGTTAGATTACTTCAGTAAGGCATGACCCAGCGTGGGTCTTAATCCTATTACTGGGGTCTTTTATAAATGGGATGGTTACAGAGAAACAGAGCAGAGAGAAAAGATTCAGGTGCTCAGAGAGAAACCCATAGAAGCTGAGAGAGAAGGCCATAGAAGGAGCAGCCAGAAGCTGAAGGTGACAAGACCAGGAGGAGAAGGGAGATGCCACCATGTGCCTTGCTATGTGAGAAAGAAGTCCAGTGGCTGGTCTTTGGGGGAGCAAAGCATCATTTGATGGAGACTTGATGTGGATATTTTCACAGCCTCAGAACTGTAACCTTATAAGTTAATGAATCCCTGTATTGTAAAAGCCAACCCATTTTCGGTATATTGCCTTGGCAGCCATTACCAAACTAAAACAGGAGTGAATACAATTTATGATGAGGAAACTGAGGCTCAAGAGAGACAAGGCAACCTGTGCCAGTTCCCACAGCTGGGCTTTGCTAGGGTGCTGGAATTTAAACCCAGCTCTGGCTGACAAAACCTCATCTTCTTTCCACCTTGCTCTACTTTGCCAAAATTTTATAATTTCCTGCATAAAGTAATACCTTCTTCCCCTTCCCTCTTATTTCCTTTAAATGTCCTTCTCTATCTTCTTCCAGTTTTGTCATGTGATAAGTCAATCCATGGTCATCTTCCCTGTTGTGATATCATGAAATTTCAATCACACCTCCCTTGAATCTACATCTTTCCAAAATGAAGTGCCTCTTGATTAAACAACAACACTGCATTCTGTTGGAGATACAGACGAAATGATTCTGTTGATGAATTTGGCTGTTGTACTGGGAACCTTCTCCAGCTTTGTTTGGCTACTTGAAATGAACCTAAAATAACTAAACCATCCAGTCTCTGTGACTCTGGTAAAAGACATCCTGTTAAAGTTATATGGACTGTTCAAAGTTTACTTCCTTTAGCAAACCTGCTAGCATCAATTCTTTTACCTGGGAAGCCCAAGGCAATATACCCAAATGTTAAAAAGCCCCTGTTTTCTTTTCCTATTTAATTTTTAAGATTTTTAAAATCTTTTTAAAAAGATCAATGGCCTCTTTTCTTTTTTTCCCTTTTTTTAAAAATTAAAGTTAATAGACCACAAGGAATGTTACATTAAAGCTCTTTTCTTTTTAAAAGTGTAAAACATCCTTGCCTCTGTGTGCAAATACTTTCCCTTCCCACAGGTAGTCAGGTTGAACGTAGAGAAAGGAGATGAGTAAAAATGTAGTCCAATGGCATTTTTCTGCACTCCCATAAGAAAAAGTTACAACTCCGTAGGAAGCCAAGTGGGCATTATCTTATAACATGGAGTAGATCACACCCTACAACCCAGCCATTCTACTCCTAGGACAAGTGGTTCCCAAAGTGTGCTCCTCAGACCAGTGTCAGTTTCACCTGGAAATTTGTTAGGATGCAAAATCTTAGGCCCCACCCCAGACCTACTGAATCAGAACCTCTGGAGATGAGGCCAGGCAATCTGCGTGTTCACAAGCCTGCCAGGAGATTCTGATACACACTTAAGGGAAACGGACTTGGCCCGGTGGTTAGGGCGTCCATCTACCACATGGGAGGCCCGCGGTTCAAACCCCGGGCCTCCTTGACCCGTGTGGAGCTGGCCCATGTGCAGTGCTGATGTGCGCAAGGAGTGCCCCCCCATGCAGGGGTGTCCCCCATGTAGGGGAGCCCCACGCACAAGGAGTGCGCCCCCGTAAGGAGAGCCACCCAGCGTGAAAGAAAGTGCAGCCTGCCCAGGAATGGCGCCGCCCACACTTCCCGTGCCGCTGACAACAACAGAAGCGGACAAAGAAACAAGACGCAGCAAATAGACACAGAGAACAGACAACCGGGGTGGGGGGAGAATTAAATAAATAAAAATATATCTTAAAAAAAAAAAAAGATACACACTTAAGGTTGAGAACTACTGAACTAATGAACACTTACACGTGCGCACGAGGAGACATCCACCAACTGGCCGTGAACGGCAAAAACCATGGGATAAAGCCAAATGCCCCAAATCGGGAGAAGGGATATATAGGTTGTGGAATAGTCCTTCAGTAGCATATTATATGGAAGTGAGAATAAATGAACTGGGCTTATATACAACAGAGATGAATCTTAGACATATACTACTGAGGCTAAAAAGAAAATTGCAGTTGGCCTACATTCAAGATGATGTCTCTTATAAATGTCAAAACCAAAAACGAAACAATTTATTGTTTAGGGTTACACACCTACTGATGAAAACATAACTTTTGAGAAGCCAGGGGGAATGAGCAGCACACAGCTGAGGGCAGCGTTCACCACAGGGGGAGGTTAGGTGAGGGTGGGTGGGGAGGAGGGGCTTGGTGACACTTCTGGGTTCAGGGGTGTCCATTTTATTAGTAGGTTTCATAACTTAGATTTATGTTAACATATTCTTCTGCATGCCTCAAATGTTAAGAAAATAAAAAAGGAATAGGGATGAGTTCTGCTGAGGACGTCCAGTATCTCTTCCTCAGAGGAGGCTGAAGCTCAGGAAAAGTATTCCATAAGAGGAAGGACCTTTGAAGTACTCCTCTGAAGCAGTCAAGATTCATGCCCCCACGGAAGAGCTGGAGGAACAAAGGGGGCTGAGAGGCAGGAGAACACCCCTTCTCACCTCCTTGCCAACCCTCCTTGCAGCAGTATTGCCCTTTATTTCTGCCACCTCATGGCTTGTGTGGGTAGTTCATTCACCACGCACGTGAGAACCGCGATGGCTGCAGGAAGTGGGTGCGTGAGAGGGACTGAGTCGAAAGGCAGTGAAGAGAGGAACCAGGGGGAGCAGCTGGCCTCAAAACAGCGAGCCCCCCAAACTCAAGAACCGGAACATACAGGTGTGTGTACCGCTTTAAAAAATAGTTACCACCCATTTACTCCTCCCCGGAACTGGAAGCAAATTGCCACCTGGAGCTGTAAGGATTAAATTTCATTTGAAGACAGAGTACTTGCCCCACATCGCAAAGGATGGGCACGATCTAGTCCGTAACTAAAGTGAAGATATACAATTCCCTTGCTTCCCTGGTTGGACTAGAGGATGGGGAGCCGTTTTTACTTCCCTGTGTAGACTGATGTCAAGTTGCTGTCCTATCTTAAGGTGAAACGCTCGTTTAAATGACCATATGTAACACAGGTCAGAGTTGGGTTCCCACTGGACTAGAGTCAAACCAGGTTTGCTTTCAACTTGGTTAACTACCAAAGCATCTGTTTCTATAACACATATTTTTCCTCATCTTCCAAAAGTATACTTCGAATGCTCACAGAATGTACTTTGTGAAATGAAACATACGCTTGGAACATCACAGAGCTTCAATATAGTAAGAGTGAGGTATGTGGGAAACAGAAAAGCCAGGGTATAAAGAAGATAAAGCATGGTGAATGTTTTGTGTCTTTAACCTACCTGAAGAACACGTGGCCCACCCTTGCTCCCCTAAACAGGACTGCTGGGGTTGAGGGGCACTGTGCCCAGATCTGTTTGCCTGGGGCTCCTCCTATTTCCTTCAGAAAATGCGGAAAGGGTCTTCTGACTACATGGCATGTATGTGGTACTGTGGGAAAAAAATGTAAGTTGCCTGTGACTTTTTTCACTTTTGTTGTTTTAATATATTTTTAATTTTAGAATAGTTTTAGACTTACAGAAAAAATTGTGCCTATAGTTCCAAGCTCCCATGTACCTGCACCCCGTTTCAGCTATTATTAATATTTTAAGAATATACTATACACGCCACAGTTAATAAACCAATACCAACATGTTATTATTACCCAAGGTGCATAGTTGATTCCGTTTCCTTCGTTTCCTGTCCCAGGACTCCACATCTGTCCACATCACCTGGCAGAGGTATGGCTTGTCCGATTTCTTGAATGTCAAGTTCCTCCCCCACCCCTTTTCCTTGCTATCCTTTGGAAGGAAGTCACTATGTGCAGCCCATACATAAGGAGTAGGGAGTTATGCTGCACCTGCTTGCGGGCAAAATATCCATACAAATATTTAGAATTCTGCACTGAAGACTGGTCTACTCTCCTGGCTTATTTATTTATTTATTTATTCATCACTATGGTTTGTGAATAGTTATTCTCTGTTTTAGGTTATAATCCAATATGACTGTATTTGCTCACTGAAATCCAACTTTGGCCATCGGGAACTCTTTCAGTTGGCTCCTATGACCTTTTGACATATCCCATGGTTTAGTTTTATGTTTTTAGATTTATTTTTAATTTATTTTTCTCCCCTCCTCCCCCCAGTTGTCTGCCCTCTGTGTCCATTCACTGTGTGTTCTTCTGTGTCCGCCTGTATTCTCGTCAGCAGCACCAGGAATCTGTGACTCTTTTTGTTGCGTCACCTTGCTGTGTCAGCTCTCTGCGTGTTTGGTGCCACTCCTGGGCAGGCTGCACTTTTTTCGTGTGGAGCAGCTCTTCTTACAGGGTGTACTCCTTGTATGTGGGGCTCCCTTACACGGGGGACACCTCTGCATGGCACAGCACTCCTTGCGTGCATCAGCACTGCATGTGGGCCACCTCACCACACAGGTCAGGAGCCCCTGGGTTTGAACCCTGGACCTCCCATGTAGTAGGCAGACGCTCTGTCTGTTGAGCCAAATCCACTTCCTGCCCATGGTTTAGTTTTAGTGTGTATGGTTTTACCATAAGCTTTCTTTCTAAAATTAAGCATAGTGGTGGTGGTGGTGGTGATGGTGGCATTGGGGGACAGAAATTCCTTTGAATATGGAGGAGCTATTATGACTATTATTTTCTTTATAAAAAGTCTACCATTTCTAAACCATCAGTTCTTTCTATATTTTCACTACAAAAGTTTCCTTTTCTTTCAGACTACATTATTAGGTTTCTCAGTCTCTTTTCTCATCTCTAAGTTAAAAAAATTCAGAGCGCCCACCTCACACTGTACCTAGCACCCAGCGCCCTTCAATCCGACAACTCCTAGAGCCCAAGACTTGAGAGTTAGTACAAACTTGATCTGTTCTTCCTTTGACAAACTGTACAAATCTTAGCTGCCAAGCCCCATGGCAACAGGGAGGATGTCTTAGGAATCATTTCATTCTTCAGAGCACTAGTTTCCTATTGCTGCTGGAACAAATTACCACAAATGTAGCAGCTTAAAACAATACAATATCTCACAGTTCAGTAGGTCAGAAATCCACTGGGGTCTCACCAGGTTAAAGTCAAGGTGTCAGCAGGGCCATGCTCCTTTCTGGAGGCTCTAGGGGAAATCCATTTCCTTGCTCGTCTGGGTTGCTGGCAGAATCCAATTCCTTGTGATTGGAGAACTGACGGGACTCGTTCTCTGTTCCCAGGTGCTAGGGGCTGCTTGCTCCTACTCCTCGGCCAGCACTGCTGGGTCTCAGGTTTGAATCTCTCTTGCTCTTCCTTCCATCTTCTCTCTCTGACTTCTGCTGGAAAGGCTCTCTGCTTTTAAAGGCTCGTATGGTTAGATGGAGCCCACAGGAATAATCCAGGATAATATCCCTATTCACAGGTTCCAGGGATTAGGGAATAGACACCTTGGAAGGGACACTATTTGGTCTATCCCACTTCAAAGCCAATTGCTTTTCTGAACTTTTGCTGATTTGGTGTTCTATACATAAAACTAATTGTTTGCTGGAAAGAAAGCATGGCAGTTTCAGAAAATGAGAGCACTCAGGTCTCTCTTTAGCATTCAGTTAGGCTGAAGTTCTTAGTCCTGAGTGTGCCTTAGACTCACCAAGATTTTTTTTTTTTAAAGGAGCCATGTCAGAGCCCTCCATCGACCAATTAAATGAGAATCTCTGGTGATTCTAAAGTGCAGCTGGGTTTGGAGACACTGGCTTGGAATTAGCCATATTTCCTAACTGAAGACCTGGCAATCTTTTGGATTCTATTACTTTTAAGCACTTGGTGGCTCTAATCTTCCCTATTAAGTGCAAGTTCCTGGGGACCGGCCTTGCCTTTGTTTCCCCTGATGCTCATTACAGTGTTTTGAAAATAGCAGTAGTTAAAAAAATATAATCAAAGTAGTCACAGTCACATGTTATATCCCAGCTCCATCACTGATTGGCTGTGCGACCTTGGCAAAGTCACTAGGTAAGCTTCAAAATTTTGCCTCATGAGACTGCCGAGATAACTGTGTGATAGAAAAAGCTGCCTGATGGGAAATCTACCATGATCTTTCCCTAGCTTTTTAGGTATGTATCAAATGAATGAACAAAGTGTTAGATGACAAGCCCCCACAAACTTTTTTATCAGCTCAGCCACAATTTATAAAACTTGTTGTAATATCAGTCTCCTTCAAGTTACAGCTTCTCCCTTTTGCATGCTTATTGAATGCCTTGGGCTACATTGTGAGTATCACATTTCAAATAAAACCCAACAATTTCACACACAACCCTTTATAATATAAATGGGCACGAGTCTTTTGGAAAGCAATTACAAATTATGGGTCAAAAGCCTTTAAAATATTCATAACCTGTGTTCCAGAAGTTTCACTGCTGCTACTCTATTTTGAGGAAAAAATTACAAAACACAGAAACAGCTTTATTCATAAACATACCACTCACAGCATTAAATAAAACACTGAAAAAATCAGCAACATTCTAAATGCCCAGTAAGAGAGGAATGGAAAAGGACTATATGATACATTCCTAACATAGACTATTATGAAGCTATCACAGTTGTGAAAAACGTTCATATTACGGAACTTAATTAGAAATCTTACATTAAAAATGCTTAGAGATTAGATTGAAAGGAAATCCAGCAAAGAGCTAAATTAGTGCCTTGGATTGTGGGACCAGGAATGGTCTCCCTCCTTCCTTCAACTTCTCCAGAGTTATTGATTTTTTTTTCTTTCTGTAATATACTAAATTTATCATGGAAGAAAGTAAAATAAAGCTCATGTAAAACAACCAACAACAAACAACAGAAACAGGACCCAGGAGATCCATTTTGCTTGGGGATCCAGCCATTCCATTACAGTGCATGCAAATGATCGAATGCCATTTACCTAACGACAGGGCTGACTTGACAGTGTCCCCTCCCCAGAACGTTTTCCTGGTGTGGGTGTAAAACACATCCTAAGGAAGTCACGGTACTTAAAACGAGGTGAAGTGCAGAGGCTGCCAAGTGCTGCTTCAGCAACTTCTCTTCTCCCAGCCCCTTTAAAAAAACATTCTTCTTAATTAATATAACAGAAACCTGTCGATGAAAGTCAATATTTACATAAACCTGCAATTCTGATAAGACACATATATTATTCTTACATTTTGCAGCAAGCACTACCTAGCGGTCCCCACCTCTCTAAAGAGTGACACAGCCACCCACTCACTTCCGCCAGCCTGGAATCCAGGCATCGGCTTGCTGCCCGCCCTGCCCTCACTGCCCGTGTCCAGTCCTTCGAGTCCTACTGACCGCGCTTCCAAAAGCTCTCTCCAGGCCAGCCATTTCTCTCTACAGCTTATGTCACCATCTCTCCCTCAGTGACTGCAATAACTTCCCGATCCTCCCAAATTCCTCTTCCCCTTCTTCCCTGAAGAGAGTGAGCACAAGGCCTTAGAGAAAAAAGTTACATTTCCCAATAGTTTTTATTTCCCAGCAAAGAAGTGATGTGGGCAGCGTCAGGATTCTATGTGTTGTCCTCTTTCCCCCCTTCTCACAGCCTGGAAGGAGGACAGGTGGTCGTGGTAATGCACATGATGTCTGGTATATAACTAAGAAGACATTCAAGAATTGAGTGACATTCCAAAACAAAATTTCCTTCCATTCCCATTTATCTGTTTATATAACAAGACTTAGGTACTTACATCTATCCAAGCAGCAATAGAATTGATTCAAAACCCTGATTCTTTCTAGCAATAAATAACATTCATTTATTGATACATTAATTGGAAAAAATGCTAAAGGCCTACCATCTCACTTAGAGCTATATTTTCAATGAACATTCACTTTTTATGTTTAATAATTATGTATCCAAATTTTAATATATTCATGTCATTTTGTTCAACAGTGTACTACTAACTGAAGAATAATTTACTTCAGAAAAATTTTTTTAAACTTTTAAGCCTTATAGTCCCAGGAAATTTTTTTAAAATTAAATTTCAACTTATGTACATATTTTTATTATAGGAGATGTGTGATCAGTGAAAGACCTATAAGTATAAAGCATATTACACTAGGATAATTACATAATGTGAGGGAAGTAAAATGGGCACAGAATTTCAAAAAGGAAATGAAACAACGTAAACTTTCCAATTGTTAAAGAAGGGCTTATTCATTTATTTTTAGAATGGATGGAGTTTGGTGGGTACCAAATTGCTGTTATTTAGATTCCATTGTATACATTGAAAGAGGGATATAACAGTTTTGCTTTACATATCAATATTTATAATGTATCTAAAAATCCATCTTTACCAACTTCTTACTTTTTTTTATGAAATTCTAGATGTCAACTTAAAAATCTATGAGTTTTAAAAAATTCTTTCAAGGTACATTAGCAAAAAATTTGAAGACAACTGTTTATGGGGTACATGTGTCAGGAGAGTAGCACCCTCTCCAGCTCCTAACAATGATATTTTGCTTGAACCACAGTATTGAAATTTCCTTGTACCCATGGATAAAGAGGGTATCTCAGTGGTCACCATCCACTCCATCAAAATAACAACAAGGAAAATATCCAGACTCCCCTATTCACCCATTCCCTTCCTACACTGCTGTATCAGTCAGCAAAAAGGTGCTGATGCAAATACCAGAAATCTGTTGGCTTTTATAAAGGGTATATATTTGGGGTAGACACTTATAGTCACAAGACCTTAAAGAGTTCAACTCAAGGCACCATAAGAAGTACCTCCTCACCTAAAGTCTGTTGCCACATGTTGAAGCAAGATGGCGGGTGATGTCTGCGAGGGTTCAGCCTTTCTCTTCCTCTTAAGGCTTCCTGAGCCCAGCTTCTTCCATCTCAGCTGTAGGCTGGAGGGCTCGTCTCTCTTCATGGGGCTGATTTCTTTCCAGGCTCAGCTGCTCTATTCTCTTCAAAAGGCGAATGTCTCATCTCTCTCCAGGGCTCAGCATCAAAAACTAAGTTCTTTCCTCTGCCGTACCTTTTTCTGTGTTCTCCTGTGTATCTAATTCCATCTCCTTGATTGAGCCCACTAGGGGGGCAGGAACTCAAACTGAGTTGCCCTAATGATGTGATTGAATCAAAGCCCTAATCTTGATTTAATAAGGTAAAAGTGAAACCTCTGAATTTAATACAATCAAAGGGGTATCACGCCCACAGGAACAGACCAGTTTACAAACATAATCAATATCTCTTTTTGGAATTCATAAATAATAGCAAACTGCCACAACTGCCCAGCCAGATATTCTTGTTTGAAGTTAATCAGGCCCACCTGTCATGCAATGCTGGTTGCCACTATGGAGTGCCTGGTGGTGAGAAGTTTTTACTGGCTTAAAATGTTAAGTTCTGACCATAAGTTGCCACAGGGCTGAATACAGATATTGCCAATGCCACCATCAGAAAACCAAAACAAGACCCCAGTGACTCATAATCATAGCTTGTTATAGGAGTATTTTTATGAATGTAATATATAAGATGATTATCTGGGAAAATAGAAGTAGGTAAAAGTAGGAGTAAACTCTTGGAGGGAATTACATGGTTATCTTCATTGGAATAATACACGCATGCACACACATGCACACATGCACATTTGAAGAATGAACAGAATGGAAACCAAGAATCAAAGTTCACTTAGCATGGGGGCTCTGACCATACAGTGAGAACACAATGCATAATTTGGTTGACTCAGAAGACTTATTTCAATGAAAAAAGAAGAAGGCCATTTATTCTGGAAGAGTTAGAAAGGAACAAAGAAAGAGTGTGGGAAATTTCCAAGCAATGGCACATCTCTCTGTCCCTGAATCAAAGTAGACCTCATCACCTGTTCAGTCAGGAGTGGAAAGGCCTGGGGGCTCTAAGCCATCCTGTTTAGGCCTGCATCTCAACTCTATCATTCACTATCTCTGTAACCTTGGACAAGTGACTTAACTTCCTTATGCTGTAGTTGTTTTTTTCCAAGTATAAAATAGTAACACATCTCATAATCCTGTCATAAGGATCGAATGAGGTAAGGCTTCTAAAGCACTCAAGACAACACTAACGATTACTATTAGCTATTATTCCTAATAGTGAATATTTACTGAACATATTCTCATCAGTGTTAAGCCCTAGGAATACAGAAACAAAGGAGCGTTGGGTGCCTCCTACTTCAGGGGACAGTCATCAGCCCAAATGGGCATATTCCAAAGAGCTCCCTGGGAGTCTCCAGATACCCCAGCCTGGAATCAGACCCGATGCAGACACAGCGAACGCTCATCAGTTGGTCCTATCTAGGGGTGTCTTGCAGTGACCAAACCCATTTGTCAAGGTCAGAGGTTCATCTGAGGCAGGTAATCCTCTAAGAAAATGAATCCCTCAAAGAATTAAGTTCAAGTCTGGCATTGAGCTGATGGGGGGTCATTTTGTTGCTTCTCTGACATCTGTTATGAGCTAGTTCCTGTTATTGAGTTTGAGAAGACTTAGGAAAGCAGAAACCATACAGGGGTATATCACTGCATTGCTCAGGACTCAATCACTAGTAAAAGAGGGGCTCCCAATTCAAACCTGTGTAAGCAGAAAAGGGAAACTGGCTCTTATGACCAAACCAAGAGAAGACAGTCTGCCTCAGGGGCAGTTGGACCCAGCCTTGAAATGCTGTGCAAGCTCTCTTTTCTTCTCTCACTTCTTTCTTTGCATATTGGCCTACTGGGAGATCATTTTAGGCTTTTTGTGTGTCTTCTGAGCAAAGGGCATTGACAGCTTTGTTCAAGGATGTTTGCTCAGTTGCTCTGGGGCAAGGATCCGATTTGCTTACACTCCATTCTCTTACTAAGCCAGAATTTCCCTCACAGTCTCAGAGACATTCCAGGGTAATAAAGATACTGGCTTCCTCTGGGCCAGAGGGCAGATTTGTTTCCTGACAAGGATAATAAAGAGAATGTTTCCCTGCCACGGAGAGATTGAGCAGATTTTCTAGGTGCCCCTTATAAGATTGAGGGTTTTCTGAGCTCAGGGTTGCTCAATTTTGACACAGACCCACTCTGCCTGCAAAAGCCACCTGGGCCTGCAGCCCACTGCCTCCCTGGGACTTGAGGGGCAGGAGTAACTGCTGCAAAAGTGAAGTTCATGCTATTAGCTGTGTTGCAAGTAATAAACTATTCAAATCCATTAGGGCTCATTATTCCTTGCCAGAGAAATCTAAAGAGGTGTGGCATGTTTAGGGACTGCTTGACGGGCCTCATTCCCCCTATGTGCACACAGGCCAGCAGGGCACATGAAACCTCTTTTCTAAGAGTGCAGTGTGCCACAGCAGCTAAATGTGCACTAGAAATCCCAACTAGAATGTAAGTGGTGTAAGGGTCAGAACCACATCTTACAGTTGTCTTTTGCCTCCATAGTGCCAAGCATGCTTGTGTGCAAAGCAAGTAGTCAGGCTCTAGGCCACTTAGTCACATCTATTCTGGGAGAATATAGATTGAAAAGCAGGTTTCAAACAACTTTGGGAAGGGCCACAAGTGTTACCCTTGTTGAGTGTTGAGTGTTGGATATCTTGATCTGAGTGGTGGTACGATATATAAAAAGGAAAACAAAATGTAAAACATAAAAAGGAGAGTAAAAACAAATGTAAAAATCCATCGAGTTGTATACTTAAGAGTTGTACACTTTAGTGTATATATAGTCATATTTCAATAAAAATGTCTCTTTAGAAAGGCAAGGCATAGCATAAACAATATGCTGAGAATCTTTCCATTTCAATGAAAAAAAAAAAAGCAAGCAAACATACAAACAAAAAAGTCTTCAGGAGCAGGCTAAACCTTGTATCAGAACAAGATCCTGCTCTTTAGAATGAATTATGCAATGATAGTGCATTACAGCACTGGTTTTTATTCCTGACTGTGTATTGAAAAATCACCTGAAAAGCTTTTTAAAAATATCAATGCCAGGTCACCACCCACAGAGATTCTGATTTAATGGTAAAAAGCATTTCATAGCTCCCCAGGTGGTTCTATCAAACATCAATAAACTATCCGTCCAGCTGAATCCAGCTTGTTGCTGTCATTTATAAATAACAGGTCATTAGCACACAGTCCTGCTCATTTGTTATGTAATGCTCAGGGCTGCTTTCACATTTATTATTATTATTATTATTTTAGGACGGACTGGAGATTGAACCCAGGACCTCACACATGGGAAGCAGGTGCTCAACCACTGAGTTACACCAGCTCCCCTGCTTTCACACTTTCATGGCAAAGCTGAGTAGTTGCTGCAGCGACAACATGGCCCGTACCCCTAAAATATCACCATCTGGCCCTTTACAGAAAAAGACTGCCAACCCCTGGATCAGATCAGGGCTGCACACTTGAATCACCACAAGAGTCTGTAAAATATTCAGCTGTGCAGCCCCACGTGGGACCTTCTGATACAGACTCTCCAGGGATGGCGCTTGGCCAGGACTTCTTTGTAAGAAGATTTCATGAGGGACTCCTATTTCTGGGCTAGTGCCCTTGATGCTCTGACAGGGTGTGGTTCCCACGGTGCCCAAAACCAGCCACAGCGGGCTGGCTGCACTAGAAACATCTGGGGGAACTTAGTAAGACTGATTCCCAGTCCTCCCCTTCAGAGATTCAGAGTCAGAAGGTCTGGGGTAGGGTCCATCCACTGCTGTTATGAAAAAACCAGTGCCTCTCTGTGTTTGGAAACCTTTACCTTCAAGGGCTGAAATGAGCCCAGGACCCAGCCTAACTATGCCAAGGGCACAGTTCACCTTAGGCACCGGAGTCTGCATTGGCTGGATGGAGGCTAAGTGATTTTCATCTGACTTTGGCTTTAAGTGCCAACAAGAGCAAAGGTTCTGCCCCGGCTACACTTGGAGGGAACCCCAAAGTCTCCACTTTGCACAGGAAGCCAGCAGTGGTGAGCCAACGGCTGCACGCAGAGATAAGAGTCACCCCACAGAAGAGGAAACCAGCCCTGCGAGGCTGCTGTGAATGAGCTACCTCACGACAGTCATCATCATCTGCTTCCAGAAGAGAAACCAGCCCTCCAGTCTCCACGCTCGAGGATGACTCACAAGAATACCCCAAGAACCAGAAGTGTGCGCCCCTGGTGGTGGAGACCCAAAGGAGCGTGCAGCAAAATCCCTGCCCGCAGCGGGTAACTGCCATGTTTGAAAGAAGAGCAGATGCAATATACCTCTGCATGTACCCATGGTAGAACGCACGTGCCCTCGGTGGTTCTGGGGAAGAGGAACAGCGCCTGTTAAGGAGGATGAAAGGACCAATAGGATTTATGCTCAGTTCTCCAACCAGTGGTTCCCAAATTTGGCTGCATATTAGAATTACCTAGGGAGGTTTTAAGCTCTGGAGGTACAGGCCATACCCCAGACCACATAAATCAGTGTCTCTGAGGGCAGAGAGTAGTCTTCAAAGCTTCTCGGGTGATTCTGATGTGCAGCCACGCTTGAGAACCCTGGCCTGCACCTGAGAGGTTCAAGGGAGGCTGGTTCCAAGGGATGAACAACAGAATACTCTCTGGAAACACGGGTGGAGAAGTGTGGGAAGGTGGGTGGCTGGCAGTGCCCAGAAGGCTACAAAGGGGTGATGAACGGCAGGGGGGGCAACAGGTAGGATTCTCTAGAAATAAATTGGTAGAGCACAACCAAGGGGCTCCCGTGGAAAGTAAGCCACTGTGCTCACAGGGCTGCTGCAAGGGGAATTTGGGTTTGCTTTATGCTTTGTTCCAGGGCATTCTGACCACATCGTGTTTTGAAATAATTTTAGATATATAGAAAAGTTGCAAAGATAATACAGAAAGTTCCTGGAAACCCTCACCTAGTTTCTGCTAATGTTAACATCTTACGGTGCATTTGTCAAAATTAAAAAAACAAACATCAGTATATTACTATTAACTAAATTTTAGTCTTCATTAGGATTTCACCAAAATTTCTACCAATATCCATTTTCTGTTCCAGGACTCAATGCAAGATGTCACACTGTGTCTAGTCATCATGTCTCCTTCTGAGTTCACCACTTTTGAATAATCTATATGAACCAGTTGGTGTTTTGGCCTTGAGCACATTTTTTTGTTGTCTTTATGAATATACAGATTTTCATCTGTATTTTACTGACACTGATGAAATTTCATTGAGAAAGTAATTTCCTGAGTGAAATGCATTATAAGCCACTTTAATTCCTTGAATAATTTCCCATTCTGTGCAGGTAAACTATTACCATGTTTTTCCATTTTAAAAATTTATTTTCACCAGGCTTTTTTTTCCACAAAAAATTATAAAAAAAAACCACATTTGTTTCATCAACTACTTTTTGTCCATATGAAATGCTGCCCATCATGGCTTCTGAAAATCTGAGTTTATTTTCTATCAAGTCTAATTTTTCCAGGTCAACTGTTGTACTCCTCAACCTTACCAATAAGATTACATTTTTTAAGGTCCTCCTTTGTAACAAATTTTATCATAGGCAGTGTTAACTGTTGCTAGTTTCATTTTGCATTCCTTCTTTCTACCAAAAATATTCATGGTAACTTGCATAAAAGACTGATAATTTGTATTTCTTTTTTAGTTAAGCCATGGAAGAACTGTGAGCTGTCCTCTGATATCTCCAGAATGCTCTACTGTCCTGAATTGGTCTACTGTATTGCTCATCCAGTTCTTCTGAATGCTTGTTTCTTTTTTTTTTTTTAATTTTTAAATTTATTTCTCCCTCCTCCCCCCCACCCCAGTTGTCTGTTCTCTGGGTCTATTTGCTGTGTGTTCTTCTTTCTGTCCGCTTCTGTTGTTGTCAGCGTCATGGGAATCTGTTGTTTCTTTTTGTTGCGTCATCTTGCTCTGTCAGCTCTCTGTGTGGGGGGCACCATTCCTGGGCAGGCTGCACTTTCTTTCGCACTGGGCAGCTCTCCTTACGGGGCGCACTCCTTGCGCGTGGGACTCCCTTACGCAGGGGGCACCCCTGCGTGACACGGCACTCCTCAACTCCTTGTGCGCATCAGCACTGCGCATGGGCTAGCTCCACATGGGTCAGGAGGCCCGGGGTTTGAACCCTGGACCTCCCATGTGGTAGACAGATGCCCTATCCACTGGGCCAAGTCGGCTTCCCTTGAGTGTGTTCAAATGCCATGGACTGGCAGAGCAAGAAGAAATGATGAGGTCAACATGGGTCAAATGACCTACTGCATGAAAAAAAAACAAAACAAAACTGCCTTGCTTCCTTAAAAAAAAATCATCTTCCCATCTTTTCTGATGACCTGTATGTCAGTAGCACTGCCTTACTACCTTGCCCATGGAATTCATGGCAGCCTTGGAGTTGTGCAAGACGGCTGTACTGCTCTTCACCCAGGTGGGAAGATCAGCAAAAAAATTATGAAGAGCAAAGCAGAACAAGCAGAACAGGGTGTCAGGGTGAATATCAGGCAGATGCACAGGCACCAGATACAATTGAAAATGGGGCCAAGGCAGAGGCTTGGTCAAAGGGAAGAAGACAAATAAGTTACCAGAATGGGGATAGAAGGTCAGAGTGGGCTAGCCCCAAGGCTGGCTGACTGCTCAGCTACTGGCCTGGGCTCCCTTAAAGTCCTCCCGTACCCTCCTAGGAGAAATGGATTCTGTCTCAGAGTCTGGGGCACTGCCCAGTGACTCACCTGTGGGGGCTTCATGGGAAGAGGGTGGAGTCAGGAAATTACTAGAGAAGGTGATTCATCTGAGGAAACCAGAAGCTTCACTGTTCAGGTAGGAACGTTCTCATTAGGTTTAGTGGTGATTCTCCGGTGACAGACAAGTGCCTGCGCAGAGGGAAGGTGCTTTCATTGTTGTGGACAAGCCCCCTGGGTGCAGTGACACTGCGCTGAGGGAGAAGAGGGACATTTGCTTCAAGAGATAGAAAAACTCTTGGAGCCTAACGGGGCCCATTCTCCAGAAGCCCCCAGATAGTCTTCTCTAAAGAAGTGCGGGGCATCCGCTCTCTAATGTTTCACTTTGTTTCCCACCCTGTTCTCTCCCACTGCCAGACTAAAATGAACAAAACCAACAGGCAAAGGGCACAGCTGGGAAATAATGGACACCTGGGCTCGAGTGGCAGCTGCTGATTCCCCTCATTCTTTCTGTGGGCTAGCTGACCACATCCACTGAAGCTGAGGAGAGGTCTTCTTGTCTGTGTGAACGTGAAATTTACATTCAGAGAAAAGCAAATAAATATATAAGTGACCTGAACATCTATGTACTACCACCTAAGCATGAAATAGAACATTTAGCTGATTTTCATCCTCAAAGTGATGTCCCAGAGAAGCAGAATTTCAAAGCTTTGGATTCACATTGAAAATACTACCTGTGTACGGAAATTGGACAATAAAAAGAGTTGCAAACTCATTTCTGCACGGCCTCTGAGATTTGGCTGGAGAAACAGGGCTTTGTTCCATAAGGATCTCCTCAAGATCCACAGACGTCCAGACTTGTCGTTGGGGGTTCTCAACTTTAGTGATTCAAGACAACACTCAGGGAATTAACCATTAAGATGCAGGAGTAGGGAGATCCTGATTCAAGATGTCTGGAGTGAGGTTCAGGGATGTGCATTTTTAACAAGCACCCAGGAGATTCAAGAGCAGGTGGTTCTCAAAGGGAGTCCACTTTGGAGAGACACACGCTGGGATCACCAAAGCTTGACACCAGGAGGCTCCGAGTGAATCCTGTAGGTTCTTGATACTCAACGCGTGGCTCCTGATGCAACATCAGCATCGCCTGAAGCTTGATAGAGATGCGGGATCTTGGGCCCAATCCCAGACCTCCTGAATCAGAATCTTCATTTTAATAAGATCCTCAAGTGATTTGTGGGCACATTCTAACCCACACCCTGGGGTTCACTGAAGACAGTTGTTCTCAACTGGGGCAGCATCACCGATGCAGGGCATTCTGGAAATGGGTGTATTTGGCATCCTAATGATATGACATTGAACGGCCTGGGCCAGGGATCCGAGATGTCCTTCAATGCAAGGTACAGTCCGCACATTATAGAACGACCCTGCATCCTGCATGGATTTCACATGTCCCACTGGTTATTCACGTACACAGAAAACCTATCTGTATTTAGCTGAATTTAGAATTTATTTTACAAATAAACATGTTCTCTCCTTTTTTCCCCACCATTTTAATATACTAGGAAATTTCCAGGAATGCAATTACCACTGCATGAGGGAAGATTCAACATCTTAAAATTTTAAAGGTAACAGAGTTGTTCACCTTCCCATCGCTGACAGTAGCACAGGGGAGTATGATACAACATACCCAAATCATTCTAACTGAAGGTACCAGCACCTGACTACTTCATCATGTCTTCTTTTTTTTAAAAGATTTATTATTTTTTATTTATTTCTCTCCCCTTCTCTCCCCCCCGCCCCCCCAGTTGTCTGCTCTCTGTGTCCATTCACTATGTGTTCTTCTGTGACTGCTTCTATCCTTATCAGCAGCACCCAGAATCTGTTTCTTTTTGTTGCGTCATCTTGCTGTGTCAGTTCTCCATGTGTGCAGTGCCATTCTTGGGCAGGCTGAACTTTCTTTTGCGCTGAGCAGCTCTCCTTATGGGGCGCACTCCTTGTGAGTGGGGCTCCCCTACACGGGGACACCCCTGCGTGGCACGGCACTCCTTGCACACATCAGCACTGCGCATGGGCCAGCTCCACACGGGTCAAGGAGGCCCGGGGGTTTGAACCGTGGACCTCTCATGTGGTAGGCGGATGCCCTATCCATTGGGCCAAGTTCATTTCCTTCATCATGTCATCTAGCATAGTCAGACCCTAGTATTTACAGACTAAGATACATATTTTACCATAAAATATTTTCCTTTGTTTCTTTATATTATAATTAGTACAGAATATTGACTTTTTTGAAATTATGTGTATAAGTAGCTTACTTTATCTATAACATTTCCTTTCAGGGCAGTAAAGGAATATTTTATTTAACTTCATTTAAGTTCAGTAGAGTAAGAAAACTTTTGGCATTAAAAAAAAGGGTGACAGGAATCTCCAGTAGACTAATATGGTGCCAAAGGCGTTCCAGGGTGCTGTTTCCCGACAGGATCCTTGGACAAGGAGTAAAAACTGGAAGAGCCATTTTCCTCAAAACTCCAGAAAATAGTTAAAGGGTTGCAGTAACTGAGCGAGTGCTGAATCGAGAACATGCAGCTTGAAAAACTGTGGAAGCTCATGGTGCCCTTGCTAGCCCCTCCCCCACCCCCTCCCTGGTAGGGTGTCGAGCCAGCCCCCAATCCCCTTGTGGGTCCCCGACCTTGTTCTGGAGAAAGCAGAGGAACCTCAATGTGCATACGGGGGTGCCTGTACATTGGTGCCAGTTGGTCAGGTGGCAGCCTGAAAGAATGACCTGGAAACTTGTCTCTGGCTTGCTCTCCCAGAAGTTGCCCTGCAGGCAGAAGGAGCTTGCAGACAGCTAAAGCAGTGTAAGAAACAATTAAGTTGAAGCAGGTTGGAGCACAAGCATACAACAGAGAAACCAGGAGAGGTAGGGAAAGTCTATTTCACGGAGTAGAGGGGATGTTTGTATTCCTATAAACTGGGGCCCACACTTCACTTTCACCTCCAGCTGATCTTCTTGATACGAGACCTAAACTCTGATGGAGAGTACCAGAGCCAATTTGCAAAGACTGTTAAAAGTGTTTTTTCATTAGTTTCTTTGTATTTGTTAGCTTCTGGTATTCAAGGAAATCTCTTTCATATCACTAGCTAGATTCAAATCAAGAACAGGCAGCTCAGGGACTAAACCCTAGAGTTAACACATTAAAATACTAAAATGTACTGTGTGCAATAAAAGATCATAAGACAAACAAAGAAACAGAAGTGAGGCCCATTCAAAGGAACAAGATAAAAATGCTGAAACCAGCAACGAAGACCAGACTTTGGACATACTGGACAAAGACTTAAAAAAAAAAGACCTTCAGTATGCTCAAGGAGATGAAAGAAAACAGAGAACTAAAGGATATAAGGAAAATGATGAAGAATATAAGAATCTCGATTATAATATAGAAATTTTAAAAAGGAACCAAAGACCAATACTGGAATTGAAGATCACAGTAACTGAAACGAAAAATTCCCAAGAGGATGAGAATGGCAGATTGAAGCTGGCAGAAGAACCAGTTGAACTTGAGGACAAGACAATTGAAATGATTCATGTTGAAGAACAAAAAGACAAAAGAATGAAAAGGAGTCAATAGAGCCTAAAATACATGTAGAATACCAACAAGCCTTCCAATGCATGCATTACAGGAGTCCCAGAAGGAGAAGGAAAGAAAGGGGCAGAAGGGATAGTCAAAGAAATAATGGCAGAAAACTTCCAAAATTTAATGAAAAACATGAATATACACATTGAAGAAGGCCAACAAACCCAAAACAGGATAAAATGGAATAGAATCACACCAGACATAGAGTAAACTGTTGTATGCCAAGGAAAGGAGAGAGTTCTGAAAGCTGCAAAAGAAAGCAATATATTATGTAATAAAGAGCCCTAATAAGATTAAGTGCTAATTTCTCATAAGAAATCATGGAGGCAAGAAGGCCATGGGAAGAAATATTAAAGTGCTGAAAGAAAACAACTGCTAGCCAAGAATTTTATATCCTGCGAGAATGTCTTTCAAAAATGAGGGAGAAATTAAGACATTTCCAGATAAACAAAAGGTGAGGGAGTTCATCACCATTAGACCTTCCCTACAAGCAATGCTTAAGGAAGTTCTTCAGACTGAAAGGGAGTACAATATACAATGGATTGCAGTGGCATAAAAAAATGAAGATCTCTGGTAAAGGTAATCATATGTGTAATTAAAAATGCTAGTAAATTGCATTGTATTATTTTGGCTTGTAATCCCACTTTTTTACCTCTTACAGATTCTAAAATACAAATATAAAAAATAATAATAAATCTCTGGTTTTGGACACACAAGGTATAAAGATATAATTTATAACAAGTACAAGAAAAAGGTGGGGGGAATGTGGGGATATATGGACAGGGTTTGTGTATGCTACTGAAGTTAAGTTGGTATCAAATAAAACATGACTTTTATAGATTTAGGATTTTAAATTTAAGCCCCATATAACCACAGAGACTATATCTGAAAAATATATACAGAAGGAAATGAGAAGGGACTCAAATTGGTACACTACAAAAAGTCAAATAAAGGCATTAAGGGGAAAATGGAAGCACAAAAAAGGTATAAGACTTACAAAGTTTAAAGAGAAAAATGGCAGAAGAAAGTCCTACATTATCGGTAGTTACTTTAAATGCAAATGGATTAACTCTCCAATCAAAAAGCAGAGCTTGGCAGTATGGATAAAAAAGCATGAACCAACTATATGCTGTTTACAAGAGACACATCTTAAATTCAAAGATACAATTGGTTGAAAGTAAAAGGCTGAAAAAATATACCATGTAACTAGTGTCCGCCTCCCACATGGGAAGTCCTGGGTTGGGTTTCCAGTGCCTCTTAAAGAAGAATAGCAGACACCACAATAAGCAGATGTTACAATGAGCAGATGGTGCAACCAGAAGTCACTGTAATAAGTAGATGCTGCAGATGCCACAACCAGCAGATATTGCAACCAGCACATGCTGCAGATGCCACAACGAGCAGATGATGCAACCAGCAGGGAACAGAAGTGGCTCAAGTGTTTGGGCACTTGTTTCCCACATGGGAGGTCCTGGGTTCAGTTCCTGTGCCTCCTAAAAGAAGACGAGCAGACAATGAACAGACAGATGAGGGAGCCATTTCAGGGGTGGGGAGTGAAAAAAATAAACAATAAAAAATTTTTTTAAACTCTTAAGACGGACAAAGAAGGTTGCTATATATTGATAAAGGGGTCAACTCAACAAAAAGACATAACAAGTAGAAATTTATATGCACCTAACAACAGAACCCCAAAATATATGAAGCAAATATTGTCAGAGTTGAAAGGAGCAAGAGACAGTTCTATATTAATAATAGGAGACTACAATACATCACTTTCAATAATGGATAGAATATCTAAACAGAAGCTCAATAAGGAAACAGAAGACTTGAATGATACTATAAACCAACTAGACCTAACAGACATATATAAAATACTTCACCCAACAACATCAGATTATACACATTCTTTCAGTACTCATGGGTCATTCTCCAGGATAGAGCATATGTTAGCTCACAACACAAATCTCAATAAATTCAAAGATATTGAAGTCATATAATGTATCTTCCCTGACCACAATGGAGTAAAGCTAAAAATAACAGAGAGAGAACTGGAAAAATCATAAATATGTGGAATTTGGAAACACTCTTAAAAAAATCAATGGATCAAAGAAGAAATCACAAGGAAAATTTAAAAAATTTTAAGGCAAATGAAAATGAAAACACAACACAGCAAAACTTATGGGATGTACTGAGGTTCCTTGGTACAGTGTATTGACTACTAAGGAAAGGTAGAATATAAGATCTCAAAACTTCTGTTATAGTAGAGACTGGGAGCCTACAATTGTACTGGTTAGCACGTGAGCTCCTTGAGCAAAAGATGGGAAAAAGCTAAGGGCTATGACTTTTCTGTTAATAGACATCAGTAGAAACTAGAGAAAAGTAATGATTGATATGCTCACATACTAATAAAACTGGTGAATATATCTGCTTTATGTGGACTGGTTTGATGTAATATTTTAGCCTTCCTGATTCTATGAAAGCTAGATTTCAGTTACTTTTTTTGAAGACTTTATTCTTTGCATTATTTGTAAAAGATATTTTCTGGGTACTTATTTATGATAAATTTATGTTCCTCAGGAAAAAAATGTTCTTAATTTTAACCCATTCCTGTGGGTGAATAGGACCTTTTAGTTAAGGTGAGGCTACCTGAGTCAGGATGGGTCTTAATCCTATTACTGGAAGCCTGATAGAAGGAGCCAGAAGCTCGAAGTTAGTGGAGCCTGGATGAGAGAGGAGAGGACTTCTCCATATGTGATGGAAAAGCCCAGGAACCCAAGAACTGACAAGAACTCTACCAACCCTGGAAGGAAGCATGCCTCCCAGCCTCTGATACTGTGAGACAATAAATCCTCATTGTTTGAGTCACTCCATTGTGTGGTATTTATCAGCAGAAGGGACACTAAGACACCACTTAAGGCAAAATATTAACCATTGTGAGGAGACAAAAGGATGGGCCACAATCTATGCCCTCAAGGAGCTTCATCCAGAAGGGAGGATAAAAACATATATGCAACCCAAGGCAGATGATTCCAAATTTATCTCTCCAATTTACTCCTCTTCCTTGACCTCCAGATACTGATAGCCAAATGTTTCACTGTCAGCTTCTATTCTGATCTGTTTTTTTCCTTCAATTTTTCCTATCCCAATAAATGGCATTCCTCTGTACCTGCATATGTAAGAGGAAAACATAGGACTCCTCCTTATTCCTCTAGTTTTCTCCTATAAGTTATTCATAGCATCAATAAGTACTATTGATTTAAAAAATAAATCTAGATTCAATTCATGTGGTGGCCATCCATTCTGCATAACACATTACTCAAAACATAGCAGCACAATACAATAAGAAACATTTATTATCTCTCACAGGTTTTGGGAATCAGGGATACATAGCTGTGCAGTTCTGAGTTAGGGTCCTTTAGGAAATTACAGTCAGATGTCACCTGGGACTATAGTTTCTGAAAGCTTGACTGGGGCTGAAGGATCTACTTTCAAGTTAGCGCAGTCATACGGCTGGTAAGTTCATGCTAGCTGTTGGTAGGAGGCCTTAGCTCCTCACCACATGGGCCTCCCAAATGGCTGCATGAACAGAGCCATGACATGGCCTCTGGCTTCCACCAGAACAAATGATCCAGAGGGCAAGCCACAGCACCTTGTCTCAGAAGTCACAGCTGTCAGTTTTACTACATTCTGTTTATTAGAAGAGAATCACTAGGGTCCTGCCCACATAGAAGGGAGGAGAATCAAGCTCTTTCTTTTGGAAGCAGGAGTGTCAGAGAATTTGTCGACGTAATTAAAAACCATCACAATCCACTCCTTCATTTCGTATACCTTCATACTTGACCCGTCTGTATGACTCTCATCATTGTTTACCTATGTGAGGTGGAACACTTCTGACTCATCTTTTTCTTGCCCTATTCTATTCTTCATGATTTCTACTCTATTCTTCATACAGCTGCTAAACAGTCATTTAAAAACATAAATCTATCATATTATTCTTTTGTTTAAAAATGTTGACTGGTTCATCATTGCACGTGGAATAAAATCTATAGACTTTCCACGGCCTGTAATGTCCTATGTGATTCGGTCCCTGATTTCTCTTAAATCTCATGAAATTCTCTTCCTAGCTCACTGGACATTCTAATCTTTTTTCCATTGCTAAAACTTGCCACGCTTTCTTACCTCAGGGCCTTCATACCTATTATTCCCTATGCCTTGAGTAGACTTTCCCCTCGTTTTTCTATGACTGGTTTTATTCTTTAGATTTCAGCTTAAATGCCTCTCCATCTGAAAAACCTTCACTCATAACATGAACAGAGCACCCTCCCATTATTTTCTCTCTTTTAAAATAAGTTTTACCGGAATATAATTGACATACAATAAACTGCACATATTAAGGTATACATTTTGATAAATTTTGACATGTATCCAACTGTGAAACTACCATCACAATTAAGATAATTAATGTCAACCCAAAAGTTTCCTCCTGCCCCTTCATAAAGAGTATCCTCCATTACTTTCCCATTTAAAATGCTGTTTACTATGTCACAGTAATTATTACAATTAATAATTGCTAATTATTCTTATTTCAATGTGTAATAACTTCTACTGTGTCTCCTCAACTAGAATGTAAGATCCAAGTGAAAACAAAATATGTCTGTAGAGTTCAATGCTGTATCTCTATGATCACACTGCCTGGAATTTTTCAGTGATTCAATAAATACTTTTGAATTAAAAAAAAAAACTTATGGGATGCAGCAAAGGTAGTTCTCAGATAGAAATTTATATTTCTAAATGCTTACATTAAAAAAAAAAGATCTTAAATCAGACACCTAATCTCACAACTGGAGATATAGAAAAAGAAGAGCAAACTAAACCTAAAGCTAATATAAGGAAGAAATAACAAAAATTTGAGTGTACAAAAATGCAATAGAGAATAAAAATCAATAGAGAGCATCAACAAAAGCCAAAAGTTGGTTCTTTGAAAACATCCGTAAAAACTGATTAACCATCAGCTAGACTGAGAGGAAAGGAAGATAGAGGACATAAATAATTAAAGTCAGAAGAAAAAGGAGACACATTACTATTGACCTCACAGAAATAAAAAGGATTATAAGAGGATTTTATGAACAACTGTATGCCAACAAATTAGATAACTTAGGTGGAATGGACAAATTCCTAGAAACACACAAACTACCTATACTGACTCAAGAAGGAATTGAAGATCCCAACAGACCAATAACAAGCAAAGAGATTGAATCAGTAATCAAAAACCTCCCAACAAGGAAAAGCCCAGGACCAGATGGCTTCACTGGTGAATTTGACCAAACATTCCAGGTCAAATTCCATTTGACCAAACATTACTCCTGCTCAAACTCTTCCAAAATATTGAAGAGTAGGGAAAACTTCCCTCATTCTATGAGGCCAAAATCTCCCTCATACCCAAAACAGATAAAGATATCACAGAAAGAAATTACAGATCAATATCCCTTATGAATATGGATGTAAAAATCCTCAACAAAATATTAGTAAACCAAATCCAAGAGCACATAAAAGAATTGTACACTATGAGCAAGTGTGATTTATCCCAGGTATTCAAAGTTGGTTCTTCATAAGAAAAACCAATTAATGTAAAATATCATATTAATAGAACAAAGGGAAAATACACAATCATCTCAATTGCTGCAGAAAAGGCATTAGACAAAATCCAGTGCACCTTCTTCATATAAACACTTAGAAAACTAGGAATAGAAAGAAAATTCCTCAACATAATAAAAGGCATATACGAAAAACCCACCGATAACATCATACCCAATGGAGAGAGACAGAAAGCTTTCCCTTAAGATCAGAAATAAGGCAAGAATGCCCACTGTCACTATTGTTATAATATTACACAGGAAGTACTAGCCAGAGCAATTATGCAAGAAAAGGAAATAAAGGGCATTAAAATCCACAACAAAGTTACTAAAACTAATAAAGGAACTCCACAAAGTGGTAGGGTATAGGGTCAACATGCAAATCTTAGTAGTGTTTCTATACACTAGTTATGAATAATCTGAAGAGGAAATTAAGAAAAAATTCCATTTACAAAGGCAACTAAAAGAATAAAATATCTAGGAATAAATTTAACCAAGGATGTAAAGGACTTGTAAAGAAAAAAAACTATGAAACATTGCTGAAAGAAATCAAAGAAGATCTAAATAAAAGGAAGGAAATTCTGTGTTCATGAAATGGAAGACTAAATATTGTTAAGGTATAAATTCTACCCAATGTGATTTACAGATTCAACACAATCCCAGTCAAAATTCCAGCAGGATTCTTTGCAGAAATGAAAAAGCCAATCATCAAATTTATATTGGAAATAAGGGGCCTCAGATAGCTGAACCCACTTTGAAAAAGAACAGCAGACTTGGAGAAATCACACTTCTCAATTTTAAAACATATTACAAAGCTGCAGTACTCAAAACAGCATGGTATTGGCACAAGAACAGACATACAGACAAATGGTACCAAATTGAGAGTTCAGAAATCAACCCTGACTTCTATGGCCAACTGATTTTTTACAAGAGTGCCAAATCCACTCAATAGGGAAAGAACTGTCTGTAGAGCACATGGTGCTGGGAAAATTGAATAGCCATAGGCAAAAGAATGAAGGTGGACTCCTACCTTATGCCAAGCACAAAAAATTGACTCAAAATAGATCAAAGACCTAAATATAAAAAAGCAAAACTATAAAACCAAGGGGAAACCTTGGGAAGCATCTTCAGGACTTGAGCTAGGTAATGGTTTCTGAGACTTTACACTAAAAGCATGAACAATAAAAGGACAAAAAATAGATAAATGGGACTTCATCAAAATGGAAAACTTTTGTGCATTAAGACTTCATCATTGTTGCATATGTGGGAGTACTGTATATTGTATATGTGCATTATTGTGATTTAAAACTTTTGTGAAGACAAACTTAATAATTAGAAAAAAAAAAAGGAAAAAAGAAAGGATGTAGAAACTGAGGAAGAAATGGAAGAAACTGCCTTGCCACTGTACATACAGGGCAACACCTATAGCAGTGGTGAAAAGCAAAACATCAAAAGCAAAGGTTTTTCATTTTTTCATTTTCTGATACCCCAACTTATTTTTACTTTATTTAATTTTTCTAAATTAGTATGTATTCTATATCTAACCTTTAAACCCATCACTATATTCCATTTTACTATTAATGGAACCTGGCAATATATTAGGCTTCATTTTTAAAGAAGTTTCAGACCACAGAGAGGTTCAACTCTGGCTGGAGAGGAACACTGGTGTGGGGTGTTATTGAAAGGGGGCACATGGTTGGGAGGGAGTTCTCCAGGGCATGTATACAGAGTACATAAAAATGTTTGGATATTTTCATAGTGGTTACAATTTAAAGACAACTAAGGGAGTGCTGAGTTCCTAGCCAGGGGAGCTCTATCACATTCCCCAGTGGAACAGCAACAATCCCCCCGGTGCAATGGCAAATATCAATAAAGATGGATGGACCAACAATGAGCCCTTGATACTGATGACTATGCTTATGAGCCTGTGTGCCTGAAATATGAACTAGGCCTAGAGCTGCAGGGTACCTAAGAGTTACCTCCTGAGAGCCTCCATGTTGCTTAAATGTGGCTATTCTCTAAGCCAAACTCAGCATGTAAATGCATTACCTTCTCCCCAGCATGGGACATTACTACTGGGGTGAGCCTCCCTGGCGCTGAAGGATTACTACCAAGCACCAGCTGATGATGTAACTAGAAAAAGACCTTGAATAAAAGGTCAGGTGTTAAAAACTGCTTTTTGACTTTAGATAAAAGGGGGAAATGGAAAGAACAATTGAGTTTATATGGTTATGAGTCTTCAAAAGAGTCAGGAGGTCATCAGAGGGGTAATGCTTACACATGCCTCAGCAGGGCCCCAGAGACAGCCAAAGTAGGTACAACCCCAGGTACTGGTTCTCCTGAGGGCTACAGAGACCCACAGGTTCTATGGTCATGGCAGATGGCTCTGGAGTTCAGTACCATGTCAGTTGGCCTACTTTGGAGTTTATGTTCCTGAGTGTGATGGAGTTGGACTCAGATGTGACATTTCTACACATGCCTCTTCTGTTACTTTTACCGGACCTCTGGTTGGCTTTGGGGTTGGTATATACCCAGGAGACCTGAATCTCTGGACTGTCCATATGACAGCCAGGCCCTGAGCCTCAGCAGACTTGCAACTCCTATACTCTGGTTTATTGGACTTACCCTGGCCAGCTAGCAGGGAGGTGAAGAAGTCAACCACCACACCAGGGAGCCAAGAGTGCCTACAACTGCAAGCAGGAGAATTGCATCCATCATCCATGTGGAATCTAAGCCCCCTCTTGATATAGAAGGGGAGTGGACATAACCATCCCAGGATCCACAGGATGGAGGAATAAAGTATGGATTAGAGTGGACATACTGATATTCTGCTATGGAGCTATTGTGATTAATAATGGAAGATATTGTAACATTGATGTGGAGAAAGTGGCCATGGTAGCTGCTGAGGGTAGGGAGAGGGAAGAAAAGATAGGATGTGGGGGCATTTTCAGGACTTGGAGTTGTCCTGGGTGGTACTGCAGGGACAGATGCTGGACATTGTATATCCTGCCATGGCCCACTGGGTGAACTGGGGGAGTGTAAACTGCAATGTAAACCACTATCCATGTGGTGCAGCAGTGCTCCAAAATGTATTCAGCAAATGCAATGAATGTGCCACAATGATGAAAGAGGTTGTTGATGTGGGAGGAGTGGGGTGAGGGGGATGGAGGGTATATGAGGACCTCATATTTTTTTAATGTAACATTTAAAAAAAAATAAAGAGGGAAAAAAAAGAAGACTTCATCATGAAAGTAAAACAACCTATAGAATGATATATAATATTTGGAAATCACATATCTGAAAGGGGTTTAATATTCAGAATATATAAAGAAATCTTGGCGGTGGACTTGGCCCAGTGGTTAGGGTGTCCGTCTACCACATGGGAGGTCCACGGTTCAAACCCCGGGCCTCCTTGACTCGTGTGGAGCTGGCCCATGCTCAGTGTTGATGCGCGCAAGGAGTGCCGTGCTGCGTAGGGGAGCCCCATGCGCAAGGAGTGTGCCCCGTAAGGAAAGCCTCCCAGCACGAAAGAAAGTGCGGCCTGCCCAGGAATGGTGCCGCTCACATGGAGAGCTGACACAACAAGATGACGCAACAAAAAGAAACACAAATTCCTGTGCCGCTGACAACAACAGAAGTAGACAAAAAGACACAGCAAATAGACACAGAGAACAGACAACGGGGGGGGGGGGGGAGGGGGGCGGGGCAGTGAGAGAAATAAAATAAATAAATCTTTAAAAAGAAAAAATTAATCTTACAACTCAACAACAAACAGAAAAGAACTCAATTTTAAAGACTTGAACATTTTTCCGAACAAGTTATACAAATGGCCAAAAGACACATGGAAATATGCTCAACATCATTCATCATTAAGGAAATGCAAATCAAAACAACAATAAGATACCATTTCACACCAATGAGAATGGCTACTGTTAAAAAAAAACAGAAAATAGCAAGTGTTGAAGAGAATGTGGAGAAATTGGAACACTCCTACATTGTTGGTGAGAATGTAAAATGGTGCAGCTGCTCAAGAAGACAGTTCAGAGGTTCCTCAGAAATTTAAGGATGGAATTACCAAATGACCTCATAATCCCACTTGCAGGTATATACCCAAAATAATTGAAATCAGGAACTCAAACACACTTGCACAGCCTTGTTCATAGAGGCATTATTTACAGTTGCCAAAAGATGGAAGCAACTCATCTGTCCCTCTACAGATGATTGGATAAGCAAAATATGGTATATATTAATAGATACAATTAATAGATACAATTAATAGTATTCAACCATAAAAAGGAATGGAGTTCTGATACTTGAAACAACATGGATGAACTTAGAAGACATCATTTTTTCTTGTGTGAAATAAGCCAAAACACAAAAGGCCAAATGTTGATTGTATGAGCTCACTGATAAGAAATAATTAGAATAAGCAAATTTGTAGAGACAGAAACTAGAATACAGGTTACCAGGAGCCAGAGTGGGGGATGGGGAATGTTTAATTGGTACAGAGTTTCTGCGTGGGATGATAGAAAAATTTTGGTAATGGATGTGGTGATGGTAGGACAACATTGTGATTGTAATTAGCACCACCAAATTATATACTTGCATGTGGTTAAAAGTAGAAGTTTCAGATTTTATGTTACTAGGATAAAAATGTTTTAAAAAGCATAGGACTGTACTACAGAAACCTAATATAAACTATATTCTAATTATAATATTATAACATTATTGTTTCATCCATTACAATAAAGTTACCAAATTAAGAGGGAAACTGTGTGTGGGTGGGGGGTGCTATATGGGAGCTCTGTATTTTCTGCATGATTTTTCTGTGAACCTACAATATCTCTAAAAAGAAAAATTTTTAAGAGGGTGATGGGTATGACAGAGCTGAGAAAAACTCTTCTCATTCAAATCAAATCATCTCATTTCTCAGGCAAAGAATGTGAAACGTAGGCAGATGAAGTGCCCCAGGTCACAGGCACCCGGAATCCAGCTCCTGCTTGGCTGGGGCTCAGCCTCCTGCCCCTCAGCACGGAGGGCCCACCCGGGCCAGCCGTCTGGAGAGCCCCTTGTCTCCTCTTTCTTGCGTGGGATCTTGCCAAGGTCCCAGCCTTGCAAGGAGGCACAAGACCTTTACTGGACTCTCAATTATTTTTTTTTGCAAGGGCTCTTTTCCTTGGAGATTCAGAAATTACAAATTACAAAATAAATGGAACCTTTGTTCCTGGCTCTTTTGACACAAATTGCTGCCTGCCCTGTCTCTGTTTGGAGCTGGACTCAAGGTCTTTAAAGAAAAATGGCAAGAAGAAGAAAAATAATTCAATAGAAAAACTCCTTATTTTGAGAAGACAACGGGTTTTGCTCTGCCCCTTGCTTTATTTTGCATATGAAAATGAAGTGATTCCTTTTGCCTCTAAAGTCCGTAATTTCAGGTCTGGGCCATGGAAGAAACAAATGAGGGGAGGGCTGCTCGCAGAAACAGAAGAACACAGTGGCCTCCACTGCGGGTGTGAGAGGCGGTATTGCTAGATGCCTGGGATGTGTAGATGGACCCTACCTCCAGCCCAACCTGTAAAGGGAAATGGACTTGAAAAGTAATCAATGCCCAAGTTCAAGACAATGACACCTCCCAAGGAAGGGATTCTCTGGGACTCTCTCACCTTCCTTGACAAACTGGGGTGTGACAGAGCCTCCCTTGGGCTTCACCTGGCCATCTCAAGAGGACAAGCTGGGGGAGTTCTGGCCCAGGAGAGAATCAGATACCGGCTAACACTCTTGTGAAATGACTATGGCGGAATTCTTCTATCACACAAAGGCTCAAAGAAATTTTTAAAAATCTTAAAATTATCAAGTAAATAACAAGAGTCCTCCATACACGGTGATGCTGGCTGTGGCAAAGACAGCATTTTATCAGTCACCATCGGGGCACTTGCTGTATGGAGGGGGGAAACCATCTTTAGGGAATGTGCATTTTCAGTGAAGTTTTTCCAGAAACTCATCAGAGAATGGCCTATACAAGAATGGATTTGGAATAGTCTCTATAAAAAATAATCCGAGGAGAGTGGAGTGAAGGGCAGACGACATGAAAAGGAGAAGGACGTGGGGCCGAGCAAGGCATTTATTCTGGGGGGTCCTTAAGGGGGAACAAGGTTGGGAGGTTCAGTTACGAAGATGAAAATTAATGTTGAAGGGAAATTAAGTAGAGGGTGAGGTAAGTGAATTGTTAGAAGAGAAGAAAGACCAGGAGAGAAAAAGAACTGAGGATGGTGAGCAGACAAGGGAGGCTGATTCCTGGTAAGAGAAGCGGGAAGAGACCAAGACTCTGTCCTAAGGCGGCTGAAGGCTGATCGCACACATCTGATAAGATCCTGCTTCATTCAAGCTGGAGAGAAAGGAAGAGAAAAATGATGGCCTCAGAAATAGGAGAGGCATGGGCAGGAGAGCTGTCTGGCCTGAGGGAGGGAAAGGAGAACTTCTCTCTCTTTGGAGCGGAGAGGATGCTGTACTTTTCATGAATTTTTCAATCTCCAAAGATCCTTGCATTATTTTTCACAGGGAAAGGTGTTGGCTAAAGTAACCCAACTTGCCCTTTAAAGCCCCAAAATGTTTTTTTTAAAAAATAGAAATCTCCAAACTCCAATGTTTAATTCCTTAAGCTTCAGCCTTCCAATTTGACTATCAAAACAGCCAACAACAGATACAAAAACTTAAGAGTTAACATTTAAAAAACCCAACCACCGTGATTTAGAAGCTCTGTGAGAAACCTCAAGTTGCCAAGGGCTATGGATAGATAAGAGAAGGAATATATACCCGGAGGAGTCCACTTCAAAAGACCATCTTCCTAAATATGTGGCTCCCACCTCCTCATCTCAGTAATAGTTTTGCCATGTGAGGACAAGATACCCTCACTGAGATCACTGGTCCAGGGCAAAGTGCCAGAGCTGGGACATGCTGGGATCTCTGATAAAGATTCCAGAAAAAAACAGTCTCCTGCCCCTTCTGTACAGAGACTGAGCTCAGTGAGCAACAGAAATAGGAGCTAGCATTTATCGAGTCCCTGCTGGACAGCAGGCATGGTTCTACCACCTCATTCCTCAGAACAACCCTGGGAGGTGGCATTAATGTCCCCAAGTTACAGGTGGAGAAACCAAGGCACAGAAGAGTGACACACCCTGCACGAGGTTCCATGGCAGGTGCACGGTGGAGCTGGGATCCAGGGCAGGCAGTGGGACAGCAACCCTTCCCCCAGCCCCTGCTATCCGTGTTACAACCTCCCCTCTGGGCAGAGCATTCGCGGCCTCTCCCCTTTCCCTAAGTTTTTGGGGGACCGGTGGGGATTTTTAAGATGCAGTAGATTCAGCGGGAGACTGGAAGGTGACTGAGTGCAGAGCTTGGGATTGATTCAAAACAGGAAGCAAGGATTTGAAGAAAGGGAATATAGAGAAATCTGAGATAACGATACAGATAGAATCCGAGAATCTGGGCCGGGAGAACTGGTTTGGCTGTGGAGTCCAATGATAATAAACTTCACCTACTAAATATTTCCTGCGACCAACCATTTGAAATAGCACATTCCATCCCTTACCCTGTTTTTCATTTAGTACTCATAATTAAGGTCATATCTCTTATGTCTGACTTCCTTGCTAAAATGTAAGCTCCAGGAAGGCAGGGATTTTGTCTGTCTCCAAGCCTAGAGGAGTGTCTGGCTCTAGGGGACTCCCAACAAATATTTGTTGAGCGTCTATTTCCTACGTACTAATTAGTCCCTGGGCTCAGCATTTTATATGTATTGACTTAGTTTTCTGAACCACTTAGTAAAATAGGCTCATGTAATCACCTCTGTTTTATACATGAGGAACTCGAGACACAGATTGATCAACTTGCGCAGGGTCACACACCTAGCAAGCGGAGGAGCCAGCATTCAAATTCAGGCATTTGGCTTCTAGAACATGCCATGTACTGAGCTATCAGATATTTGTATACAGCAGTGCAGGTTACAAAAATATTTCTACGTATATTATCTCATTTGATCTTCAAAATCCTTGCAAGAAGGTAATATTTCTATTTTCCACATGAATACCCTGAACTTCAAAGAAGAAATTAATTAGAAAATAAAATATCAAGTATGTCTGGGTAGGAGAGGGGGCATTAAAGATGGAGGAGAAGTGAGGTGTGGGGTATGTGGGGGCAAGCCATGGGTTGATAAAGATGGATTCTCAAAACAAGGGCGGCAGTGGGATCCCAGGGAGGAGGCGAGTGTCATGAAGATGTGTTTTATTGCCAGGTGTATGGGGTAAAGCATCAGTGACAGCAACATAACATATTGTTCATTTCTGTCTGTTTTTGTAACCCTGGAGAATGGAAAACCCAAGAGTACAGAGTTATAGGAAGGAGAAATTTTATGAAAGAGCAAGAAAATAAGCAACCGCATATTTTTTTAGATCCACGGTCCTCTACTCATCTATGCTTCTTTAAGCAAAACAAAGATAAAATAAATCCTTACCCAGCAACCGCTTGCCTCGTTTTCCTTCCTGGCAAAAGCCAACTTTTATTCAGTTTTCCCTCGATTAAAGGTAATCCTACTACACTCAATTAAAGGTAATCCTACTACATTTGCCAGTAACCTTCCAGGAATGGGCATGGGGCTCAATTCTGGCTCATTAGATGTGATGAGGTCTTTTGACAGCTACTGGGTGAATTAAGAAAGAAACTACTGGAGAAGAGGGTTCCTCTGGATATTGGGTCTGGATGTGATAACTGGAATTGCCATAGTCTGTCTTGCCTCCAGTTTGAGGATGAAGCACAAAAGCCAGGATGATAGAGCAGAGAAAATGGAAAGATTCTGGATCCTTTGCGTCTGGGCTGTGCAACCAACCAATCCTGAGGCCCTCTCTCCTTGCCTCCTGTTATGAGACCTCATACTGTTTCTTGTTTAGTTGGGATTTTTGTGCCTTATAGCCAAAAGCATGCTAGTTGATACAGACATTGTGGAGAAGAACTATTTCTTTCTCTGCAATAAAAGAAAATTCATGTTCTAATCAATTATTTCATTTAAAATCTGACTTCCACGATAAAGGAATTCCCCTACATGCCGCAGGCAACTCAGTTGTAAAGAATGATTAGGCATCTGCTTGAGTCAAATATCTTACCCTGAGATGCAGGTACAATTTTAAAAGTGACAGCTCTTTGGAATGTTATTTAAATTACTCTCCTGTTTCACAGGGACAAATCAGCTGTAAAAATAGCCACTACTAATTTGGTGGAATTACTGTTTTCCTTTGGTCAATGCACAGCTTCTCATGTTAAGGGCTACCTAAGATCTTGGGGCTGACAAGGACTTCGCTTTCCATTAGGCTGGCAATTTTGTCTCCAGGAAATAGAAAGCCTTGATGTCCTGGAGGTCACTAGTACCAGCCAGAAAGTGGCTCATTAAGTGTACTTTTTTTTTTAAATTTATTTCTCTCCCCTTCCCCCCCCCCCCCCCCCCGTTGTCTGCTCTCTGTGTCCATTTGCTGTGTGTTCTTCTATGTCTGCTTGTATTCTTGTCAGTGGCACCTGGAATCTGTATCTCTTTTTTGTTGTTGCGTCATCTTGCTGCGTCAGCTCTCTGTGCGTGCAGTGCCATTCCTGGGCAGGCTGCACTTTTTTCGCACTGGGCGGCTCTCCATATGGGGTGCGCTCCTTGCATGTGGGGCTCCCCTTCGCGGGGGACACCCCTGTGTGGCAGGGCACTCCTTGCGGGCATCAGCACTGCGCGTGGGCCAGCTCATCACACGGGTCAGGAGGCCCTCGGTTTGAACCGTGGACCTCCCATGTGGTAGGCAGATCCCTATCTGTTAAGCCAAATCTGCTTCCCTTAAGTGTACTTTCATTACGGAGAATCCACTTCTAGTTCAGATTTCATTAGGGCCAGTTTGGCTGAGCTTTGAGAACTAACCAACAGCTTAAAATTATATCACAAAAGATGCTGCCATGGCACCAGTTACGGAGTTTCTAGGCTACAGATGTGGATATACATATTACTCACTACTTGGTGCCATGGTTCCTCAAAGAAGCTATTTAAAGTTTCATTTAGTGTTTTACTTGTTAAAACTCTGGCAAGTTCCAAATTAACAAGATGTGGATTCCTATGCCATTAACACCAAAGTGAGATTAACTCCAAAGAAACTCCCCTGAAAGGGGGAAAAAAAACCATGCTTGTTTGGTAGGTAAAAGGATGTGGTCCAATCACTTCTGAATAAATCCATGAACATCACGCCTGCTGTATTAGTCAGCCAAAGGGGTGCTGATGCAAAATACTAGAAATTGGTTGGTTTTTATAAAGGGTATTTATTTGGGGTAGGAGCTTACAGTTACCAGGCCATAAAACATAAGTTACTTCCCTCACGTGTTGGAGCAAGATGGCTGCCGACGTCTGCAAGGGTTCAGGCTTCTTGGGTTCCTCCCTTCCTCAGGCTTCTTTTTCCTGGGCTCAGTGTTTCTCTCTTCCTGAGGCTTGCTTCTGTTTGCTTTGAGAGCTTACCTCCCGAGGCTCTAGCTTAAGGCTTTAGCACCAAACTCCAACACCAAAACTCCAACATCAAAATCCCTCAACTCTGTCCTTTGCCTCGCCTTTTATCTGTGAGTCCCTATCCATTAAGGGGTGGGGACTCAATGCCTTAATCATAACTCAATCATGCCCAGGTATAGATCAGATTACAAACATAATCCAATATCTGTTTTTGGAATTCATAACCGTATCAAACTGCTACATCTGCCTATTTTCTACATTCTGCTGTAGGGTCAGGTTTTTACAAATGTTGATGGGCTGCTTCTATATCTTTGTGTTTGATAGCAGTGTCTTGAATCCAGGGTTCTACAAACTTACCTAAGACCAGTCAGCACTTTTTGCCCTAGTTTTTTCAAATGGGAAACTCGAGGATACATACAAGGCCAATTGTTGAGCCAGAAACAATCTTTCTGATATCCCATCATATATATAAATCAATTATCAGTTTACTGGAACCCAACTAATAGAACCCAACAGTCTTATTTTCTTGGGATTTCCCATGTGCTCAAATTTTAGGAAAAGGGGGTATTCACCAAATGCAATGAATGTCTCATGATGATTGAGGAGGTTGTTGTTATGGGGGGGGGAGTAGGGTGAGGGGGGCAGGGGTTATATGGGGACCTCATATTTTTTTAATGTAACATTTAAAAATAAATAAAGACAAAAAAAGAAAAAGAAAAAAAAACCCACAAAAAAACAAAAAAACAAGAAGCAGAGGGTGTCAGAGATTTATTTAGGAATTTTATAAAGCCACCAAGGGGGTATCTTGAATAAGGATAGAGTTCCATTTCTGACACCATCTACACCTGCAGTTGTTCATAAAAAAAAGTCAAAGGGAATGCAGAAGCCTGAGCACTCCTCATGTTTAAGTTCAACTACCCTGATTATACTCTACTTACTGACAAAGTAGAGTGGACTGGCCTGTTTTAGAAATACTTCATCTCAACTACATTAAAATCTTACATGTAGTGTTTGGAAACATGTATAAATGTAAACAGTAACTCTGGTTAGGGGGATAATGGATAATTTTTATTCTTGACTTTGAATAGTGAATAAAAAAACATTTTCTAGAAAGCAGAATCCATTACTTCTCGATAACAAGAACACTTCCATTCCCAAAGCAATCCAGATGAGGGTTTTCCTGTGTAGCTCCAGGAAGAACTTCTCCAGGATGTAGCCATATCCACCTTCAGCCTCAGCCATCTTCTACAAAACACTGTTGTATAAACTGCAGCCTCTCCAAATTCTGACTTAACTTCATCCCAATCAGTAATAGCCAAGAAATCAGTTTTCGCTTGTGCATGCTGTTTAAAAACCTCTTCCAATACCCCATTAAAAAATACAATGCTCTCCAAGGACCACTTAAAATTATATGTAGCCCCATGGTACTGGGAGAGCCCTGCAGTGGGGATGTCCATGTCTTCTGAACTCATGCTTTAAAGCCTCAGAAGAACCACTAGGTTAGTGGTTGGCACATCTAGGTAGGTGCTCCTTCGGCACTTAGGAATGATGGAGTGAATGAATGGGCCCTTCTCACAGTGGTGAGGCAGCAGTAGCTCAGGCAGAGAAGCGGGAGCCTTCACCCGCAGCCCTTTACTGGGGCATAATGACTCAGGACTAACCCTACCCCAAAGAACTGTGATCCTCAACTTGGAGAACCTGGAAAACATGCATGATAAAAATGACCTAATACTCACTCAGTATTTTCTCTGATGCCCACCCATATCCCCAACTAAAGATGAAATAATGACATGCAGGAGACTCACCCAAGGCAAAGTGAAATAGCTTAGCCAGAAAGTGATTTTAAAAATCCTCTAGTCATGTGTTTCCTCCAGGAGGGACAGACCGGGGGTCTGGTGAACTGAGTGGCTGTGTTTGCTTGTTGGTTGGCTTTCTAGGAAAGGAAATTGCAAAGCACATTCCCAGTTGCCCCAGAGGCTACTTGAGTTCAGAATACTAAATGGGATAGCTTGATCCTTCAGTGGAGGGAAGTCAGGAATTAGTAAGCACCTTATCATTTTCAAAGTGATTTTCATGTATATTGTTTTGTTCAATTCTTACAACAGTCCTGGGAGGTGCTTTTGTCACCAAGGAGGCTAAGAGAGTTAGTTATCCAAGATAAAATAGCTGGCTGGTGGTGAATCTGACTGGCTCAGTTAATGGAGAGATGCTATGAGCGCCTCAGGAAATCCCAGCAAATCCCTCAGCCAGGGCCTCAGGGGCCAGCCTGGACTCCTCTTCTTCCCTGATCCAATCCCCCCGTCACCATATCTAATCCATTAGTGAGTGCTTTTTGCTGTACCTCCACAACGCACCCCAAAACCATCCACTTCCTTCCCAAGGACACAGGTAGCGCGCTCCGAGCCCCACCCCACTGCCTCCTGCACGGCCTGTGCTTCCTTGTCACTCCTCTGGAGCACTGTCGTGGCCCCAAAGGACCCTCTGGCCTCCATTCTTGGCCCCCTTCCACCCCCACCCCCCTTCATTCTCCAGACAACAGAAGCGTCTTTTCAAAAAACATAAACCAGGACATGCCATTCTGCACAAAATACCACGTCCCCAGTGCTCGGGAAACAACAGCAGCTTAACACCATGTTTGGGGGACAGCGTTGTGCTTAGCTAATTAGTTGACAACACAATCTGATGCTTGTGAAGGTGACACAGGAGCCCAGGGAAAGTGCCATCTTTGGAGCTAGATGGACCTGCTGCCCCTTTGCAGTGCTGGGAGGATCAAATGGGATGATGTACATCCATTAGCGCTTTGCCTGCTGACCGGCACCCAGGAAGGGCTCGACACATTTAATTATTATAATTGGTACCCCATTTGGAGGGTCTGCCCCAGGTCCAGAGGACACTTAGTATCCAGCACGAGTAGGCGCCTAATAAGTGAGGGCTGTTTAGCCTCCCCCTTCCCTTTCAGGTCATCATGATGCTTCTTTAAAGGCAAAGAAATGAAAATGCTCAAGTTCAAGAGGCTGGCTTCTGTATCTGGATCCTGTCAGACTTCTTATTCACTTGTACTTGTACTTCACCTGTACTTCACCTGTACTTCAAAATGCTTCCTTTGGTATTCGTCCTCTGTGTTTCCTTATCTCCTGCGTGCAAATCTCAGTGTTTTTTCTCCCTTTTAAACGGTCTCTAATGCAGCCATGTTCACTAAACTACCTTTCTCAAGTCAAACTCCTCTCTTTATTTAATAGAAATAATCGGAAAGGGAGTCTGCATAGATGGATGCCAATTAGCGAAGGGTTCCTGCCTCCCTCCGGAACAAACACTGGGTTATAAAAACACAGCAGAGTCCTGAAAAACAGTTCAGCAGCTTAGGAGCCTTTAAAAAGGAGCTCCCTTTCCCAAAATGAAATTGGCTTCTCCAGTAGCAATATTCCTGCAGTGCCGCAGTCAGCACATGCGTGATGCACTTCTTAACTTACCACTGGCTATCTGCCTTCCTCCCACCCCACAGCGCTGGTCACTCCATGCCTACCCCCTGAGCCCCAGTTCCAAATCTCACATTCCTAAATCACCTGCAGAAGCACTCCATGTGCCCAAGAACAGGGAGTCAAAAGGCCGAATGCCCTTTAGGAGTCCCTGAGCACCCCTAAGAATGAGGTACAGTGCCTCCATTCTGGCTGGGCCTGCCTCCCTGGGTTTTCTGCATTCCAGGTTTAAGAGCAGTCTTTTCCCCAGACGTTTGGGAGTGATCCAAAATCAACATGGATGTTATCCAACGAGACCTCGGAGATGCTATTTTTCTTTTGCGAGGCTTTGTCAACTGCCTACTGTACAAGACTTGATACATTTTTAATTACTGTACTGAGTTTCCTCTGAACTTGTCACTTCTTGCCTTTTCCAGTTAGCGGGTCCTAATTTCCCATAGGAAAACCCTTAGCCAGTCAACAAAGTTCATGCTTTTCTGATTCAATCCTCATTAATGAAATATCCTAAGTGGAAAAGCTCTTTTGCGTCCTGATTTGGGGCAATCAGAGGGCAATCAGCAAGAATGGAATAAAATCTTCACGCAACCCATCAGGAGAAACTTGACCATCTCACGATCAAGCTGGAAGCAAAGGAAACATTGTGATGTCACATGAGACCCTCCTCGGCAGCTCTTGCTTGAATTTTTGATGAAAAGCTAGGGAACGACATCACAGAGACGTGAGACCTCAGCACTGAAAGCAGGGGTGGAAGTGCCAATGCCAGCAGGGCCTGAGAGGAAGTCAGGCAGTGGTGAGCGACGGTGGGTGATGCTCAGCCCAGGGTGGGGGTTAGACCAGAGCGAGCGGTGGGCCCCTTCTCAGTAGGTGGTTGGCATGGAGGATTGGGGGCCCGGCATAGCCGGATTTCCCATTTTCCCAAGAGAAATGAGAAATCTAGATTTTGGCTGGGAAATCTGATTTTTAAAAGTTGACAACGAATTTAGGTTTTTTTCAACTCCTTTGTGCAGGCTCAGGAGAGCCCCCGGTGCACGTCTCTTATACTCCACCTTCAGCCTTCAGTGACTTCACGTTGGTAGCTTGGACTCGCCATGGCGGGAATATTTATCCCATGGAAGCTGGGCCAACCCTACGAGGTGGGGCTTTTTTCGAGCTGGTCGTTAAATATTTATCAGCACATCACTGTCTGCAGCCCATCAGGTGAACTTTCTAATTTCAGCATTAAACAAGCAGTAGTGCTAAATAACCATGAGGCAGAATCATATATTCCAAACTCAGTATTTACCAACGAGATTCCATGTGGCACAGAAACCAAAGAGCAGGGGTGGGCGAAGATGCCAGAGGGACCTTGTAAGTGCCTGAGAATGTAGAGATAAGGAAAAGGGGATGGAGTTCTGGACAGGGTCTCTCACACTACACAAAGGGCAAGTGCATCCAGCACTCTAGAAATAGGGTATTGGAAAATGCTTGCCTCATCCCCCTGCTCTGAGGGTGGGCGGTTATTTATGCTCTTATTGATGACGCTCAGACACTGCAACATCCTGAAATGTCTCTGACTCAACAGGTACAGATGAGGTTACACACAGCGATTGAGCAACCAGAGCGTTTCCAGTCAGTTTTCAAACAACTGCAAGAGGTCAACCCTCTTCGGGAACCACGCAAGGCGCAGGAACAGCCGCGGTTACAGTTTCCCTTTTTTCTCTTCATTCAAAATCAGCCTAACCTTAATCTGGCTCTCTTCCTGTTTTCTGTTACATGGAACCACTGGCAGGCAGTCTGGGGAAGCCTAGGGGACTCTCCTCAGAATGTTTTTTAAATGAATGAAATCATAATGCATGAGATTACAATGGCAGCCATAATAAAACAGAGTTCTTAAGCAATGAAACAAAGGTGGACATTTTTAATAGATGTGCTTCTTTATTAAATTATTAAAGAACAATTTAATAACTGTCCAGCCTGACAGCTACTGTCATTTTGAAGTAGGGGTGAGGATGAATGAGGAGGTTTCTGCCACAACTGTAAAAGTAAGAGGAAGATATCGGTGATTCCTAGCGGCATCAGAGCTACAGGTGCTGCACATACCACCTCTGGGATGTTGCCTACAACTCACCATTGAAGGAAATGTTATAGGTTAGTGACTTAGAGGTTAACAAACATAAAGAAGAAATTATAGCCCCATCCAAATTTACAGACACCCTGAAGTTTATCTATGGACCCCAACTGAGAACCCCTATAGTAAGGCAGGGCACATAACAGGGACTCAAAAAACTCCCCTGGACCAAATGTTTGCTATGGGAAGGGTGCTGGGTGTGGTCTGTAAGGAGAAAGGAAGAGGAAAAGGGAACTCTGTTCAAATCACCTGCGGGAGACCTGGACGGCTTCTTTCTCAGTCAGCCTGGCAGCCCAGTCTCGATGAAATATCAGCCAGGAAAAAATATCATCAGTAACATCAAATACAAAGGCACTGAGGGCAAAAATAAACACAGAACCAGAGCCACAGGTTCTAATTTAGCTTTTCACTAGAATTTCAACTACCTCAGAGGCTAACTTCCCTGTGCCGTTTAAATCACAGTCAAACAAAGTGAGAATCAAGGTTCTACCAATTGCTAGCTGTGTGACTTTGGGGAAGCAATTTAACTCTGCGTTTCAGTTTTATCGGCCTCAGAATAGGGAAAATAATAGTGCTACTTTGTAGGAGCGAGTAAGATTAGGCATGTAGTGTGCTTAGTATAGCACTGAGGAAGAGGAAGACTGCGATCCATGGTAGCTGTGAGAACAACAAGACTATTGCAAATTGGTTAAGATGAGAGAATATCCAAATTTTAAAATTTGCAATAATTTGACAGTACCTATACATATTTAAAAGTACATTTCAAATATTAAAATTTAAAAATATACTATATAGGGAAGCGGATGTGGCTCAACTGATTGGGTTCCCGTCTACCATATGGGAAGCCCTGGGTTCGCTTCCCAGGGCCTCCTTGTGAAGGCAAGCTGTCCCGTGCCCATGGAGAGCTGACGGCCCACACCTGCAGAGATGACAGCCCACACCCGCAGAGAGGTGGCGCAGCAAGATGGCGCAACAAAGGGAGACAAGCAGACAGAAGCACACGTAGCGAATGGACACAGAGAGCAGACAGCAAGCAAGCGGCCGGGGGGGGGGGGGGCGGGAATAAATAAATTAAAAAATAAATAAATAAATAAAATCTTAAAAAAAAGTATGCTATATAGAGCTGTTGTACTAGCAAATAATGAGAAACAAATTATATGTCTTCAAATAGAGGGAACAATTAAATTATTGAACAATGTATATTCTAGGCACTCTCAGAAAGATACATGAGAACTATAGGTGAAAGAGCAATGTCGTAATATTTGTGTGTCAGTGTCAAAAGAAGGGTCAATAATGGGGGATATGGGACTTTTTTTGTGACTAAGGAAAAAACATTAAAAAAAATTTACTGAGGTGATGGCTGCACAACTCTGTGATAGAAGTGAAAGTCAATGAGTATACACTTTTGGTTGGATTGTACAAGGCATGGGACTATATAACACAGTGAACCATGTGGTGGAAAATGGACTGTGGTTAACCATACAAATATGAGAATATTCTCTCATGAGCTATAACAAATGTGCAATACTAACACATGGTGTTACTAATAGAGAGGTGTATGGAAAAAATATACCAAATGTAAACTAGGGACCATAGCCAGTGGTAATAATTTGATGATGTTCTTTCATAATCCGTGCAACATTTTGAATTTTGTGAATCCCCAAAAGCAAAAGATTAAGTTTTAAACTAATCCATTCCTTTGGGTGTGAGACCCATTTGACTAGATTAGGTCAGTGGGGGTGATTCATGATGAGTCCTCATCCCCTTGCTGGGTCTGATATAAATGGACTCACTCAGAGAGAGGAAAAAGGGAGCTGACATATTTGATTCTGCAGTGTAAGAAAGAGGACTGCTTAAGCATGGAGTGCCCAAGAGTCTGGGCCCACAGAGCAGCTCAAGAGGAGAACAGCCCTGCTCTATGCCTGACTGTTCACAGCTGAACTTGGGAAGAGAGCAGAATGGCCAAGACTGGTATAGAAGGCTGGGAAAGAGACAATCTCTATGCCTGGCTGCTCAAAGCTGAGCTTTGAGAGATGGTAGATTCTGGAGGGAGAGGCAGAGACCTCCGCAGAGATTGTCAGCCATCTTACTTCACCATGTGGCAACACGCCAGGATCAACAGTAGCAGACTTTGGTGAGAAAGCCTCTTACAGTGCCTTGAAATGGACTTTTCACAGCTTTGGAACAGTGAGCTTTTACTCCAAATAAATATCCTTTATAAAAAGGCCAACACATTTCTGGTACTTTGCATTGGTAACCCTTTGGTAACCTAAAACAATCTATAACAAATGTTCTACAACAATGCAAGGTGTTGGTGGAGGGGTGATATTTGGGGATTCTGCATGTTATGCATGATTGTTTTGTAAGCTCACAGCTTCTGTAATACATATAAAGAACTCTTTTTTTTTTTTTTAAAGATTTATTTTTATTTATTTAATTCCCCTCCCCTCCCCCGGTTGTCTGTTTTCTGTGTCTTTTTGCTGCGTCTTGTTTCTTGTTTCTTTGTCCGCTTCTGTTGTCATCAGCGGCACGGAAAGTGTGGGCGGCGCCATTCCTGGGCAGGCTGCTCCCTCCTTCGCGCTGGGCGGCTCTCCTTATGGGTGCACTCCTTGCTCGTGGGGCTCCCCTACACGGGGGACACCCTGCGTGGCGCGGCACTCCTTGCGCGCATCAGCACTGCGCATGGGCCAGCTCCACACGGGTCAAGGAGGCCCGGGGCTTGAACCACGGGCCTCCCATGTGGTAGACGGACGCCCTAACCACTGGGCCAAAGTCCGTTTCCCTAAAGAACTCTAAATGAATACTTCCCAACTCATTCTATGGGCCAATATTATCCTGCTCCCAAAACCAGACAAAGATATCACAAGAAAAGAAGACTACAGATGAATATCTCTTATGAATATAGATGCAAAAATCCTCAACAAAATAGTGGCAAAACTGAATCCAGAAATGTATAAATAGGATTATACACCATGACCAAGAACTACTTATTGCAGGAATTCAGGGTTGGTTTAATATCTGAAAATCAATTAACACAATACACTATATCAGTTGCCTAAAGGACATTACCACGTGATCCACTTAACAGATGCAAAAAAAAAATATTGACAAAAATCTACCATCCCTTTGTGATAAAAACACTTGACCAATGAGGAATGGAAGAGAACTTCCTCAACCTGATAAAGACCATGTAATTAAAAACTCCACAACTAACATCATACTTAATGGTGAAAGATTGAAACTTTCCCCCTAAGATAAGGAACAAGGGAAGGATGTCCACTCTCACCACTTCTATTCAGTATTGTATTGGAGATTCCAAAAAGGACAATTAGTTAAGAAAATGAAAGAAAAGCATCCAGCTTGTAAAAGAAGAAGGAAAACAATCTCCATTTTCAGATAACATGATCTCATATGTAGACAATCTGAGGAATCCACTAAAAACTGTTAAAACTAATACATGAGTTCACAAAGGTCACAGGATTCAAGTCAACATACAAAAATCAATTGTGGGAAACAGATGTGGCTCAAGCAATTGGGTTCTCGTCTACCATATAGGAGGTCCAGGATTTGATACCCAGGGCCTCCTGGTGAAGGCAAGCTGGCCCATGCAGTGAGCTGGCCCACAAGGAGTGCCGGCTTGCACAGGAGTGCGACCCTGCACAGGGGTGCTGCCTGCGCAGGAGTGCCGCCCTGCACAGGAGTGCCAGCCAACGCAGAGAGCTGACGCAGCAAGATGACACAATAAGAGACACAGGGGAAACACAGTAAGAGACTTAGCATACCAAGGAGCTGAGGTGGTACAAGAGAATGATCACCTCTCTCCCACTCCTGAAGGATAGGTACCCGGAGCCACCTAATGAGAGTACAGGCAGATACAGAAGAACACACAGCAAATGGACACAGAGAGCAGACAATGGAGGGAGGGGAAGAAATAAATAAATTTTAAAAATCTTTTTAAAGAAAGCAATTATATTTCTATTCACTTGCAGTGAACACGACAAAATGAAATTAAGAATATTTCATTTACAATAGAAATCAAAAAGAATAAAATACATAGGAACAAACTTAACAAAAGAAGTGTAAAACATAGTCTGAAAACTGTAAAACATAGTCTGAAAACTATAAAACACTGTCTGAGAAACTAAAGAAGACGTAAAGAAAGTAAAAGGCATCCATGTTCATGTACCGGAACACTTAACATTGTGAAGATGGTGGTTTATGCATATGGATCTACGGGTTCAACGCAATCTCTACCAAAATTTCAACTGGCTCCTGTGCAGAAACTGACAAACTTATCTTAAAATTCCAGAGAAATTTAAGGGACCCAGAAGAGCCAAAACAATCATGAGAAGTTTGAGGACTTATACTTTCTGATTTAAAAATTTACTACAAAGCTAAAGAATCGAGACAGTATGGCAATGGCATAAGGACAGACACATAGCTCAACGGGATAGAACTCAGAGTCCTGAAATCAACCTTCACATTTATGGTCAATTACTTTTTTTAAAATACATATTTTTATTAGCGAAGTTGTGAGCTTATAGGACAATCATGCATAATGCGTGGAATTCCCATACATCACTCGTCCACCAACACTTGCGTGGCATTGTTGTGGAACATTTGTTACAGATTATGAACAAAGATCATTAGGCTATTACCAATAACTATGGTCCATAGCGTACGTTTGGTATATTTTTTTTCCATATACCTCTCTATTACTAACAACATGTATTAGTATTGTACATTTATTATAGTTCATGAGAGAACACTCTTATATTTGAATAGTCCATCTTTCACCACATGGTTTACTGTGTTAAATAGGCCCATGCCTTGTACAATGCAACCAAAGCGTACATTCAGGGCTCTCACTTTCATCACAGAGTTGTTCAGTCATCACATATGTAAATTTTTAAAATTTTTCCTTAGTCCAAAAGAAAAATATCCCATATCCCCCAATTACTGACCCTTAGAGTTGATATAGTACTTTCTTTCTTTTTCTTATTTTTTCCCCCTTTCCCCCCTCCGTTGTCTGCTCTGTGTCCATTTGCTGTGTGTTCTTCTGTGTCGGTGATATTCTCATTAGGCAGCTCTGGGAACCCATCCTGGGACCTTCCAGAGTGGGAGAGAAGTGATCATTCTCTTGCTCCACCTCAGCTCCCTAATTCACTGCATCTCATATTGTCTCTTCTCTGTGTCTCTTTGCTGTTGTTGCGTCATCTTGCTGTATCAGTTCTCCATGTGGGCGACACCACTCCTGGGCAGGCTGCACTCCTGTGTGGGGCTAAACTCCGTGTGCAGGGGGCACTCCTAATGCAAGGGGCACCCCTGTGTGGGGTGACACTCCTTGCGTGTGGCAGCACTCCACGTGGGCCAGTTTGCCACATGGGCTAGGAGGCCCTGACTTTCAAAACCTGGCCCTCCTATATGATAGGCAGAAGCTCTATCAGTTGAGCCACATCCACTTCCCTGATATAGTACTTTCTTTGACACCGATGCAAGATTAAAATATTGCTGATAACTATAGTCCATAAGTTATAGTAATTGTATTTTCCCCATGTATCACTCTATTCTTACCACCTTGTAATACGGACATACATTTGTCCTAGTTCATAAAAGAACATTCTTACATTTCTATTAACCACAATCATTATCCACCTCCGGGCTGACTATGTTCTTCAGCTCCTAGATTATTCTCTATGGTCAACTGCTTTTTGACAAGGGTGACCAAACAATTTAATGGAGAAAAATAGTCTTTTTGACAAACAGTGCAATATATGCAAAAGAATGACATTGGATTCTTACCTCACACCATATATAAAAATCAACTCAAAATAAATCAAAGACCTAAATATAAGAGCTAAAACTATAAAATTCTTAGAAGAAAACAAAGGGGTAAATGTTCATGACCTAGGATTAGGCAATGGTCTCTTAGATATGACACCAAAAGTACCAACGAGACAGATATATGGAACTGCCATCAAAATTTAAGAATTTGTGTGCTTGAAAGGATACCATGAAGAAAGTGAAAAGCTAACCAACAGAAGGAGAGAAAATATTTGTAAATCATATATCTAATGATGGACTTGTTCCTAACAAATATAAAGAACTCTTATAACTCAATAGTAAACAGACAACCCAAATAAAAAATGGGTAAATGATATGAATAAGACATTTCTTCCAAGAAAGTATACAAATGGCCAATAAGCACATGAAAAGATGCCAACAACATTAGCTATTAGAGAAATGCAAATGAAAAACACATGAGCTACCACTCCATACCCACTAGAATGGCTATCATAAAAAAAAAAACAACGGTGTTGGCAAGAATGTGGAGATGCTCGTGGGAATATCAAATGGAAAACAGGTAGTTCCTCATACAGTTAAACATAGAGATACTATATGACCCTGCAATTCCAAACCTTGATATATACCCAAGAAAAATGCAAACAGATGTCCACATGAAAAATGTATCTACCCTTATTCCGCACTGCACAGCATTAGTCATAAGAGAGCCAAAACGGGGGGAATAAATAAAAATAAATACAGACACAGAAGAACACACAGTGAACGGACAAAGAAAGCAGACAGCATCCAAAAGCCTCAGGGAGGGGGGATTAAATAAAAAAAGCCTGACAGCACTCTTAACAGGTAATCTAATCAAAGGCCCCTCAGCTGAAGGTAATGCAATCAAAGGGTAGCACATCCAGAGAAATAGATTAGTTTACAAACTTAATCTTTTTCTTTTTGGGATTCATAAATAAACTCAAACTGCCACAGGAGGCATCTAGCAGTCTCTGCCACAAGGAGTGTGATCAATGGATGAGTCATGAAAAGCCTCGACTGTCAGGCCACTGAGCAGCAACTCTGTGGAGTAAGGCTGCTGTGCTACCAGAAACTTTGGAGAAGAAGAGAAAGGGTGGAATTTCAGGAGTGGCAGAAGTGTATGAGAACTCTGGAAGGCAGAGACTGGAGGCAGGGAGATCAGTGAGGAGGCTGATGGGACAGTCTGGGGTCCCAGCACAGGCTGACATTTGGGTCACTGGAGCCAGGAGAGCAACCAAAACATCAGAGGGGGGCTGAAGAAGGGCCCAGCAGGAGGGGCGCTGGACACAGCCTGGCTTCAGAGCTCAGAAGCAAACAACCTCTTGTCTTCTAGAGAACTGCCTCACATGGTGAGTGGGCAAGATGGGGCAGGTGCAGGGGGAGCTGCCCAGGGCTGGGGTGGGTGGGGTGCTGAGGGCAGAGCTGGCTGCACACTCCTTGGCTCTTGAGCTTTCCCCTTATCTTCAAAGCCAGCAAAAGTGGGTCAAGACTTTCTCACATGGCCTTGCTCTGACCTCTTTTCACCTCCTTCCACTTTTAAGGACCCTCGTGGTTACCCTGGGTGTACCAGGGATATCTCCTACACTGAGGGCACCTTAATTCCACCTGCAGCCTGAACTCCCCTTTACCATGTAACTTAATGTATTCCCAGGTCTTAAGGGTTAGGATATGGAATCATCCGTCCTTCATGACATTAGTTTCCAAAGGGAAAACAATAATGCAAACTTAAAGGGAATATTTTACTCTGTATTTCTTGTTAAACTAACGTTGTTAGTAAAGTTAGTTCTCTATGAAAAGGTATTTAATGTAAAAGAAAATTTATTGACATGTGTAATGGAAATGTCCACCTTCAGACAGGCTGGATCAAGGGGTTCAGATGATGTCACCCCTCTCTGCATGCCTTGGCTTTGCTTCTTTTCTGTGAGTGTCACTCTCAAGGCTACATCACAGCAGCAAAGTTGGCTCCAGCAGCTTCATGCAGACGTGGTCCTTGTCTCCCAGGAATGCAGAAAGAAAAAGAGCCTGTCTTCTCAGAGTCCCCCAAGACAGCTCTGAAGTGAGTCATGTTTGTGTATCTGGACATGAGTTAAAGTGAGCCAGAGGTGGCTCTGGGGTGGGCAGGGCATGAGGCGGGGACATACAACTGAAAGGGAGGGAAGGAGCAATGGATGTCATCTAAAATCACCCCCTTGCTTGTTTCTTCCCCTTGCCCATCCTCTTTTCCCTACTCCTTTACTTGTGGGAGCATTTCCTTGATAAATCACTTGCACCCAAATCCTTAGCTCAGAGTCTGCTTCTTGGAGCAACTGATCTGAAACATCTCCCTGAAGGGGAGGGGGCACACCTTTCTTCTTCCTTTCCTCCATCCTACTATGTTCAGAGGGATGTGAGGGCCTGAGTCCCAGCAGCCATATTGAACCCTGAGGACAAGGGCAATACCATAGGGGGTGCAGAGCTGAAGAAGTCGACTCTCTGGTGACTCTCTGCAGCCACCATACCAGCCCTGAACTTGCAGTGCAGGCCTCTTTTAAGTGAGAGAATAAAACCTTGTGTGTTCTAACCACTACTTTTCAAATCTTAGTTACTTAAAGCTAAACAAAAAATTCCTAACTTATATACACCCTTAGTTATTAGCTATGTGTACTTGGGAAAGTTACCAGTGCACTCAGAAACCTTGATTTCCCTATCTAATATTGTTGGGAGAATGAGCAGGTCAGCAACTCCCCTCAAATAGCCCCTAGAGCCCACCTTGTTCCCCAGGAAATTTTTCTTGATCATTTGAAGGAGGAGTCATGGTTATAGTGTCAAGTTATCAAGTCCCAGAATTCGGTCTACATCCATCAACCCAGAAAACAGACCCACCCTTTGCTGAGGACTTAACACAAGCATATTCCTATGTGTTCAAAGTGTGCCTTTCACACGTCTCTCTACATAGTTGTTGTTTTTTATTGAGTCACAGGCTCTTAAATAAAAGAACCTAAGTCTTCTCAAAATATGGTAGGGTGAGAAATGCCTCTGTACCAACCACCAAAAATATAATAACATCTGGTGCAGAAAATACTAACAGCCAGAATTAACGGAACAGGACTCGCTGAGGGAAACGCTACATGGAGCATAAGTTCAGTTTTTAAACTTCGAACCCAGCGGTAGACTAGAATTATGTAGCCCAGAAAAACGTGCTCTTAATCTTAATCCATTCCTGTGGGCGTGACCCCATTATAAATAGGACCTTTTGGTGAAGTAACTTCAGTTAAGATGTGGCCCAACTGAAGCAGGATGGGTCTGAACCCCACTACTGGAGCTTCAGAGACAAGGTCACAGAGGAAGAAGCCGTGTGGAGGAGAAAGGAGAAAATGTCACCATGTGCACTGCCACGTGACCAAAACGCCCAAGGATTTCCAGCAACCAGTATCAGCACAGTCTCTGGGCAGAAAGCACCGGCTTGCTGACACCTCGATTTTGGACTTCTCCTAGCCTCAAAACCGTGATCCAATAAATTCACATCGTTTAAGCCAACTCATTGTGTGGTATTTATTGTGTGGTATTTGTTTTAGCAGCCAGGAAACTAATACAAACCCCAAAGAAGACTCTCAAGATTCTGTTGGGGGTGGGGGAGGGGGAAGGTTTGTATTAATAGCTGGGGAAATTGAAAAATGATAAACTCCACAAATAAGCAGGATTGGATGAAGAAAATCCATTTTAAGAGAGAAAAATAGTGTCAAGGACTGTAAGTCAGGGATGATCACATGATAATAAAGACAGAGGAAGAATAGTAAAGAGGAACTTCCAATATTTAGAGCAGTGCCTGACACATAATAGGCCCTTTATAAATATCTGCTAAAAATATTGCTAAGGGCAGCAGACAGTGATCAGACAACGAATTAGTGAGCTGTAAGATAAATGGAGAGTCAAGACCAAAATACAGGATTAAGCAAATAGATGAAAATGAAAAGTACCTGATACATTTTTTAAACCCTTTTTTAAAAAACATAAATAGACATTAAAAAAAAAAACATGATTATCCAACTTGAAAATGAGGATTGCAAAATAAACAAAATAGGTAGGGTCTGTCTAAGCTCTCATTAAGAAAACACTTGAAAAAAAATTCCCAAGATCAAAAAGCTTTGAGAGTTAAGACATTAACTACTCTTGGAGTACCCCAAAAAGAAAGTCCAAGACCATTTTTTCTCATGAGATACACAATACTGTCTTCCCTCCTGCCTTGCTAAAGGGATCCTGATTGATGGCAGTGAGCTCCCATGGAGGTGGGGGTGGGGTGGGGAGGGCAGTTGACACAGTCCTTGACTATGAAATATAAGTGGAAGGTGAGGCTCCCAAGAAAGTTCTTTTCATGGGTACCAACTCAGCTGGCACACACCTTTTGCCCTTCCCTTCCTTCCTCCAGCCTCGATGGCAGTTGCAATGCCTGGAGGTGCAGGAGCCCTCCAAGCATGCCAGAGCAGAAGGACAGAAAGCGATGGGACACTGGTGGCCTCACGGGGCTATCATGCCAGCCTGGACTGCTGACCTCCCAACAACTTGTTACGTGAGAGGAGTCAACTCTGCTGTTTTTAAGCCACTCTGCATTTCTGTTACCTGCAGCCCCATACAATTTGCAACTGATATATTAGTCAAGTTTTTTAATTTTTAAATTACTGATAAAGGAACAGTAATACACCAGCAAGAGGGGGCAATACAGTTTTAAGACTAAAGTGCCATTAAAGGCGATTGCAGGAGTAGGAATAGGGAAGCATCAAGCACAGTGTCTAAGAATAGAAGAAGCACTTAACAAATGCTGCTCACCCCTTTCGTTCCCCTCACTCCATGCAGTGGTAAGCAGGGTGTTATTTTCAGACCGCAGAGGAAAAGTAATTCTTCCAAAGGTTAATTGTCTTGCTTTACTTTCTGTCTGAAGGCAGAAGCAAGTCTTGAGAAAATTCAACAGTGTTCATTAAATTATCAACCAAAGCTTAAGGGCCCAAAGGCGTGAGAAAAAGAATGGAATTGGAAATGAAGCGGGAAATGGCAAAGAAGAAACAAGCTAAAGAGAAAAAAAAGGTTAATGTGATGTGCTCTTGGTAATCAGGTGTGATGATACAAGGTAGGCTCTAAGATGAAAAAATGCACTTGCTAAAAAAGTTTCCACCACTGAAATATATATCTGAATGTAATTAAAAAAGAAAGTGTTAGATTATTTATATGGTACTAGAATACACATATTTTGAAAGATCCATGGGACTACACTACACAGTGACTCCTAAGTTAAACCATGGACTAGAGTTAATAGTACAATTATAAAATGTCTTTTCATCAGTTATAACAAATGTTCTATACCAATGCAAGTGGTGGTGGTTGGTGGTGGGGTAGTATACAGAAATCCTGTATTATGTGCATGATTGTTCTGTAAGCCTGCAACTTCTCTAATAAAGAAAAAAAAAATTAGACAAATTATTGTAAGCCAAAAAAAAAAAAAAAAAGTATTTCCAGAGTCCAAGTTTCAAGACCTTGGATCTGGTAGATAGGAGCAAATGAGGATGAGCCCAAGGTCAAAAGACAAAGGACTCTGTATTGTCCAGAGAAGGCGGGGTCTCAATTTTATTTACAAGCATGAAAAATAGTGGTAAAAACAGTGTTTCTCCCTAGGTAGTTTAGATAACATTTCATTCTGATCACACTTAAAAGGGCAGAAAGGATAGATACCCATTTCCCCTTAATAGAGGTAGACCGAACACTAGCCAAACCATCAGACAAAATGGGAAGTACAGAATTGAAAAGAGAATGGAAAAATAAAGGGAAATACAGAATGAGAGAGGGTAACACAAATGAAATCAAATATTAAATGTGCCAAATGCGTTAAGTGGTTACTTCAACTAAAATTTCCAAAGATTGCAACTAGAGAGTTTGTGGTGGGTTGAATTGTGCAGCCCAGTTTGGACAAATTCTTAATCTTGATCCACATTCTGGTGGGTGTGGACCCATTGTAAATAGAATTTCTTGAAGATGTTACTTGGTTAAGGTGTGGCCCACTGAATCAGATTGGGCTTTAATCATGATTATTGTAGTCTTTTTTAAACAGAATGAAATTTAGACAGACAGAGAAGAAAACCAAAGGAAGAAGCTGGAAGTCAATGGAACCTGTGGGGAAAGGAGAAGTCATCGCCATGTGCATTGCCATGGGGCATGAAAACCAAGGACCAAGGATCACAGGCGGCCAGGCCCAGAACACCACAGGCTTTGGGAATAAAGTATTGCCTTGCTGACATCTTGACCTTGGACTTCTCCTAACGTCAAAATTGAGCCAGTAAATTCCCATTGTGTAAACCAACTCACTGTATGGTATTTGTTTTAGGAGCCAGGAAACTATGGCTGTTTTTGGTACTTGAAAGTGGGGTGCTATGACAAATACTTAAAAAGGCGGAAACAGCTTTTGAAGTGAGTAACAGGTAGAGGCTGGAAGAATTGTAGGGGTGCTCAGTTAAAAAAAGCCTTGATTGCTTTGAAGAGACTGCCGTGAACAATACGGCCCTCCACTGAGGCCTTAGAAGGAAATGACTGGAAAAAAAGCGATCCTTGTTATAAAGTGGCAGAGAATCTGGTGAAACTATGTTCTGATGTTGGACAGAAGGCAGACCTTGAGAGCAATGCACGTGGATATTTAGCTGAGATTTCCAAGCTAAGTGTAGAAGGTACAACCTTGTTTCTCCTTTCATATAGTAAAATATGAGAGGAAAGGGAGGAGCTGAGAATTAAAATCTTAAGCACAAAGGAATCAGAAATTGATGATTTTGAAAACTTGCAGCCTATCCAGGTAGCATGCTCTGAGACTAGGGCCAGAAGTGGCTCTACCAGGGACCTCCCTGAACTTTCAGGAAGTGACTTCCCAGAGGATAGGGCTCCAGGTGAGGGTTTAACTGAACAACTCTTTGCTAAAGACAGTGTGGCTGAACAGGGATCCAGTCAGCCATTTCAGCAGGTCAGAATTAGGAATGCTGTTATCCAGGAAGGATCTGTGGAAAGTTCTTTTGTCTAATGAAACCAAGTTCCTTGAACTGCACACAACGCCAACAGGGTTTTGAGAAATTTGAATGAGCAGAACCACTGCCAGCCTGGACTGAAATGGGCAGGGAGGGGACGAATTGAAGGAAGAATGACTTCAAGGTCAGAACCATGGAAGGAAACGTCTGGACTGAAAAGATTTCAGGCCAAGAGAGCAGGCCCCATCCATATATGTGGAAAGAGTAAGTCCACCCCTGTGTTTGGAGGGGGCAGGCCATCTGCCCCAGCACTCAGAGGGGACAGGCTTTGTGTCCCATTATTCCAGGAGAGTGCTATCACCCCAGTGTAAGGAGATGGTGGGGCCATGCCTCAGCATTCATGGAGAGCCTGGTCACCATTCTGATGCTTGGAGAGAGAGGGGCCTACATTCCAGCGCTCAGGCACGGCGTGGCTGCTGCCCCAGTGCTTGGAATGGGTGAAGCTGCCACTCCGTCAGGTCCAGAGGACAAAGCATCAGGCCACAGATGGCTCTCACACTTTGAGATCTAAGGAGTTTGCCCTGCCAGGTTATGAAGATGCTTGGGAACTGCAACCCCAGTTTTCTTTCCAATTTCTCCCATGTGGAATGGAAATGTCTAGCCCACGCCTGTCCCACTATTATATGCTGGAAGCAGCTTGTTTTCACAGGCCCATCAGACACAGGAATTTTGTCGTGGGATGGACTACGCCCACCCCTGGTTTTGATGGGACTTTGTACTTAGCATTGTTCTAAAATGGCACAAGGCTTTTGGGATGTTGTGATGGAATACATGTCTTTTGGGGGTACAAAGAGAGGCCACTGTGGTGGACTGAATTGTATGCCCCAGTTTGGACATGTTCTTGGTCTTGGTCCCCATTCAGATGTAGTTTAAGAGATGGTCTAACAGTCAGCAGGTATCTGCTAACACAATGCAGAACTTTTAATATTTAAGTAAACATCAGATTTAAGCATATAAAGCATTAAAATATAAACAAGTGTAACATTAATAAAATATTAATAAAAGGAATGCAAATGATGAAATCAATAATGCTGTCTTGAACCACACAACAAAATGTTGTTTTGGGGGTGTTTACTAGGTTTGGAGGGTGGTTGGGGATTAGGTTCCCTCCAGCTCCAAAATCTTGTAACATGAGAGAAAAAATAGCTGAAATACATACAGATACCAGGATACAAAGAAACATTCAACAAATAAAAAAGAATTCTGCAAAATGCACATTCTCAACTCATTATGTGATAATTTTAGAAATAAATCAAAGCATAATTATATAGCCAACCACACAGAAGCATTAAAAAAGCAGCCTTTTATATAAAATTTGAGATGAGTTAAAGAGCTGAACACTTAAAAAGCTAGTGAGTGGATGAGTTTTTATCAACCGTGGAGAGGACCTATATATTTGGGATTGTGAGAAGAGTGAAACATACCTAAATATGGGTACTGTGTTTAACTCAAGGTAAGCACTCAAAAATTTTTTATGATTTTTATTATACATGATAGTAAAATCCCTTGTAACTCAAAAATCCAATAACTGGTTAAGTGACCTATTGTACTTACATGGGCACACATGAAATACTTGGGAATGTTCATAGAAAATAATGTAAAAGGGGAAAAACACAAATTCATGCACTCATAAATAACAAAACATTCATGTGTAGTAATGAGAAGGGTTAAAATATAACTGCTCCTAGTTCTTTTTAGAAATAAGCGTGTGTACAAGAAACAGCTAATCCGCCAACTCCACCTTTGGAGGTGATCAAGTATCCTGCACAAACGTACTGAAACAAACTGCAAAACCAAGAGGCTGCTGCTGCTCAAGAAGTGTTAAGAGCTTCCCATCCTTGTTGCTCCCAAAGGCAAGGAAGGGAAGCAGACTTGGCCCAGTGGTTAGGGCGTCCGCCTACCACATGGGGGGTCCGCGGTTCAAACCCCAGGCCTCCTTGACCCGTGTGGAGCTGGCCCATGCGTAGGGCTGATGCGCGCAAGGAGTGCCCTGCCACGCAGGGGTGTCCCCGCGTAGGGGAGCCCCACGCGCAAGGAGTGCGCCCCGTAAGGAGAGCCGCCCAGCGCGGAAGAAAGTGCAGCCTGCCCAGGAATGGTGCCGCCCACACGGAGAGCTGACACAACAAGATGACGCAACAAAAAGAGACACAAATTCCCGTGTCGCTGACAACAACAGAAGCGGACAAAGAAGAAGGCGCAGCAAATAGACATGGAGAACAGACAACTGAGGTGGGGGGGAGGGGAGAGAAATTAATAAATAAATAAATCTTTTAAAAAAACAAAGGCAAGGAAGCCGGGAGCTCATGGATGATCAAAGCTTCAGCTGAGATAGACTCAAACTCTTGGGTTAACGGCCAGCAGCCTTGTTTGGCCAGCATAGTGTTTAAAAGGTAGAAGCTGAGTACGTGTGGTGGAGCTGCCGTCTCCAGCGGGCAGGCCCCCCTGCCTCCAAAGGCATCACAACTTACCTCCAAGTTCCGTTCCTGTCTGCTCCTGGGCTGACCCCTGTGTGCTCTAAGGAGAGGTGAGCATTAGAAGTGAAGCTGAGGGTCGATCAGAGAGTGGGAGCAAGCAACCCTGAGCCCAGGAACCAGGCTTCAAAAGAGCTCTGTGGCCACAGGAAGCTGGAGCGCCGGTGCCAGAGGCAGAGTATTTCAGAGAAGTGGCACAACATCTGGCAGTTCAGAGACATGGCAGGAGACTGTCAGAGCTCCTGAGGAAGGTGAGGAAGGCAGAGGGTGACGGGGAGGGCAGAGGCGCCCACGCTCTTCCCCCCACAGCCCCCCACAGGTCCGAGGGCTTTGTGAACAGCCATGTCTCCTCCAAGGGCTGTTTTCCATGTACAGAGACGAAACCATGAACCTACGAGTGACCGGTAGCTCCTCCCGTCCCACCCCCATCCTCCTCTTCCTTCTAATGGGAAAGGATTGTCGCCCGCCTGGGTCAGCTCCCAGGAATCTACTCCACTCTACTTTTCATTTCACTTCACTTCTTCACTTTACTGAACCCAGATAATAGGCTAAACGGGGAAAGTGAAGAGGAGCTGGGGAGGTCATGCCAGTCTACAGAACTGAGAGCAGGCAGGGGAGAAGGAATGACGGGGGACAGGAAGGCTGAGAGGGCTGAGGGGCGGAGTGGGGGGCTGGGTTGGGGGTGAGGTTTTGGGGTAAGATGCTCCAGAGCTTTGAGATATGAGAGACTAGGAGAAAGGGGAAAGGGAACTTCCCCTTGGGTTAAAAATTGGAGACGCTGCCAAGTTCTGTAAAGATGCAAGAAAAAAAAATGAATTACTCTTCCACCGTTTTGGTTCTTGTTTATTTTTTAGGTATCAGAGCCGGGGATTGAACCCAGGACCTCGTACGTGGGAAGCTGGCGCTCAACCACTGAGCCACATTGGCTCCCCTCAGTCTTTTCACTTGTTTGCTTGTTGCTTTGTTTTGTTTTGTTTTTAGGAGGCACAGGGGACCAAACCTGGGACCTCCTATGTGGGAAGCAGGCACTCCACTGCTTGAGCCACAGCTGCTCACCCTTTCATTGTTTTTGGTGAATGGACCGTGCTTCTTGGAATAGACCACTACCCTTAGACAGGACCTGGAGAAGCCCAAGAGTTACGTGAGTTACATAATTGGAGGGGAAGAGAGAACAGGATGAAACTTAGGGGGAAAGAAGGAGACAATCATTTTCATAATATAAACTAAATTTCTTAATGAAATTTCTTAATGAGATGGATATACACATGCACTGGACAGGGGAGAATGAGCGCTATGTCTTGGAATTTAAAGTTAATTTCAAGATACTGAAATTGTCCAACTTGGAAAAAAATAATTGAACAAACCCAAGTTCTCATAATGGAGAGAGTCTGAGCCTCCTCAAGATTTTGTAAAGCTGGATCCCAAGAGACAGGGCCCTCTCTCCCTATTCTGAATGAATGCAAACTCTTACCATCTACTCCATGTACTATTCTTTGGCTATAATCTTAAAATGTACCCATCATTGTTCACATGAAACAATATATTAAATGCTTTAAAAACTACTGCAATGACTGGAAGTGTAGAATCGTTGGAAAAACTGACCAAAAACTAGTATTCTTCTGGGATCTATATGGGAAAAGATTTTCTAAGCATAAAGACAATGAAAAAAATCACAAGGAAAAGAATAAAATATGAAACTGTAGAGAAATTGAAAACATTTCTATATCGAAATAATAAACACTGAACAGAAAACAATGGATGGAAAGTATGACAAATTTGAAGAGCTAAAACCCTGTAAACATAAGGCACAGATATACACTGATGAATTCTAAGTATTTTAAATGAATATTTAAAATTAATCAACTTTAGTTTAAATCAAGGAAATTATAATCATAATGAGATTCATTTTTACCTAAGTACAACAATATGCTCACATTATAATGGTGATATGGAAAACAATGGAACACAAAATTGATATTTTTCATTGATTTTAAGTAGAACCTACTCCCAAAATGTAATATATTTGAAATCAGGATGCAGCACACAATTATTAGCATGTCAGAATATAATTGTTAGTATTTTTTTCTTTCCTAACGGTACATAAAATAATGATGCATTTTAAATTCAATATAAAATGATACACCAGAATATTAACTGGCTCCTATTGAATGGCAGAATTATGGGTGCTTTCTACTTTTTTATCCTTTGCCATATATTTCAAGTTTTCTAAAATGAGCATTTATTTCTTTTATTTTCAGAAATGAAAGAAAACAAAATTCTGACTGCCTCTTTATAGTGTGGTCCCTAAGCAAGACATTGACGTGCCCAGGTTTTCGCACAAATGCTTAGTAAAATGGTACGTGTCTACTCAGTGTATGATTTAAATCTAGACATGTGCAGGGCATTAATATATTCCTGCGGAGGCTTTGTTCTTTCTGAATGCCCCATTCACCTTCTTTGATGCCAGTTTATAGCTTTATACTGTCAAATGGTGATTTCCAATATTTTGTTGTTTGAACCTGGTATAATTTGTAGCTGTAGGATTGCCGAAGCTCTTTCCTCAGACTTATGCCCATGCAGGAAAGAAAATACATTTAACAGCATATACGAGAGAGTCCCAAAACAATATTCAAAGAATCACACAACGCCCAGGCCAAATCTCATACATGTAGCTCAGCTCTGGCCCCCCGAGAGCCTGGTAGTTGGGACCCAGGCCCGCAGTGCCAATCCTGAGCCACACCCAGGGCCAGAAGGGAATGCCGCTATCATTGTTTCTGTTTAATTAACGTGAATAAAACCGTTTTTGGAAGTTTGGTCATGTACCTCGAGTCAGACACCACCCATCCGGGACCGAACTTCTCTTTCTGAGCTGCACCAGCCAGGCTCACTTGCTCAGCCTGCTTCTGGATAATGCGTTCCCCATGAACTTGCTGCTCGGTGCACTAAACCACCAGCTGGCAAGGGCGTCTACCATGGCAACAGACCAGCACCGCCCAGAGCCCTGTCCTATTAGCCCGGCCATTGGTCTCATTAAAGGGCTTAAGGCACAGAGAGGGCCTGTCCTCATCAGCAACGTCACAAGATGACCATGTGCCTAACTAAGGGTCAACTGGAGGTTGTGCTAAAGTGCAGATTCTGATGGCGTGGGCCTCGAGTTGGCCTGCGACTCTGCATTTCTAGCCAGCTGCAAGGCAAAGCTGGTAACTGCTGATTCACAGACCATTCTTTGAATACTGAGGTGTGCATAGAACCTCACGGAAGGTTTCAATTTTCAACAATCTGCCAACTCCTATCATATATTCCTTGGGATGTAGAATTTCTCGAAGTATGCACAATGTACTGCCTACATCAGAGTCCTGCCGGGGAAGTTTCTTTAGATGCAGATCTTAATCAGAATCTCTGAAAGTGGGGCCGAAGCCCCTATACTTTAACAGCACCACCTCTTCCCTCAGGTGATTCTTAAGGGCACCAACACTTAGATTCTAAATCTCCTTCTGGATAGTCCACTGGTTGCTGCATGTTCACCTGGTGTCACTTTGGACTTTGGCAGAGGAGCTTCTACTGAACGGCACTTTGCAGGGAGGGAGGCTATGCCACTCGGGAGCACACAGTACTCTCAGATTTATGGGTGAGATGCTTTGGAGGAGGTTGCTCACCACACTACTTTGTCCCCTTTATGACAATCTGTAGGAGAAATTTTTATCCAAGTCTGCAAAAGCTGGGTGTCTTCCAAGCAACCAGCTTAGAAAACGGGAACCACTTAATGACTGTAGTTTCCTCTTTATGTTGACAACTAGAAAACTCAGAGCAGAATGTGGGGTTCACTATTAGCAATGATGCAGGTCCTTCTCACGTATGTCTGTGTGTGAACAATTTGCAACTTAATTTTTCTATCCTACTCTCGTGTTCTCATCTCCCCAGTGTTTAAAATCTATCAGTGCCCTGTCTAGTGTACTATATGCATGCCCGCGTGGTAGGAACCAGTACTGTTCCCCAATATCTGGGCTTATCCACTTCTGGACTCCTAGAAAAACTTTATTTCCCTCAACCCTTGGAATTGGGTGTGGCCATGTGACACAATTTGGCCCATGAAACGCAAGTGGAGATGACTGTGTCGCTTCTAGATAGTGGCCATTTACTGGCTGATGTTCAACTCTTTGGCACTTCCTTCCCCTTCCTCAGCAGTTTTGGAAGTACATGTTGGTAAAGAGAGGGGAGGAAGCCACAGAAGAAAAGTCTGAAACTGGCAGAGGTTGGTTCATGAGGTTTAAAGAAAGCAGCTATGTGGCAGTTTGAGATCATTTATGAATCCCTAAAAGAGAGGTTATGTTTGTAAAGTTATCTATTCCTCTGCATATGATACCCTTTGTTTTTTTTTATTTTTATTTTTATTTTTTTATTGACTTTGTAATAATATTACATTGAAAATATATATATATATGAGGTCCCATTCAATCCCACCACCCCCACCCCACCTCTCCCCCCGCCAGCAACACTCATTCCCATCATCATGACACATCCATTGCATTTGGTTAGTACATCTTTGGGCACCTCTGCACCTCATGGTCAATGGTCCACATCATGACCCATACTCTCCCCCATTCCATCCAGTGGGCCCTGTGAGGATTTACAATGTCCGGTGATTGCCCCTGAAGCACCATCCAGGGCAGCTCCATGTCCCAAAGACGCCTCCACCTCTCATGCATATGATACCCTTTGAATGCATTAGATTCAGCTGACATGTCTTGATTAAATTACCTTAAGATTAGGGCTTTGATTCAACCATGTCGGTAGGGCGAGATTGAGATTAAGTCCCTGTCCCTTTGGTGGGCTGATGAAACAGACACTCGAGACACATGGAAGAAGAGAAAACTTGGTCATTTCAGTCCTGCCATGTGACAGAAAGGAGAAAGCTATAGTCCTGGGAAGAGGGATGAGCCATTTGCCTGATAGTTTGCAGCAGAAGAGAAAAGAGCAGCTGAGAAGGCCTTAGAGACCAGGTAGAGATCGTCTACCATCTTGCTTCAAGCCAAGGCAACAGACTTTGGTGAGAAAGCAGCCTTGAAATGGGCTATTTAGGGTCTTGTAACTGTAAGCTTTTGCCCCAAATAAATACCCTTTATAAGAGCCAACAGATTTCTGGTACTTTGCATCAGAACCCTTTTGGCAGACTAATATAAACTGTCCATAACATAAAAGTGTAAGGTGAAGCAGCAAGTGCTAATGTAGAAGCTGCAGCAAGTTATCCAGAAGACCTAACTAAGGTCAGTGATGAAGGTGGCTACATAAATCAACATAAATATTGAAAGAAGATGCCATCTAGGACTTTCCTAGCTAGGGAGGAGAAGTCAATGCCTGGCTTCAAAGCTTCAAAGCATAGGTTGACTCTCTTGTTAGTGACTAATGCAGCTGGTGACTTTAAGTTGAAGGCAATGCTCATTTAACACTCCAAATATCCCAGGGCTGACAGGGGACACATGGTTGGCAGGGAGTTCTACAGGGCATATATCCAGGGTACATAAAAATGTTTGGATATATTCATAGTGGAAACAATTAAAAAGAACAACAGAGGGAGTGCTGAGATCCTAGCCAGGGGAGCTCTGTCACAGTCCCTAAAGGAACAGCAACAATCCCCCAAGTGCAACGGCAAAGACCAAAAAAGAATGAAGGTCCAACAATGAGCCCCTGATACTAATGACTATGCTTGTGAGCCTGTGCACCTGAAATAAGAACAAGGCCTAGAGCAGTAGTGTGCCTAAGCATTACCTCCTGAGAGCCTCTGTGTCACTCAAATGTGGCCAGTCTCGAAGCCAAACTCAGCATGTAAATTCGTTGCCTTCCCCCCAGTGTGGGACATGACTCCCGGGGATGAGCCTCCCCGGTGCTGAGGGATCACTACCAAGTATGAGCTGATGACATAACTAGAAAATGACCTTGAATAAAAGGTTCAACTCGGACCAGCAGAGTATCTCTGTCTACCTATAATAACAGGAGTTAAAAATGCTTTTTGACCTAAATCAAGGGGGAAATGGAAAGGACAAATGAGTTTATATGGCTATGAGTCTCTAAAAAAGAGCTGGGAGGTTATCAGAGGGGTTGCCCTTATGCACACCTGAGCAGAGTCCCAGAGACAGATAAAGTAGATACAACCCTGGGTACTGGTTCTTCTGAGGGCTACAGAGACCCACAGGTTTTATGGTCATGGCAGATGGAGTTCACTGCCATGTCAGTTGACCCTTCTTTGGAGTTTGTGTTTCTGTGTGATGGAGCTAGACTCAGATGTGATCTCTTTTCACAAGCCTTTCCTGTTGCTTTACCAGAATTGTAGTTGGTGCTGGGGTTTAAGATATACCGAGGGGTTCTGAATCTCTGGACTGACCACCATATGATAGCCAGGTCCTGAGCCTCAACAGACTTCAGCTCCTACAGTCTGGTTTATTGGACTTACCCCACTCAGCTAACATGGAGTTGAAGAAGGTCAACCACCACACCATGGAGCCAAGAGTGCCTACAACTGAAAGCAGGAGGATGGCATCCAGCATCCATGTGGAATCTAAGCCCCTCTTGACATAGATGTGGAATGGACACAACCAAGCCAAGGTCCACAGGAAGGAGGAATACAGTAAGGATCAGAGTGGACTTACTGATATTCTATTCATGAACTATTGTGATTAGTAATCGAAGAAAATGTGGCATTGGTGTGGAGAAAGTGGCCATGGTGGCTGCTGGGTGTGGGGAATGGGAGGAAGAGATGAGATGTGGAGGTGTTTTCGGGACTTGGAGTTGTCCTGGGTGCTGCTGCAGGGACAATTACTGGACATTGTAGGTCCTCCCATGGCCCACTGGATGGAACGTGGGAGAGTGTGGTCTATGATGTGGACCATTGACCATGAGGTGCAGCGAAGCTCAGAGATGTATTGACCAAATGCAATGAATGTGTCATGATGATGGAGGAGAATGTTGCTATGGGGGGAGTAGTGGGGTGAGGGGGGTGGGGGTATATGGGGACCTCATGTTTCTTGAATATTTTAAAAAAATGAATTAAAAAATAAAAATAAAAAAAATAAAAAGCACATGAAAAAATGCAAAAAAAAAAAAAAAAAAAAAAAAGAATGCTGCTCAATCGACCCTGCCTGTGTCCTATAAATGGAACAACAAAGTCTGAATGATGGAACATCTTTTTACAACATGGTTTACTGAATATTTTAAGCCCGCTGTTGTGACCTACTGCTCAACATAAAAAAGATTCCTTTCAAAACATTACTGCTCATTGACAATGCACCTGGTCACCCAAGAGCTCTGTTGGATATGAACAATGAGATGACTGCTGATTTCATGCCTGCTAAAGCCAACAACCCTTCTGCAGCCCATGGATCAAGGAGTCATTTTGACTTTTGAATCTTATTATTTAAGAAATGCATTTTGTAAGGCTATCACTGCCATAGATAGTGATTCCTCTGATGGATCTGGACAAAGTAAATTGAAAACCTTCTGGAAAGGATTCACCATTCTAGACGCTGTTAAGAACATTTGTGATTCATGGGAGGGGGTTAAAATAGCAACATTAACAGGAATTTGGAAGAAGTTGATTCTAACCCTCATGGATGACTTTTCACATTTTCAGTGGAGGAAGTAACTACAGATATGGCAGAAATGGCAAGAGAACTAGAATTAGAAGTAGAGTCTGAAGATGTGACTGAATTGCTGCAATCTCATGATAAAACTTTTAATGGATGAGGAGCTACTTCTTAAGAATGAGCAAAAACTGTGGTTTCTTGAGAAGGAATCTACTCCTGGTGAAGATGCAGTGAACACGGTTGAAATGATAATAAAGGATTTAGAGTATTTTAGAAACTTCATTGATAAAGCAGCGGCAGTATTTGAGAGGACTGACTTTTAATTTTGAAAGTTCTTTGATGGGTAAAACGTTATCAGACAGCATCGCATGCTATGGAGAAATCTTTCGTGAAGGGAAGAGTCAATCGATGCAGTGAACTTCACTGTTGTCTTATTTTAAGACACTGCTACAGCCAACCCAGCCTACAGCAACCACCCTGAGCAGTGATCAGCCGTCAACATCGAGGCAAGACTTGCCACCAGCAAAAAGATTCCCACTTGCTGAAGGCTCAGGTGATGATCAGCATGTTTTAACTATAAAGTACTTTTTAATTAAGGTATGTACAGTGTTTTTCAATAACATAACGTTATTGCACATTTAGTAGACTACAGTATAGTATAAACAAAACTTTTATATGCACTGGGAAACAAAAAAATTATGGTGTGACTCGCTTTATTGCAAGATTTGCTTTTTTGCAGTGGTCTGAAACCAAACCTGCAATATCTCCAAGGAATGCCTGCCCCCCGCCTCTCTTGCCTGAGCTAACTCTGGAACATGTGTCTTGCCTTGTTTCCAGGCTTCCACATGGGATTAAATGCCAGGTGCCCACTACGGTTGCTGCCGTAATAAAGTACCCTGCATTGACTTCCTCCTTCTCTTACCTGTATCCCTTGTACCTCCTCATAAACTACTTGCCCTCAAATTCCTGGCTCAGCGTCTGCTTCTGAGGGAACCCACACTAAGCTAAAGCTCCTCTCAAGCAACTCCAGAGATCCATTTGCTCTCCATATTTCTGCCCTTCTTTTCCCTGGTTCTGAAGTTTTATTTACATCTTTATTATTTTACTGTATGTCTTCTTGTTGTCTGCTATTTTACCATGCAGAGTTAAGGAAAAATGTAAGATATAAATGGTTTATAGAGTAATAATCCAATTTTTAAAAATATACATAGTATGCTTGTGTATGCAGAGAAAAAACAAAAAGCTAGAAGGAAATGGACTGAAATGTTAACAGTGGCTTACCTGGGTGATAATAAAGGTGGTTTAAGTTTTTTTCTTTTATATACTTTATTTCACCAAGAAGATAAAGTTTTAGCTTCCCCAATTACAAAATGTGGATAAAAACACCCGACTGATGGAGTTGGGGTGGTGAAGAAATGAAGTGTGGATGTGGGGAAGTGGATGTGGCTCAAGCAGCTGGGCGCCTGCCTACCACATGGGAGGTCCCAGGTTCAGGGCCCAGTGCCTCCTCAAGGAGACGAGCAGATGCTGCTTCTGCCACAAGCAGATGCCACTATGCCAGTGGACGCCACAGTCTGTGGGGAGTGGATGTGGCTCAGGCCGTTGGGCATTCCCCTCTCATGTGGCAGGTCCCGGGTTTGGTTCCCGGTGCCCCCTGGAGAAGGTGAGCAAATAATGAGCAGACAGATGAGAGACGCTTCTAGGGGAGAGGAGATAAACACAGAAAAATAAAGTAAATAAATAAATCTTTTTTTTAAGTGTGAACATGACGTGGCACTTAGCACAGTACCCAGAACACAGTATGTCTAATAAAGGGTGTAGAGTACTGTCCTTAAAACTTTTACAATCAGAAAAATAGTAAACGATGTTAAAAATGAGAAGGTAAAAAACCCCTGCATTTCTACAGTGCTTGGTACTTTTCAAAGGGCGCTTGCTTACATTAGTTCTTGTGCCCCTCATGTCAACCCTGCCGCAGGGTATTCGTTCACGTGTCCCTCATGGCAACACTGCAGTAGAGACAGCCTGGGAGGGTGTGGGAAAGAGAGAGGGCTCATATCTACTAACCAGCCCTGATCTCCCATATACCAGGTGGGACACTTTGGAGATACATGGGGCAAAAAACAAAGAAACTTGTCCTAGTGCAGGCAGGACCAACCTCTCCAGCTCCAGACTCAGCCCAGGTTTCGTTCTGCTCTGCCACGCTACATCATTCTATTTGCATCTTAAAAGCCTGTGTCCCTGCGTGGCCACCTGTCCGGAACGGTCTCAGTTCCTACTACATCAGCATTCACCAGTCTATACACAGGCCCGACTCCTTCCAAGCTCCATGTCTATGGCGAGTGTCAAGAGGTAGCTGGGGGGAGGAATGGGGGAGGATGGGGGGAGGATCTAGCCCCCAACATCCCACCAAAGCCATCCCTCCAAAATCTGATCTAAATAAAACCCCCAGACTTGCCATACAAACACAGCAGATTCAAGGTAAGTGTCATAGCGACGCCTCCCAATCAGTTTGCTCATCCCAGGGCCCTCCTAGACAGAAATTTTGGAACTGTCTTCTGAGACACAGGAGGTGACAAGATGAGGGTCTTAAGGGAAACCACCAAGAAAGTGCAGCAGAGAATGTGGGCTAGGGGAGAAAACTGTGGGGGAGTGGGGGTGGGTACTGTTCCTTCTTGATGCCCCTCAGTGCCCTGGGCTCTGGTCATCCTGGACAGTGCTATGGAGAGCTCTTCTTGCCAGACACCCAGTTACTGTGGCGTCATCGTGGCCCACTGGTGGGGTGGGGTGGGGTGGGGTGGGAAGCTGGGCTGTTTAGTACAAAGCACTTCTGATGTAGCCTGTGTGGCCTTGAGCCTCTCTGCCTGGCCTCCCTCTCGCCAGCTGAAGCCCTGGGTGCCTAGACTAACCTTGGGAAGTCTTTCTGGACTAATCAGACTGAGGCTGGTCTCTCCTGTACTTTGTGCTCCTCCCAGCAGGATGTCTGCATAACACAACTACGTGAGGGAGCCTCAAGGAGGCTTGTCTCATCACCTCACTTCCCAAGAGAGCACAGGGACCTCACTACCCAGCACCCAGCACCCAGTGTAAGCGCTCTGTGCTGTTGCCCACTGTCAGCCCCCTTCCCTGCTCCTGGGGCTCTGGCCACCTGGCCACCACTACCTTTTTCTCTGCCTTGCCTTTCAAAGCCCCTCCTCTGCCCCAGCTGCTAAAAAGCTCTCTTTTTCCTCTGAATTTCTATAACCCCGCCCCCATCCTCTTACCATTAAATTCAAGGGTGCACAATCTTTAGGGGTGTGGTGCAAAGACTCCCTAACCTCTTTCCTTCTGCTGGGGAATTAAGGCATAACTGACTATAGCTATGTCACACTCTTGCTCAGAAACCCTCAGTGGCTCCCAATTGCTTTTAGAATAAGTTCTAGCCTCTCAGTCTGACAGTAAAGTCTCTCCCTGACGCCATCCTGTTAGCCAGGAGGCCTTCCTAGCCTTTCTTCACAATCCACCTGGATGAGCCAGCGCTTGGGGTCCCTCCTCCTCTTCCCATTCCCCTTCAGAGTGCAGCGCCCTTTAAGTCCCAAACCCGAATCATTCCCACTGTTAAAGTTTCAACCCAAGCCTCACTTCTTCCTGATTGCTGCTGGTAGGAAACACTTTTCCTCCCTTTGAACCCTCATTAACACTTCGTTTTGCTTCCTTACCTCCAATCTGGGTATTACATCTGTGAGTTGTCAAAGACAAAGACTTTTTATTATTTGGGTTCCCTCCTCTGACCAGTGCCTAGGACGGTGACTTGCACATAGCAAGAACTCAATAAATATTAAAGCTTCTTCACACTATAAGCCGTCTCCCCAAAGTTCCACGAACTCACACTCTGTCTCCTTAGTTTGAAAATCTCCTACAGCAGCGCTTCTCCAACTTAAGGTGCACTCAACCGTCTGGGGACTTGGTGAAAAGGCCTAGTAAGATGTCAGGGAAGGGGGATGAGAGTGTATTTCTAACAGCTCCCAGATGATACCGCTAGTCCTTGGATCACACTCAGAGCAGCAGGGGGGCCACCGCACCTGCTGAGGAGGCTACAGCTGGGGTGGGCGCCGAGGGGCAGGAACGCAAGGCCGAGGAGCCCTGCCCTGCCCTGCGGGGCGCCTCCCGCGTGCGCTCCCCGCCGCCCACTTACCGATGGTGGACACGACGGTGCCCACGAAGTAGAAGGCGCCCGTGAAGTCCCAGCGCGGGCGGACGTTGTCCACGCGGATGCCCGCCCCGGCGGCCTCCTCGTAGTGGCGGAGGAAGCCGCGCAGCTCGTCGCGGCTCAGGTTGTGGCGGCGGCTGAAGTTGGCGAGGCGCTCCTCCCAGCGCTGCTTGGCCTGGCGCTCGTGCGCCAGCTCCAGCGCCGAGAAGACGGCGGCGCCGCCCAGCACGTAGAGCACGATGAGCGCGGCGAGCAGCAGGAAGCGCGCGTTGTCCTCGTTCAGGTGGCCCGGGCCGCAGCCGCAGCCCCTGCCGGCCATGGCCGGGCCGACGGGCGCCGGGTGACGCTGGCCCAGGCCGCCGCGGGGGAGCTCGGGGCTCGGCCCCGCGCTCAGCCCGCCCCCGGGCGCCCGATGCCCGGCCCGGGCATGACGGCCGCGCGCCCCCCCAGCCCGCGTGGCTTGCGGGGCCGCCGCCTCGGCGGCTTCTGCGGCGCCAGCTCCCCACGTCCGCCTCGACTCCGGGTTTCAAATCTGTTTTTTGTGTTTTTGCCGCCGCCCCCGCCCGCCTTGAAGTTCTCCTTGACGCCGACGCTCGGAATAACGCGGCGCGCAGTCCCGCTCCTGCTCAGCGCGTGGAGGCCGGGCTCGGATTTGGGAGGAGGTGTGGCGCGTTTTCAGCGCAAACGAGCGAACTTGAACTTCCCGGGGCGAAGGGCCGGGGCCCCGGGCGCTGGGACCGTCGCTTCTCGAGCTGCCGGCTGTTAAGAGGCACGGCCGCAGTCTGCTGGCTTGCGGGTGCCTCCCCGCGGATCGTCGTCGGCCCGGGTGGCCCGCGGGGGTCACCGAGACAGCTGCCGGGGCCCAGAGGTGGGACCTGGCGTGGCGAGGGAGCACGGACAGAGGGACCGCGCGGAGCGGCGTCGGGTCCCCACGCTGCACGGCATCCGGCGGGCGGACGGTCTGGAGAGAGAGGGCCAGAAAGGGAGGGCGGGTGGAATGGGGAAGCGAGTCGGTCGGGGGCACCCCCGGGCGGCCTCCCTCCCCGTGCCCCAACCAGAGCGCCCTTGGTCTCTTGGCCCTCGGCGGGGGCGTCCTCCGCGCGCCCACGCCGGCTCCGCGGGGATCGGGAGCACGCGGCGAGCCACGCCAGCTCCCGGAGAGGCGGCCAAGGTCGGGGCTGCGGGGGCCCCGGGGCGGAAAACCGTGACCCCGGAGAAGTTCCTGCTCCTCCACAGGCTCTGCCTGCTTCCGCGCGCTCCAGCATTTCTGCGCGGGCAAGGGGGCCGGGCAGGGCTTCCGCTGGGGAGGCCACTGCGCTTCCTTCCCCTTGCAGACCCGTGGCAAGGCTCCCCAGCAAGCCGCCCGGGAATCCCTCCCCGCTGCCCCTGACTTTCAGGGAGCCAGAGAGCGGTGACCTCGCTCACGTCTCACCTCCTGCGGGGCGCCCCCCTCCGCGCCGCTCCGTCGGGGACTGTCCCTCCGGGCGCCTGCGGGCCGCGGCCCTACGCGGCTGAGCCGCGCGGGGAGCAGAGGTCAGCCCCCGGCTCTGGCGTCCCTGACGGGCGAGCTCGGTGCTGCAACAGGTGGAGCTGCGCGACGGCCAGCAGCGGCGACTCCACCCCGTCCCCCGCCTCCCGGCCGCGCGGGGCCGCCCCTGCCCTGGTCTCCATCCGCACACGCCAGGAGCTCGGTGCGTAGACCCCGGGGCTCGGGCGCTCCCAGCAGCGGCGCGCGGACTCCGGAGTGGGCTCTGAAGAGGTGGGTCGGGAGGTGGCGGGTCTGCGTGGGGCCCTCCGGAATCAGGAGAGGGCGCTCGATCCCTTTCAGACATATCTCGCCCGGACCCGGGAACACAGCACCACACTGCTTCTCCGGAATCACCCACCCAGGGGGTGTGCGAGAGCGAATGTGGGTACGTGAACGAATGGATGCGTGGGCACCTTCAAACTAAGCCGAATCCCACCTCTGGAGAGAGTGGTCCCAGACCCAGACCCCCACACCTCCACCCCTCTACACCCACATCCTCTCACTGGGAGCAGAGACAGAAGGGCTTGCATGCAGCCTTGTCCAGCAAAAGTAAATAATCACAAAGTAACACACAGCTCTGGATTCCAGCACACTGGCCATCGGATGCTCCTGGTATCCCTCGCGGCCCCGTATCGAGGCTGTAAAGTCTCCCCTGTAGCCTACCCGGGACAAGAGCTTTATAGAGAGTATGGGAGCATGTGTTTGTACTCTGGGTGAGCCCTGCACTTACTTTTTCACCCGTTTTATTATGAAAAACTTCAAATGTATGAAAAGGTTTAAACAATTTTACAGTGAACACTCAAAAACCCATCACCTAGATTCTACAATTAACCTATTACTGTGGTTTCTTTATTACTTATCTATCCATCCCTCTTTCCATCCATTGATGCCTTATTTACTTAGATGCATTTCCAAGTAATTCAAAGTACACTTCTCCCCCAAATACTTCAGTATACTTCCCTCCAAATACTTCTGCTTGCAAATCATTACGTAAGAGTTCAATACTTACTTGCAGATTTTTTCTTTTGGGGGAAAATAGACCTACAATGAAATGCACAATCTTAAGTGTACCACTAGATGAGTTCTGACAAGTGCCCCATCTATGCAAATTATCAGGTCACATGGAAGGTCCCAGTTCAGTTCCTCCTGAAGGAGGCTGCCAACTGGAGCAATGGGCAGGCAAGCTGACACAACAAGAGACACAGAAGAGAAACATAATGAGAGACACAACAAAGGGAATGGAGGTGGATCAAGCGATTAGGTACTTCCCTCTCACATTGGAGGTCCAGGGCTTGGTTCCCACGGCCTCCTAAAGAAACAAGGAAGACGAATGGACACAGCAAATGCAAACAACGAGGGGGGTGGGGAGAAATAAATAAATCTTAAAAACACAATGAAGAAACTACCTGACTTTCCCTCCTCCACCAAAATAGTCACACCAACCAACACTGTGTGAGAGTCTGGTCGCTCCACATATTTGAGAACATTTGGCACTATTGGTTGTTTGTAATTGTAAACATACTGGTGCATATGTAGTAATTTCGTGTTTTTAGTTTCTGTGTCCCTGATGACTAATGTGCTGGTTGGCCATTTGCATATCTTCCTTTGTAAAGTGTCTGTTCAAATATTTTGCCCATTTAAAAAAATTGGTTTCTCTTTTTTGTTATTAAGTTCTGGGGATTCCTTATGTTTCCAATGTACCAGTCCTTTATCAGATATATATTTTGCAGATATTTTCTCCCAATCTATGGCTTATCTGTTTATTTTCTTAAAGAGGTCTTCTGAGGATAGATGTTTTAAGTTTTGGTGAAGTTCAATTTATCATTTTTTTCTGTTATGTTTGGTGCTCTTTGTAAACTAACAAATTATTCTCTCCCCCAAGGTTGCATACATTTTATGTTTTTCCCCCCTGGACATTTTATAGTTTTGACTTTTATATTTGGGTCTGTGATTGATTTTGACGTTTTATCTAAATGGTGTAAGATAGACTTAGGGTTCATTTTGTTCATGTGAATAATCCAGTTATTCCAGTATCATTTGTTGAAAAGATCTTTCCTCCGTTGAAATACCTTGGCACCTTTGTTGGACATTCACTAACCATATATGAGTTTATTTTAGGAATCTGTATTCTCTTCATCAATCTTTGTCCACCCAGATGCTAATACCACACTATTTTGATTACTGTTGCTTTATAGTAGGTCTTGAGGTTGCTCTTCATTTTCACAATTTCTTTGGGTACTACAGGATCTTTATGTTTCCTTAGAGAGTGTAGCCTGGCTTGTTAATTTCATTAACAAAGCCTTGCGGGGTTTTGATTAGCTTGTGTTGAATATATTTCAGGGAGAATTGACATCGTAGTAATACACGAATGAAGTATATCCCTCCATTTACTTCAGTCTTCTTAGTAATGTTTTGTTGTTTTCGTGCCGAGATCTTGCACATTTTTTGTAAATTGATTCCAAAATATTTGTTTTTTTAAATGCTATTGTAAGTGGAATTTTAAAAATCCTTTTCCAGTTTCCTCTAGTATATAAAAATAGATGATTTTTGCAAATTTACCTGTATTCTGCAACCTTCCTTAACTCACTCAGTTGTATTAGTTGTTTTGTTTACTCTTTAGTATTTGCTATGTAAACAATCATGTCATTTGTAAATAGAGGCAGTTTTACTTCCTCCTTTTTAATCTTTTTTTCCCCTTGTCTTACTGTGGCTAGGAAAGCAGATATATATCTTGTTGTCTTTGTGATGCTAAGGGAAAGCCTTCCGTTTCTCACCTTAAGTATGTGGTATGTGCATTTTTCTAGATGCCCTTTATCAGGCTGAGAAAGTTTCCTTTTATTTTATTTTATTTTAAATTTTTTGTTTTTATTTCTCCCTGCCCCGTTACCCGCATTGTCTGTTCTCTGTGTCCATTCGCTGTGTATTCTTCTGTGTCTGCTTGTATTCTCATTAGGCGGCTCCAGGAACCGATCCTGGGACCTTTCAGAATGGGAGAGAGGCGATTTCTCTCTTGTGCCACCTCAACTCCCTTCCTTTTATTTCTGGCTTTTCCAGTTTTATTTTTTTAAATCATGAACAGGTGCTGAGTTTTGTCCAATGCTTTTTCTGCATCCATTGCAATAATCATATGATTTTCTCCTTTATTGTGTTAATATGGTGAATTTTATTGATTTTTCTAATGGTTTACCAATCTTCTATTTCTGGGATAATTCCACTTGAGGTTCCTATTCTTATCATTATTATTTTTTTCCTTTTACTTCTTTTTGGATGTACTTTGCTTCTTTTTCCTAAGGTGGAAGCTTAGATCACTGATTTTAGACCTTCCTTTTTTCTAATGTAAGTATTTTTAAAGCTGTGAATTTCCCTATTAGCTGTGTGTTAGCTGTATCCCACAAATTTTGATATGTTGTATTTTCATGTCATTTAATTCCAATATCTTAAAATTTCTTCTTTGACTCACAAATTATTCAGAAAGATGTTACTTAATTTTCAAATACTTGCGTCTTTTCCTAGACACATTATCTATTTCTGACATTTCTAATATGGTCAGAGAACCATACTTGGCATGCTCTCATGCCTTCTAAAGTTATTGAGACTTGTTTTATGGTCCAATGTATCTTAGTGACTGTATCATGTATACTTGAAAAGAATGTGTATTTTTAGTTATTTGGTGTAGTGTTCAGTAACCAGCTAGGTCTAGGTAGTTGATAGTCAGCAAGACCATACATTTTCCTTTACCTGCCTTGCATGGCACAGACTGCCTTCAGGCTTAAAGTAGGAAATAGCAGGAAACTCACCCTGTGTGGTGCCCTTCTTCCAGTTGTTGACTCCCCTCTGGTTTTGCCTGCTTTTGTTCACTTTCAGTGTCATTAGGTCATTGGCTTTTTTTTTCAAAGACTTATTTTTTATTTATTTCTCTCCCCCCACCCCTATTATCTGCTCTCAGTCCATTCGCTGTGTGTTCATCTGTGTCTGCTTGCATTCTTGTCAGCAGCACTGGGAATCTGTGTCTTTTTGTTGCATCATCTCGCTGTGTCAGCTCTCTGTGTGTGCGGTGCCATGCCTGGGCAGGCTGTGCTTTTTTTCATGCAGGGTGACTCTCCTTATGGGGCACATTCCTTGTGCGTGGGGCTCCACTATGCGGGGGACATGCCTGCATTGCACGGCACTCCTTGCATGCATCAGCACTGCATGTGGGCCAGCTCCACACGGGTCAAGGAGGCCCTGGGTTTGAACCCTGGGCCTCCTATATGGTAGGCAGACATTCCATTCGTTGAGCCAAATCCGCTTCCCTCATTGGCTTTTAAATAGGTTTTTTTCTAGAATTTTTTACTTCTGAAAGAGCTGGTCCAGGAGGAGCTCTTTGGCCCTGCGGGAAACCTGAAGGTTACTTGATTTTTTCCCCAACATTTTGTTACAAAAATTTTCAAACATACAGCAAAGTTGAAAGAATACCACCTAGAAATCTACCATCTAGATTGCACAATTAAAATTTACTATGCTTTATCACATATCTATCCATTCATGAATAACCTTTTTTTTTTTTTTAGGGTAGGCAAGGGAATAAAGAGTTTATTAAGAAACAAGAAAAAAGTATACAGTCCTAGACATGGATACAGGAGTGCTACAGGCAATGTTGCACTGATACACATTATTCTTTATGCATTTCAAAGAAAACTGAAGTTATCAATACACTTGTTTTCAGCATGCACAACATTAACTTGAGCTCAATATTTATTTGTTTTCTTCTGCTATAAAATGTACATACAATGAAATGCACAAATCAGTTTTATTGGGGTTTAATTTACATATGCTGCCAATTTAGTGTATTAATCAAGGGGTTTTGTAAAATGTAACCAACAATTATGATAGAAACATTTGTCACCCCAAAAGTTCCTTCATACTCCTTTGCAGTCAATCCCATCTCTGCACCCCTGAACTTTTTTATATAGTTGTTTTTCTAGCCACTCAGTTCTCCTCTTTGAGTGGGAGCTAGGGTGCCACTCCCAAGGATAGGAATTAGAGACCAAGGGACAATGCTGTCTACTGCCAAGGGTGTCCTAGAGAGCTAGAGGAGGATGGAACAGAAAAGTGGGCCCAGGGCTCAGGCTGGGCCTTCAGAAGGGATCCCAGGTTGTCTCTAGCAAGGTATTAAGTGGCTCAGCATTATTTATGAATTCCCAAAAGGAGATATTGATTATATTTATAAACTGGTCTGTTCCTCTGGGTGTAATACCCTTTTTCTTTTTTTAAAGATTTATTTATTTATCTCCATCCCCCAACCCATTCCCCCCATTGTCTGCTCTCTGTGTCCATTTGCTGTGTGCTCTTTTGTGTCTGCTTGTATTCTCATTAGGTGGCTCCAGGAACTGATTCTGGGACCTTCTGGAGTGGGAGAGAGGTGATTACTCTCTTGTGTCACCTCAGCTCCCTGCTCTGCTATGTCTTCTTATTTTTCTCCTCTTATTTTTCTCTCTTGTTGTGCCAGCTCTCCATGCTGGCAAGCACTCCTGTGCAGGGCGGCTTTCATGCACAGGGTGGCTTTCCCACGCGGGGCCACATTTCTGTGTGGGCCGGCACTCAGCGTGGGCCAGCTCGCCACATGGGCCAGCTTTCTCTCATCAGGAGGCTCTGGGCATCGAAACTTGAACCTCCTATATGGTAGATGGGAGCCCAATTGATTGAGTCACATCTGTTTCCCATGGGCGTGATACCTTTGACTGTATTAAATTGAGGTTTCACTTTTACTTGATTAAGATTAGGGCTTTGATTTGGCCACATCAGTACGATGTTGAGTCCCCGCCCCCTTGGTGGACAGACACTTGCACAGAAAACACCACAGCAGAGAAGCGAGCTTAGTTTTGATGCTGGAGCCCTGGGGAGCAAGCCCAGCCATTCACCTGATAGTTAGGGCATGCTCTTTCTGGCCTTGTGGAGAGAGCAGAGCAGCTGAGCCCAGAAAGAAATGAGCCCTGGGAAGAGAGCAGAGCCTTATGCCAGCCTATAGCTGAGATGAGGAGAAGCTGGGCCTGTGGAGCCTTAAGAGGAAGGAAAAAACTGAACCCTCACAGACATCGCCTGCCATTTTGTTCAGCATGTGGCCAATGACTGGGTGAGAAAGTACCTCTTATGGTACCTTGAGTTGGACTCTTTAGAGCCTTGTGACTTAAGCTTCTACCTCAAATAAGTACGGTTTATAAAAAGCCAACAGAGTTCTGGTGCCATCAGTATTTCTTTTGGCTGACTAATACAATACCTAAAAGCAGATTCAGCCAGTTTAAGCACAAAGATGTCCATTTCTTCACCCTGTTACCATGAGGTATCAGAGCAGATTAGGAAGTGAGCACCTGGCTCTTACAGTCTTCAAGAAGGCAACTTTAGGCAGATTCCTTGCCTCTTGCAGCCTCCTTTTTTTTTGTTTATAAAATAGAATTCCTCCCAGGGGCTAAGTGGGAGTTCTTGGCACAAAATAGGCAATCAAATATTTGCTGCATGAATGTGTTCTCTGAATGATGAAACTCTTGGCCAAGTAAGAAATTATTTTTAATACCCACCATGTTGTTTTTGATGTTGAAGGATGGTGGTTATACATCCTTTCTTTGCAATTTTAGAAGCTTCTCATAGTGTCAGAAGAATGATGTCTTATCCTAACACATAATGACCTCTTTCCTCAGCACCTTCTTCTTAAGCCCTTCAGTGGCTAGCCACCAGCTGCTCACTTTCCACTCCCTAACCAACAACCATGGATGCTCTGCCCATACTGCTCTTCTCCCTTGGGCTGGTTCCCACACAACATGGCCCCTTCGTTTCTTCAAGACCTGCCTCAGAACATAGCTGCCCTAGCAACTTCCCCTGCTTCCGCTCAGCCTACTCAGACCAGCCCTTCAGCATGTGTCCACAGTGAGTCCATATTAGGCATCTGAATGTGATGCCTAGGGCTTCCCAGCAGGACTCTAGGATGACGGGGTGGAGTTGACTCCACAAGAAGGGAGGCAAGCCCAGCTGTTCCCTCCCCAAACAAATGTCCACCCCTCCACTCTCTACCTCTTCATCCATCTCAGCTCACCCCTGGGGTCCATATGAAGGTGGTTTTAGAAGAAGGTCTCTTCGACTCCACCCCTTTCCCCACCCTGTGCCCATCCCAGTCCACCAGCATGCTGGTGGATCCTTCTTTGAGAGGCAGCAGGCAATGTGAATCTAGTGCTTTCAGGGCAGGGAGTATGGAGGTCAGCTCTGTGGAGTCCCTTGGGGATTTCTGAGGACTGAGCGAAGAGGTGAAGCCCTCCCGTGAACAAAACCCCCTCACTGCGGAATCCAAACACCAACCGGCTACTCTGCTGCAGTCAGGCTCTAACATCCACCTGAGTCTTCCAGAAACAACCTGCAGTTAATCGTCTGGAAGCAATATTTGAGGAAAAATGCTAGTTTTTCAAAAGGCTTTGGGGGAAGCTGATGTGGCTCAATCTATTGGGCTCCTGTCTACCATTTGGAAGATCGAGGGTTTGATTCCCAGGGTCTCTTGGTGAAGGCAAGCTGGCCTGTTTGGTGAGCTGGTCCACATGGAGTGCTGCCCTATGCAGGAGTGCTGGCCTGCACAGCAAGCTGACCTGAGCAGAGAGTTGGCGCAGCAAGATGATGCAACAACAACAAAAAAAGACACAGAGGGAAACAGACGTGGCCCAGTGGTTAGGGCGTCTGTTTACCACATGGGAGGTCTGCGGTTCAAGCCCCGGGCCTCCTTGATCCGTGTGGAGCTGGCCCACGAGCAGTGCTGATGCGCGCAGGGAGTGCAGCCCCACGCAGGGGTGTCCCCCGCGTAGGGGAGCCCCACGCGCAAGGAGTGCACCCGTAAGGAGAGCCGCCCAGCGCGAAAGAAAGAGCAGCCTGCCCAGGAATGGCGCCGCCCACACTTCCCGTGCCGCTGACGACAACAGAAGCAGACAAAGAAACAAGACGCAGCAAATGGACACAGAGAACAGACAACCAGGGGGAGGGGGGGAATTAAAAACATAAATAAATCTTTAAAAAAAAAAAAAAAAAGAGACACAGAGGAGAGACAATAAGAGACGCAGCAGACCAGGGAGCTGAGGTGGCGCAAGAGATTGAGCACCTCTCTCCCACTCCGGAAAGTCTCAGGATCGGTTCCCAGTGCCGCCCAAAGAGAAGACAAGTAGACACAGAAGAATGCACAGCAAATGGACACAGAGAGCAGACAATGGGGGAGGGGACGGAGGAGAAATTTTTTTAAAAAGGTGTGGGTTTTAATTTTTACACTTGAATTGCCATTCTCCAAGAGCTCTGGAGAAAGACTGCCAGTTCCAGGCACTTTTATTTATGGAGAACAAGCCAACTTGTTACAGCTTCCATTTGTGGAGCTCTTGCCAGTGTTTCAGAGCACCATTTCATTTGATCCTTATGACAAGTCCATGCAGCAGAGAGGATAGATAGGTATTAATTCCACTTTACAGATAAGAAAATGGAGACTCAGAAGCATTGACTTAACTAAGGCCACGTTGCTTGGAGGGAGCAGAGCTGTGACTAGATAAGTCCTAAGAACCCTGTGAGCCTCTCAGGCTTCAGCCAGATCTCACAACCAGCTGGCCATCTGTCCTCACCATAGATGCCATCCTGGGCAGGAACACACTTGGCATCACAACTCAGAACACACCCAAACTTATAGAGATTGAAATAACCTTGCTCTGCGCTACCACAGAATTATTTTCTACCCTGATTTCATTCAAAGGTGCTGGTCGTAGCCCACTAAATTGATTTCATGATTCACTAACAGGTTGTGACTCACAGTTTGAAAAATCACTGTTCTAGAATACTCAAGGAACAGAATTCATTTATTTGTGCAGATTTCTTGGAGATACATGGATTTTTATTTCTCTACTTAGTTTCCTTTTGCTTTTAAACTCTGCAAGCTTTTACAAATGATTTAAGGGAGAGGCATAGAAAGGTTCCTCTGGTATGTATATATATATATTTTCCCTCTCTTCTCCCTTACCCCCCCTCCGTTGTCTGCTCTGTGTCCATTCACTGTGTGTTCTTCTGTGACCGCTTCTATCCTTATCAGCGGCACTGAGAATCTGTGTTTCTTTTTGTTGCGGCGTCTTGTTGTGTCAGCTCTCCACGTGTGCAGCGCCATTCTTGGGCAGGCTGCACTTTCTTTTGCGCTGGGCGGCTCTCCTTACGGGGCGCACTCCTTGCGCGTGGGCTCCCCTACATGGGGGACACCCCTGCGTGGCAGGGCACTCCTTGTGTGCATCAGCACTGGGCATGGGCCAGCTCCACACAGGTCAGAGGCCCGGGGTTTGAACCGCAGACCTCCCATGTGGTAGGTGGACGCCCTATCCATTGGGCCAAGTCTGCTTCCCTGGTACAATATTAATAATTCCCTGGAGACACTTCTTGCTCTGGAGCGGACATCAGGTATTTCCCACTTGTCTTTGGAGGAGTTTCCACCTGCCCCCTTCCTCCCCACTAGGGGCAGGTCCAGGATATGGCCTGATTGCATCAGGCATGGACATGTGACTCAAGCTGTCTAAGCAGATGCATCCTGGAAACAGGCTGGAGCTATTGGGAAAGTGTCTTTTCCCTGGAGTGACTAGCAGGGAAGGAGAGGGAATCCTGGAGCTGTGGGGGATTTTCGGCCTCTTACTTGAGAATGAGGTCCCTATCCGGGAGAGCAGAGCTGCAATTTGCAGATAGGTCCATTATATTCTGGATCCCCTAGATCCAGCACACTTGCTGGGCTTTTGTTACATTAGAGTCTCCTTTATTGCTTAAGCCTTATTAGATCTGGTATACTAGACTCCTGACTAATGTATTCTTTCCTGGAAATTCTGGTAAAATAATCTTGAATATTTACAGAGGCTTTTAAAGTTTCTGTAATACAAATGATCTAAAGAAAAGAGAGACTTTGTTTGGTTGTCATGTTAATTTCTAAAGTACCCTTGAGCAAACAGCCATCGACATCACACACAGTATGATCCTCCAGCCAGAGGAAACATGGGCTGGCTGAGCCAGGACAAGATCAGAGATGTAGTCCTTGTGCAACACCTAGTTATCTGTGCCACCTTGAGCCTTATTTTTCCCTCCTGTAAAATGAGAATGGTATCACCTGCCCCACAGTGTGAAGATGTCTAAAAGGTTACCAAAGATGACAGTTGACCCATAATAAATGCTCGTGAATGCCCTTTTCCCTTTGCCTTTCTGGGCTTCTCTCTCTTCGTGTGTATTAAAAATATTGGGCTGTTCTTTCATGAATTGTTAACAAATGTGCCACACCAGTGCGAGGTGCTAATAACAGGGCAGTATAGGGGAACTCAGTATTTTATGCATGATTTTTCTCTAAACCTACAACTTCTTTTAAAAAAAAAAAAAGGGAAAAATCCCCACAAAAGATTGGTCCAGATGCTTTTCAGTTCTTATAAACGACAGGAGGGCTCTTGGTAAACCTTGCTACAAAGGGAAAAGAGAGACTGAACTAAGTGCCTAGAAACATCTGTCAGACTAGTTTCAGTGGAGCTTCTTGTAGGCCTAAAGATGATAAAGTGTAGTTTATATCCATCAACTGGATTCTGCCTTGAGACAGAGCCTTGCTGGGAACACTATAAAATGTGGAATACAGTTTGCACTGAAAGTGGCAGTGATTTGGCTCCGTGCTTGCTCACACTCGTTCCTGGATGCAGTGTCTTCATTTTTTCATATCCCAACACGGGATTTCCTGGGCTGCCTCTTCCCCTCCCCACAGCATCTTCTCTGCTGCCTTGAGCGTCATCTGACCCCCAAAAGCTTTGTGCTTTAGATCTAGCAACTCAGTAGAAACAGCGTGGTTTCAGCCAGAGAATTTCATTGGTATACTGTGACAGTTGGAAATTCTTTTATGAATTCCAAAAAGAGAAAGATTATGTTTTTGAAGTAATCCATTCCTGTGGGCCTGAGACCCTTTGGATTGGACTTTGTCAGTGAGGTGTGACTCGGGTTGAGTCTCTGTCCTCTTACTGGAGCTGATATAAATGGAGACAGAGAGAGACACAGGAAAAGGGAGCTCTGCCATTTTTGACTCTGCAATGTGAAAGGAGGACTTGAGAAGCACTAGCAACCAGAGCTTAAGCACAAAGCCCCCGAGAAGCTGGGCCACAGAACAGTTAAGGCTGAGATGGAGCCCTGCCATATGCCTGAGAGCTCACAGCTGAGCTCACAGCTGCACTCAAGGAAGAAAGCAGAGCAGCTGAGACTGGGAGAGGAAGCCACTAAGAGACAAGGCCTCCGCCTATTGCCCAGAGCTGAGCTCCAGGAGTCAGTAGCTGGAAGGGAAGGCAGGGACCAGAGATTAGCTGCCATCTTGCTTTGCCACATGGCAGGGCCCTGAGAAAGCATCTCAAAGGTGCTGCCTTGTTTTGGAACTGCCAGCTTTTATCCAAATAAATTTCCCGTTGTAAAAGCCAATGCATTTTTGGTACTTTCCTTCAGCAGCCCTGTGGCAAACTAAGACAAATACTTAATATTGGAAAGTCTTCAGCCCTAGATGTTCTAACTTGAGAGGGACCTGCTCCACTGGCAGTTGGGAAGCTTTTAAATTATTAAGCCACTTTAATAATTCAGCAGCTTAGGCCTCTGTGATAATGTGACATTTAGGGGTTGATTTTATGCTGCTGCTACTGGATTCTGTCAGGCCAGCTATGATTTGGTATTACAGGGGATGAAAGTGCACCGTTTTGTATCTATACAGTTCAACACCACATTCTCAAGGCCAGGTCCCTGGATGGAGCTTGGGAACATCTGCCACCTTGCTGCATGGTTCCTCCCAGCAATGTAGCAGGACTTGGAGCTAAACTGGATTCAAATATCAGCTCTGCCACTTGTCAGCTATGTGACTTTGGACACTTAATCCTCAGTCTTAAGTTTCCTCATCTGTAAAATGGGGATTATAATAGCACCTCCCTGATAGGGTTATTATGGAGATTAGTTAGGTTAATACACATAGAATAGTAATACTTGGCACTTTTTGGTCAGGGAATTGCTCAGGGACTAACAGACACAGCCTGGGTGAGTTTCTCTCTCACCTCTGCCTTGAGTTCTGGTTGTATGCCCAACTGACGTGTCTTGTTTTTTGGTGAATTCTATCATATAAGCAATAACCACTTAAGACACATAATTTAATAGTTGATTGAAATGCAATTAAGTTGTTTATACAGTTTTGTTTGTAGTTCTCTTTTTGTCTTGGCTATTGCTTGAAATAACTGGGCTTTTAAACTTGGAAAGCATGTCAAAGATTTTATTATAAAGAGATCTGACCTGTGCATCAAATTTAGGTAGCATATAACCAAGAAAATTTTAGATATAATGTACATAATAGTTAAGCTCTTCTATTTCTGCCAGTCATTGAGTTCCTGTGCAAACTTTTATCATCATCCTTGGTCACATACAGTTACTATAATGAATCCACCAATGTTGCTGCTAAGTTTTATATAGGTAAATAAGGAATGCCTGTTAGCTTTTTCTTTGAGGTATTTTTCAGTCAGAAGCAAATATTCACGTGGAATTGTCTTCCTTGAATTCTCAAGGAAGGGGTTACAGTTTTGATTCTTTAGTAATGAGGAAGAAAGTCAAATGTCATAAGATTTAGATGACCCCAAAATTTTGGATTCACAATAAAATCGATGAAATAATATTGGATAGTTTCCCTAGAATGTAAACTTTTAATTTCATGTTAAAATAAAAAGTTGTGGCAAAATCAGATCCAAGATTATTTTAAGCTACTGAATCACATGCATAAAACATATTCATTTGAAAACGTGTTTTACTTCTAGTAACCAGTTTCTATTAAAGATAACTATAGGGAAGTGGATTTCACTCACCTGATAGAGCGTCCGCCTACCACATGGGAGGTCCAGGGTTCAATCCCAGGTGGTGAGCTGTGGTGAGCTGGCCCACGCGCAGTGCTGATGTTTGCAAGGAGTACTCTGCTATGCAGGGGTGTCCCTTGAGTAAGGAAGCCCCACAATCAAGGAGTGCGCCCCGTAAGGACAGCCGCCCGTACGAGAAAAGTACAGCCTGCCCAGGAGTGGTGCTGCAGACACGGAGAGCTGATGCAGCAAGATGATGCAAAAAAAAGAGACGCAGTATCCCAGTGCTGGCCGCTGACAAGAATACAAGTGGACACAGAACACACAGCAAATGGACACAGAGAGCAGACAACCGGCACGGGGGTTTGGGGGGGGGGGCAGAGGAAGGGGAGAGAAATAAATAAAAATAAATCTTAAAAAAAAAACACCAACTATAGAACTACAGAACCCAGGAGACAAAGCTAAGTAGTGGGGGAGGGTAGTGTGGTATAGGGCATGGGAAATTGGAAGTTTTGGCTCCACTGCTTGTGGGAACTTACGTTGGTTATTTTTTTTTTTTCCCTTATTTTTAATAAAATGTTATGTTAAAAAAATATGAGGTTCCCATATACCCCCCACCCCCTCACCCCACTCCTCCCACATCAACAACCTCTTTCATCGTGGCACATTCATTGCATTTGGTGAGTATATTTTGGAGCACTGCTGCACCACATGGATAGTGGTTTCAGTCCACCCAGTGGGCCATGCCAGGACATACAATGTCCAGCATCTGTCCCTGTAGTACCACCCAGGACAACTCCAAGTCCTTAAAATGCCCTCACATCCTATCTCTTCTTCCCTCTCCCTACCATCAGCAGCACTGTGGCCACTTTCTCCATATCAATGCTACAATTTCTTCCATTACTACACAATAGTTCCATAGTAGAATATCGGTAAGTCTACTCTAATCCATACTTTATTCCTTCATCCTGTGGACCCTGGGATTGTTATGTTGGTTATTTAAGAGCTTAGGAAACATTAGCTATTAATGATTATTACACTGAAAAAAAATACAGCCTCCCAAGTCAATGCATTTTTAACATTTATTTCACACTGTGGCTAAAATGGGCAGCTTTTCCCAGGAGAGTGTTGATGAAAAAATAATTTAAAAGTCATGCCTTCCTGCCTCACCCCAGCAAAGAGCTTAGTGGCAGACCATGCCTCTCTTTGTAAGACAATATGTGCAAAGCAGGGGGGACAAGGAGTCCTCCTTCAAAACATGAGTTCCTGTAAGTCACCATGTATCGGGGTTGACGATTCAATACCTCAAAAAAAATTTAGGTCTCTTAAAACTGCAAGCATTCAGACTGTCCTATTGAAATTTATCTAGTGTGAAAATCCCATTTAGACTGTTGGGTACGTGTCCATCTCCACAGAAAGGTTTCAGAAGAACAAGGTAAAACTTTTTATGAAAACTTTATGAGACACTTCTACTGAGATGAGTCTTTGTTGACCGTTTAGGGAGAAGGAAGACTTTGGATGCTTTTTTTGGTGGAGGTTTGTCTTCAGCAGGTTTAAAGTCACTGGACAAAGTGTTTCCATGAGCTCTGAAAGGGCGGGAGATGAAAAATAGAATAAAACTGGGCATGCAGCTTCCTGCAGACAGAAGGGAGCCAAGGGATTCTGGAGTTAGGTAGAAACAATTGTTAAACCCCAACCCGAGAATAATGGAAGCATTGCTTCCTCAAGAGCACTCATAGGCATGTGGCTAGCCTATTAATTTAGCCAGTCCCATTAAGAAAGACCAGACAGGTAGAACTGCTTGTTTTCTGTTCCCAAATGTTCTTGATTATTCTTGGGGGCATTACTTTCCCATGTGTTCCTTCCACTGCCCAGAAAGCACATGGTACTGTCCCCTACCTAGGCTGGCCTGACTCAGCCTTGTCCTTACCTGAGCCCACCCCAGTGAGAAAAAGGGGCACAGGATGACTGCTGTCCGGGGTTGGACCGTGGATAAGCCCCATTACCCGAATGTGTCTACCCAGCCCATTGGCCCTTCAGGTCCCCTCTGTACCTGGAGCTCCTCCAAGTGTGGTCCATGGATGCAGGCCGGAAACGTTCACAGCAATTGGGTGTTGGGACACTCGAGAACCTGACTTTGTATTATAACAAAGTATCTGTCCAAAGTGGGTTGGGGGAAAATGGTCCATCTCTTCAGAGGAAGCAGCACTGGTCTAATAGACTGTCTGGAAGCAAGGACCACCTGGTGGTATTGCCCCGCAGATAATAGGCTCTGGATGCTGCCAGCCCTTGCCTCAAATACTGGCCCCAGCACTTTCTAGGATGACCTTGGAATAATAAGCACTTTACCTTTCTAAGTCCAAGTTTCTTTATCAGGAAAATGAGGATAATCATAATGAATGAACAGTAACAGTAGCAAACACTTGGGCAATTTTCACTGTGCAGGCACTGCTCCCCCAACATGTAACTGTCTGAAATGGGTATTGTACCATGTCTGTTTTATAGTTGAGGGGACTAAGGCACAAGAAAGTTAAAGAATCTGGTCTAGGCTATGCAGGCAATGAGTGGCAGAGCCAGGATGACCCCACCTCTGTACTGACCGGCTTGGCCATCCCACCTCCAGGTACTGTCACATGGACCAAAGGAACTGTCATACCCAGGACCCTGCACAGTGCCTGCCTGGCCTCCATGGCTGCTGGCTGGGCTCCACTGCCATCATCTTCACTGGCAGGGCCTTGAGCAGCACATGCTTTCTGGGTACTGGCCCAGAACAGATCGCTGGCTTGTAGCCTTGATGATGCTGTTGATGAGAGGCTCGCCTAGTACTGCCTGGAAGCTCCTGTTACATACCACCCCCCATCCCCAACCAGGATGGAACCACCGAGCTGGTGAGAATCCTGGGTCCTTGAAGAATGGATAAACAAATTGTGTGTATTCACAGGATGGAATACTATGCAGCTGTAAGAAGAAATGAAGTAGTAAAGCACATGACAACATGGATGAACCTAGAGGACACTGGGGTGAAGCAAATCAGACACAAAAGATAAATACTCTGATTGTGTTACTGAACTATATATACTATGTAACGTATTATTTATGTAAGATGTAAATATAAATCAATTTATAAAGATAAAATTAGATTAGTGGTTATGTAGGGCTGAGGAAGGAATGCTAAGGGTTGTGGAGTTTTTCTTTTGCAATAATGAAATGGTTCTAAAATTTTTTGTGGTGATGAATTGTGATTATACTAAAAGCCATTGATTATGCACTTTGGATAGATCATATGGTATGTGACTGTATCTCAATAAAACTGCTTATTAAAAAAAAAAGAGCCCTGGGTCCCCTGCTACAGTCCACTCAGACTGCTGGCCGCCCTCTGGGCCAAGCTACTGCTCTGTGGGCTTCTCCCACCCATCCTCAGGGCCCTCCGTTTCCTGCCTCAGCTGCTGGGCTCGTGTGATGTTGGGTTTGCATGTTAGAGGGAATGGAAGGCAGGGCCAGAAAAAGATCAAGCCTTAGTCTTCTTACCTGTGGAATGAACTGGGTAAACTAATTTAGTGGCTTTTCAAGTTTTTATTTTTAAGCAGAACTTAAGAAAAAAAAAATCCCGGGTAACATCCTTTACAGAATTCCAACATTTGCAAAGCAGAGCTTCTCTGGTGGATGTGAGGGGAGGGAAAGACACCCCCCATCCCCAACCAGGGATTCACCTTGGGGAAATCCTGCTGCTCTGAAAGGACATTTGGACAACTATTCCAAACAATTTTCAGAATAAACATTCAACTCTTCTAAATTATAAGACAAAGAGGATCCGCAGAAACTTGATTCCTGAGTTGAAGGCCATAGTGTACCAAGCAGAAGGGACACTCAGCTCCGACCCAAACCAACCGTGTGACCTGGGGACACCGCTGAGCCTTTCTGGGTCTGTGTTCTCACTTGGGAACTGAAGGTGCTGAATAAGGCCACCTTCCAGGATTGATCCAGGTGAAGTACTGGTGTGCTTTTGCACAATTTTACGAGTTGTCTTCTCTGGAGATTTCTGGGATGGAAGAGCTGACCACCCCCATGAGGAATGGTAAGTCCCATCTAGCGGGGATCTGTCTAGAAGCAGAGGCAGGACAAGCCTGGTGGAGCTGGGCCCACAGGCTACAGAGCAAATGGGGTCAAGGTGACTGTGTCTGGAGAGTGAGCCGACTGCAGGGGCTGAAGCAGCACACCAGCTTCAACAACATACCCCAGGATTGTGTCCAGCAGCTCCCTTGAGACGAACTCAGAGCACTAAACGAGGGCAGGAGTGCACAAGCAAATGATCACAAATGCTTCCTCATGAAGTTTCGGTTGAGTGAGGAGCATCTTTCCCAATGGAGAGTGAAAGCACAACATACAGAGTCAAGCTTAAGTTCAGAATAGCTGACACACCACCATGAGATTCTAGGTCACCAAGAGGATAATTTATATATATATATTTAACATTGTGAAGTTTCATAGCTTTCAATCCCAAGTATATAAAAGTGGATAAGAAAATATTATTTTATTTAGTGAGAATGTTAACAATGACCATCAGAAGTCTGACTAGTAAATATCCATATTCACAAGAGTTGCCTTTGCAAAGAGTTTCTTAGGGGTGCAGAGAAGACTTTAAGGGAAGTGAACATCTAGTACAAACAACAAGAAAATCCAACGTTTTGGGCTCAACATCTTGCACTTAAATTTCATGGTGGAAATTTTAGGAGTCTCAGGAGGGAACCCACATGTTCCCGTGGGTATCTGGTGCGTTGATATGAGGAATATTCCAAATCCATGGTCGATCTGGGGGGGGGGAAACACAATATTTGAACAGTATCACAAAAAGTTTACTCACCTGATGGGATAAAACACGTGTGTGCTCTATTCTACAGACTGTGAAGAACCGTTTCGAGCAACCATTGGGAGACATCCCTTTTGGCTAAGGGTTTTTAGGAAAGGTTCATGGTAAGACACAGGGCTTGGTGAATGTGGGGAAGCTGGGAAGCAGAAACCTGGGCAAGTCCTGGCCCTGCCCTCTGTTGGCTGTGCTACCTTGGCAAGGCACTTCACCTCTCTGAGCCTCAGTTTCCTTCTCTGTGCCTATGTTGAGGGGCTGTCATGAGGATTAACTGTAAGTGGGCAAGACAATGTCTAACACACAAAGCCTAACAAAGGGCAGCTGTTCATTTTTTTCCTTTAAAAAACAAAAACTGGAAAAAGCAACAAGATTAGCTGCTATAATTGGAGTCCATGTTTCTGCTCTCAGCTGGTCACATGTAACCAAGAAGCTCAGTCATGTCCATGAACCGCTTCTGTTCTGTTATTTAAGGGTAGTAATTGATGAGACATGAAGCACTGCAGAGCAATGCTGGAGAAAGCAACATGCCTTGGCATTCAATGGAAGGAACACAGAAGCCCTGTGTTCAGATGCCCTCTGGTCCTCTCTGCACCACAGAGAAGGTATTTGGACTTTGGCCTCTGGTTCCTCCTCCACGAAGAGGGGATTACACCAGCCACCTCCCAGGGTTATTGTGAAGAGTAGGTGATAACATATGTGAAAGTTCCTGGCATGTTGTAGGTGCTCAATAAATATGATCTTGGCTTCTTCCCTTTTAACAGCTGTCTCTGAAACTAAGAAAATTTGAACAAATCACTCTTACCACACATCACTATGCCTAGAGTCAAACCATTTCAAAATAATAAAAATGTATGGGTTGAATGCAAATATATGTGTATTGCAAGGATTTAAAATATATCCCCATTTTATTGTCCTGATTAATTAGAGACAGAGAAACTTTACTGTTGAGTGTTTACTGTAAACTGCCGCTTAGTGGTCTGCCAGTTTGGACTGCCAAAGGGAAGATGTGTGTCTGTGCTGCAAAGAGCCTTAGTGGAGGCTTACTCTCCTTTTCCTGAATAAAGGCAGAAGGTAGCTCGGAGGACGGCCTGGAAAATGACGGTAAGGGCAGCTTTCCCCTCAGCAGCCTGTGTTGAATAACAGCAGCAACCACACACATAGCAGCACCCAGCAGGAGTGGGTACAAGTATGGCAAAGAGTTATCAGAACTGGGTTTTCTTATCTTTGCCTTGAGAAGGTTTGAAAACAGTTTGTTAATTAAACAAACTTGTTAAGTCTTAAACCTGGGCCTGTTTTACATGTCTGTCTCATAAAAGGGTGCTGTCAGAAGAGGCTAAGACTTGACAGCGCTTGCTAATCACAGGCCTTCATAAAGCATCCATACTCTTCCACTGGGAGAACCATGGTCTGGGCCTGGACTTCTTCATTATCTACCTATCTTTTCCTGCAAATTGCTCTGCTGCCAATATCAGCTCTGTTTCATTCCCAAGGTGGAGGACATCGGATTCTGGCTAGATATTTTGCTGTTAGAGATATTCTTCAGCAATTCAAGGTTTGTGATTCAAACATTTGCCAATCAGGCAGAAACTTCAACATCACCTACTGCATTTATCCCACCCCCCTCCAATTAGACAGTAATGTCCAAGCAAGTACCTGGTAATGGCCCTACTGGCAAATGCCCTGAAACTCTGCTTTATAAATGAGAAAGTCTGCACCAATGGGCTGACTGGTATGTCCACCACCACCTTTAGGGAAAGCCAGAAAAATGGCCAACAGCAGGGTAGAAGAGGGTAGCTGTGATTCTGTTATGTCTTCTTACCCATTACATGGATATCAGCATTAACACGCACTGGTCTAGATGAAAGTCTGTTTTAAGCAATCCTCCTCAGCTGTCCCATGGGAGAGCAGCTTGCCTCATACTATATTAATACACGATTCAGAACATTTCTTGGGACAAACCAGTCGAGGCTGAGGTCCTCACAAAGCTTACAGTCCAATAGAGAATGGTGTTTAAATTCTGAAGAAGACCACGTTTGTGCAGTGGTTCTCTCAACTGGCTGACCTGAGAACCACTGGGCAGCCATTAAAATTCATTGCTCCAGGACCCACAACTCCCAAGAGAGCTGGTTTCAATAGGTCTGATCTGGGGCCTGGAAATGTACATTTTTATCACGTTCCGAAGGTGACCTTGAAGCAGGCAGAGTTTGTGCTTCAAGCTTGAGGGAATAGGAAAAGGCCTTTTTTTCTGGAATATAACAGATGGATTTAGAGTGACATGCTCTGATGGCACAGTAGCTAAGTGAGGAGGACTTAGTGGCATGAGACCAAAAACAGGAGAGGAACAAAGAGAAGGCCAGTCTAGGGACGAGGCAGCTGTGGCAGGAAGGCTGGGAATGAGAGGCAGCCATGGCACCTCTTCCATCTCTTCCTGTGGCCAGGGTCTATGCATCTCATACCTAGCATAGCCCTCCATGGAGAGATGGACTACTGCAACGTCAGGCGTGGGGCCCTGACTGAGCTGAGCACAAAGTAGAATCAAGTGAGCTATTGTAATGATTATTTCATAGAGATGAGGACTGTCTCATCTCATGTCCTAACGTTTTTTAAAAATCAGACACATAAAGTAAACAAGAGTAATTTATCAGATTCCCTTGAAATAAATATGTACTTGGTTTTAGTGAATTCTGGAACAAGTAGGGAAAGAATTATCAATCCTTAACCCAAGCACCATTTCTTAGATGGCTGAAGGAAAGCACTTATAACCTGGCTAAATAGAGCAGGATTTTCTAGGGAAGTCTGCGTATCCTAAATAGACAAACCAGTTAGCATAAGTGGTTGCCATTTTATTTTGGTCTACTCTGAGATCAAGGAATATACAAAAGAGCTTGAAATACGAAGGAAATCTTCCAAAGATTTCTACACTGAATTACCAACCTAGTAGAAATGTGATCATCCTGTAATTGCAGTATCAGTGTTATTACATTACACCCTTCTCTGAAGAACTGCACATATTAATCTGACTATATACAGAAGAACAGAACAGTCTAACCAGTGGGAGGAAAAAGAATTCAAACTGCTAAAACCAAGCACTTATTTATTTCAAGGGAGTCTGATAAATTACTCTTGCATCCTTTGATAATTCTAGATTTAAGCTTCCTGATTAGAAAGTAATTAAAAAGCTAAGTTGGTAATTTATTTCCAGCCTTCTGTTTGATATATGAAACAACAAACTTCCACCCAGCCTTCTTCAGAAATATTGCTCCCATTAACAAAATGGGTTTGGTTAAATCCAACTTTTAAAGAAAAGAGTAATGTAAATTTGATGAGGGCTCAGGTTTGTGTCTGTTTTGTACACTGATATATTCCAAGTACCTGGTACAATGTCTGCACACAGTAGGCTTTCAATATATGTCTGTGGAGTGAATGAATATACAAACAACTACTGCACAAAAGCAGACCTGCAGAAGTATTATTTATAGCTGAGTCCATTCTCATTTCACTTTAAAGATCCTTTTCTTGGCTTCAAGCCTGTGACACCCTTTAGATATCTGGTGGTATCTTGGATTGAATCATAACTTTGTTCACAGCAGTGCATTCCTTCACTAACCTTTTTGTATAATCTTCTGATTTAAAAAATACTGGAAACGATTTTGTATGTGCTACAGTGGTTTGAAAATCACTTTTTAAAAAGTGCTTTTGAGATGTGCATAACCACTCACTTTTGGTGAAGATGCCTTTTTATATAGTCCATATGATGCCCTTGTCTGTTGGTTACATTGGAAAATGGTGACATATGAATTACTGGCATTATTCTAAATGCCATTGGAGCAGTGTCAAAGATAAAACACTACTGATGAAAAATAAATAAAAGGCTCCACTCTAGTCTGTTTCAAAGGAGATACCTAAGAAATAGAAGACTCAGCTAAACATTGGAAAGCTTCTTGGCCAAATAAAAGATTTATCCTTCCATAGTCTAAAAGTCTTCTCAGTTCTAAAATTGTAATTTCTCGATAATGGTTTTTCTACTGGAACTGGAGGGATCTCAGGACACATTTAAGGCTCCTCAAACTCTTCCATTCCTGTTTTCACAGTCCTTTGGAGATTAGGACCAAAGTGAAGGAGAGGAAAGGCTGGGAGATGGGTAGTGAAGGTCAGAGGCCAGACCCTAGGAGGTTAAGCCTAACGCAATCACAGTAAGCCCCACCTCTAGGATATGTTTTCAAGAGAACTCAGGTTTAAAAAAAGAAAAAAAAAAGGAACACGAGCAGGAAAGGAAGAAAATTCAAAGGTGTAGCAGGAATCCAGAAAGAAGGGAGGGTTACCACAATCTAGGCTGTGAGGCCAGCAGGTTTATGGACTGACTCTGCAAGCGAAGCCTTAGACATTCTTTTATCATCAGCTACGGAACGGGAGGGAAGTAGCCCTAATTGTCTATTATGTTCCAGGAACCAGATTAGACGTTCTACGAAGGCACAAAACCAATTAGGATAGAGACCACTAACATTTATTGGCACCATGTTAAGCCCTTTAGAGATCTCATCTCAGTTAGTCCTTTCAGCACCTCTGTGAGGTAGGTACTCTTATTTTCCTCCTCCTGCAGACAGAGATAGAGAAGGTAATTCACTGCCCAAGGTCACTTAGTAGGTTACAAAGCTGGCCCATAAAAATGACCTGGCTCTAAAGCAGTGTTTTTCTTTTCTTTTTAAAAATTGTTATTGGTGGGGGTTGGGGTGGTCAAAGATTCCTTGAAATTCTGATAAAATCTATTTAGTCTTACTGGTGAGAGATGAATACACCTGAATATACCACAATTTTAGAGGATGCACAGACAGGGACAGACAGAATAACTGCACCTTCACCCTTACAACACACACACCAGCTAGGAAAGAAGGGAAACAAGAATGCCTACTGAAATCATTAGAATAAGCAAATTCAGGGTCAGAAACGAGAAAACAGGTTACCAGGGGCCAGGGTGAGGGAAGGATGGGGAGTTAATGCTTAATTGGGATAGAGTTTCTGTCTGGGCTGATGGAAAACCTGTGGTAATGGAAGGTAGATGGTGGTGATGGTAGCATGACCTAGTGAATGTGATTACCACCGAGTTATAGATCAGAATGGTGAAAAGGGGACATTGCAGGTTATGTATGTGGTACTAGAAGATGCCAGAACCTGCTACAGACATGCTTACTGAGTTTCTACTGCAAAAAAGGCTTGGTTACTGCCATTAAAGTCACAATTAGTCAGCAGTTTTCAAAGTATGACTTGGGAATTTCTTTTTTAGGGGGCCTGTGAGACAACACTGTTTTCATCATACCAAGCCTTTTATACTCTATTTTCTTAAGAGTGTACAGAGGCATTTTCCAGAGGCTATGTGACATGACATCACAATGGACTGAATGAAAGAGCAGCTGTTTTCTAATCTGGGACAGTAAAGAGACTGGCAAAAATATAAGACAATTCCATTTCCTCACTAATTTTTCTTCTTCCATTCTTTTTTTTGGAAGTCAGGAAAATGTTATCATGTAATGGCTTATTACTGTATTTAAAAACTAATATTTTCAAAGTTCTCAGTTTCAATTTTGAATATAGTATATATTAATTGATATAAAAACCCACATGAATAAAACCACTTTGTGTTCTCAATAATATTAAGAATGCCAAGGGGTCCTGAGACCGACCAGCTTGAGAACTGTGGCTCTGGTGGTCCCCAACAGGGCAGCAGATGGGCCTCTGCAAGCCTGTGCCCGCCAGAGCCCCCTGTGAGCCAGGCAGCCACTCCAGGCTCTGTGCCTTCTGCTTGGTACACACACCCACGGTTTTCTTTCATCTGTGTCTCACCTTTACTTCCATAAAGTTCTGGAGGCAAATCATATGGCACAGGGAAGGACGCTACCGGCTCCTGGCTGCCTGTGAAGAATTTCTGTTTCACTTTGAAGTTGTCCAGACCCTGCAGATAAACAGAGAAAATCTATGATTGTAGCCCATTTTCTGAAAAATGAGATCCCAAGAAGCAATTATAATCTTTATATGTATTTTTGATTTACAACAAAATTCAAATTATTTTAGAGCTATGTCGAATGTTCAATAGGTCAGATATTACTTTCAATCCCCCAAGTTATTTCTTTCCTAAAAATGAAAGGTTTAGATTTCAGGGATTAAACTAATAGTAAAGTATGTAAAAGTTTACAAACAAACATTTTTTGAAAGCCCATTTCTACTAAATACTTGTAACATTTGCAGGGAGTTAGAGGAACTCACTGTATTAAAAAATACCTCAAAATACTTTCGATGTTGCCATAGTAACAGGCTGCCTACTCTGATGCAAAAAGAAATAAAAGTTGCTTTCATATACAATAAAAATGACTCTAAACATTCCAATAATTGCGACCAGAAAATAAAAATGAAAGTTCTTCAAGACTCACCAAAATGGAAGGTTTATTCTAAGAACTTAGGAATAGGATATTAATTTTAGATCTTAATTAGGGTGGAAATTAAGGTTCCTGATTGAGACTGACTTACAGGTACTGGATATCAGTTTTGCTCCCTCCATGCCTCCAAACACTGATTGCCTCTCCCCCCCATTCCTGGATTATCCTGGCACTTTGTTTGCTAGTCTGTCCATCTGTCTCTCATTCCTTCTGTCCCCCCATCCAAACACAGATCCACCCTACAAATCTTAAATACCCAGATACCAAACACTACTCAAGTCTTAGGAACTCCTGAAAAGAGCAAGGACTAAGGTTCTTCATCTTGGTGATCACATAACCTAGTGAAGGCAGGCAGGTCCTGGGCTCGACACAGAAGCTACAGGAAGAGGCTGCTGAACGGGCCTCAGACTATCAGAGTTTTGGTCTCTTCCCTGGTACCTGCCAAGCCGTGTGAATGGCTGAGGTTTGCGTTCATTCATTCATGTGTTCATTCTCCTGTGTCAGGCATGATGCAGGCACTGGATATATAGCAGTTAACGAAAACATTATTCCTGTCTTCATGGAATGTACAGTCTAGTGCAGAGAGACATTAGACAAATGTATTTACCAAAGTAAATAATTATATCTTGTGATAAAACCTCTGACGAAAAACAAAGGAATACTAAGATAACAGCAAGAAAAGCCTATTTTAGATACAGGGACAGGGGTGGTCAGTGGAAGCCTCCCTAGAAAAGTGACACTTGATCTAAAGCCCGGCAGCTGAGCAGGGCTGGACCAGGTGAGGAGCAGAAAGAATACTATTCCAGACAGAGGGAACAGCATCTGCAGTAGCCCAGAGGCAGCAAAGAGCTGGGCATGTTCCGGGAAGTAAAGAAGACAGTTTAGTAGTCAGTTGGCCATTTATTCATTAGGTTTCAATATCCACATTTGTAAAATTGGGGTAATAGAGCTTTAGAAGGTTATCATATTAATGTTCCTAATTTTAGAACCTAGTACAAGGCCTGCTACATATTAGGTACTCAAGAAATGTTAAACTGTAAATATGGAATTACAGTATCCACCTGCTTTAGAGGCTTACTGTGTAAGAACAGAAGAAATGATGTGTGTGAGAGTGCAGTGTGCATGTTAAGGCCTATAGAAAGTCAAGGGTCGCAAATTGGATGATGATGGCCATTAATAATGCCATGAAAGGCAGAATGGGATAGATGCCTGGCTCAAACTCCAGGCGTTAAAGGAAGAAATGACCTTTTTTCAGCTGCAGGTTAAGTAAAGGCTTTGTAGAAAATCTGGTGTAACTGTGATAAACAGAGAGATGGCAGGAAAGAACATCAGGGGGAGACCAGCATAAACAAAAGGCAGTTAGGAAAATACAGGGTAGGTCCAGGGGGGCTCACACTGGAGAATTGGATTCGGGTGGGAGAAGGTGTTGAGGGGGCAGTAGTGCGGGCATCTGTGGTCTGGACCTGCTTGCCCTGGTCCATTCTCTGGCCATAGTGACTGATTCAGATGGGCACATCTCAAGGCAGGGGTGTTACGAAGACACTGGCTTTCTGCCAGGGTGCTCATTTGGTAAGAAGTCAGTCTTGAGCTGTTGATGGCTCTCATGTGCACCAAACAGAGGTGGACATCAGAGAAACTGAACCCTGATGGCCCGAGATCCTAGATTCAGTTGCGCCTCAAACAAGGGACTTGCCCTCCATGTTTCCTTTTTTGCTTACACTCATTGGAGCTGGCTTTGTGTCACAACCCAAAGGGCCTCAAGACTCCAGTTAAAATGTATGGTCTTTACCTCGATATACAATGAGAAGCTGATGAGGGTTTTTTTGAACAGAGAAGTTCCACTAGAAAGGCATACTGGAGACTGACTGGATTGGCAATTGCTAGAACCAAGAGTGAATGCAACATGGTTTGGATTAGAGGACGATAATGGTCTACAGAAACACAAACATCATTATAGCAAAAAGTTTAGATGCAAGATGAGTTTGGATGAGAGTGGTGCCAGTGGAAACAGAAAGGAAGAGACAGAGGAAAAAATAATAAAAACTAGGAACTTATCTGGGACGGGTAGTGGGGAAGGGGGTAGGGAAGTTCTGAGTCTGGTGGACTGAAAGGACCCTGCAACTTGCCCTCCCCTCCACACATCCAGAAACAAGGTACGTCTTCACGTCTCACCTACAGCATATTCTGGATATGACAAAGAATCTTAATTCCTTCCTTTTGTATATTGTTTATTTGCTGTGTAACTGTGGGCAAGTTACTTAGCTTTTCTGGGCCTCTATTTTCACATATATGTAATGAAGATCACAATAGCACTTAATTCATAGGGCTGTGGTAAGGATAGATAAGTTATTTAGAACAAAAACCGGTCCATGAAAATAGTTCAATGGGTGTAATTAATATAACTGTTATAGTCTGCAAATTATATTCAGGGTGATCTCTGTGATATAATTACAAATTAATCAGGAAGTTACATGGTTGCCTAAGGTCATAGAGCTATGAGGTGGCCAGGCTGAAAACTGAACCCTGCCTTTCTGATTCTTGGTCCTATGCTCCTTCCACTAAGCAAAAATAAACATAACAGTCTTGCAGTCACCCACCGAGAACCGTGACAAAGAAGAATTCCTTGAAAATATAAGAGGCAACACTAAGGCAGGCTAGGTGAGCACAAGCCAAATTCCAGAAACCCTGTGTCTCAGTTTGGCCCAGGGTTGCCTATGGAAAGTACTAGAAATGGGTTGGCTTTTACAGTGGGAATTCTATTAGGGGAAAATCTTACAGTTCCAAGGCTGTGAAATGTCCAGATTAAGGCATCAGCAGAGATGCTTTCTCACCAGTCAGCTGCTGGTGATCCTGGGGTCCTGCCATGTGGCAAAGCAGGACGGTGGCTGATCCCTGCGAGGTCCCCACCAGCCCTCCACAACCTACTGTCTCTTGGATCCCAACTGTGGGCGATCAGGCCTAGGGCTTGTCTCCTTCTGGGCCTCTTCTCTCAGTCTCAGCTGCTGTGTTTCTTCCTGAGTTCAGCTGTGAACTCTCAGGCATTTGGCTCATCTCTTCAGCCTTGAGCAGCCCTCCTGTTGGGGGTCTTTTCCTCTGCCTCTATGCTCTGATTTCAGATTCCAGGACCTCTCGTAGTTTCTGTGTTTTCCTTCAGTCCTCTCACATGGCAGGATCAAAATGGTGGCTTCCTTTCTCTGTCTCTCTCTCTGTGTCTCTGTTTATGTAATAACTCTCTAAATGGGCAAAGACCCAACCTGAGTCCAATCACAAGCAATGTAAGCAAGTGATTTAAACTGAATCTAATGCAATCAAAGGGTACCACACCCAAAGGAATAGATTAGGTTTTTCTTTACACTTTTTATCTCCCCCCCCCCTCCCGCCCCGTTGTCTGCTCTCCGTGTCCATTCACTGTGTGTGTTCTGTGTCTTCTTGCATTCTTGTCAGCGGCACTGGGAATCTGTGTCTCTTTTTGTTGCGTCATCTTGCTGCGTCAGCTCTCCGTGTGTGGCGCCACTCTTGGGCAGGCTGAGATTTTTTTGCACAGGGCAGCTCTTTTTATAGGGCACACTCCTTGCGCACGGGCTTCCCTATGCGGGGGATACCCCTTTGTGGCACGGAACTCCTTGCGCACATCAGCACTGAATGTGGGCCAGCTCACCATACGGGTCAGGAGGCCCTGAGTTTGAACTTTGGACCTCCCATGTGGTAGGCAGATGCTCTATCAGTTAAGCCAAATCTACTGCCCTAGATTAGCTTTTAAGAACATAATCTTTTGGGATTCAGAAAAGAACTTCCAACTTTCACACTCTGGTACTTGACATTTTTAATAAGAAAGAGGCCAGAGGTTGGGGGGTGATGCCGATTTAATGATTATTAAATTTTTTTACAGTCTCAGGTTAAAAATTACTTTCCTCTTTAACTCCTGGCTTAATTTTATAAGTTGCAAATGCATTGTGGCAAATGGTTGAGATTCTTCTATGGCAAGGATCCAGATCTGATGCCCTACATGTTTCGGCCCGTGGCTCCATTTTGTGGTGTCTGACTTTATATAAAAGAAGGTTTGAGCCATCCGTGTCTGATGGGAACTAATATGCTTTTTTCTTGAATGCCATTTCTGATCCAAATTCTAGGGTATTATATATATATATATAAAAGTACCACTTTTCCCTTCAATCTGGATGACAAATAATTTGAAGCTGTCTCCTAATTATCATTATTTATGTATCACAGTGGTATCAGCTGGCATTTTACAAAACAGAGGAAGGCACCCTCCAGGCACAGATACTTAAAAGACAGTTAAGACAATACATTTATAAAACACTAGGTGAGAGGGTGGACATACATCACAGATGAGAAATAGCTGGCTTTTCACTTCATCAGCTTTGGGAGTGAAAGAGCCAGTTATCACTGTGAAGATTTAGTTTCAGCGACTTGGCTCAATCACAGCAAAGAAGCATGCACCATTTGCAATTAGAGATGTAATTTACTTTTTAGTTGCATATATCTAAGGAGCAACCTCAGGCAGTAAAACCCTACACAAGGCACCAGGTTTTCCTGGGAAAAAGAATGACAGCAGGTGAACCTTCCAGAAGGAGCACACTTAACCAAAGATGGACTAAGTGACAAGGAAGCAAATTATAGGAAGGTGGCTGGCATGTCCTCCTCATAAGGCACTATATGGTCAACAACTGGAAGCCTTTTCTGCTAGGGGTTTAGGAAAAACTTCCTGGAGGGTAAACCTATCATAGCCTTGAAGGATGGGTTTTTGGATCACAAAGGGCTGTTTGTTTGAATGAGGTGGAGAAAGCGTAATAGCATGACATCACCATGGATGTGACATCTGGATTTTGATTCAATTAACATCCTACAGAGTATCCACCTCTGCTTTCTGCCCTGTTTATCTGCTTGGTTCATATGCTGTTGTGGCTACTGTAGATATCAACTGCAATCTTTACTGTGCACTTACTGAGTAAGAGGCACTGTTCTAAGCACTTTCTAGGCTCTTACTTCTCATAATGATCCTATGAGGTAGGACCATGATGTCTCCATTTTATGGCTGAGAAAAAAAGAAGACCTACAGAAGGACAACTGGCCCAAAGTCTAACAAGCTGTAAGCAGAATCCCCACTCCAGTCTGTCTCACTCCAAAGCCCATTCTCTTTCTTTGATTTTGGCTTCTAGGGATCTGAGGTCTCTAAATCTTGAAACTATGTGCTCTGGAGAGCTCCTTTCCTTGGTTCTTGATATTTGTCCAATGTGTTTCCCCAAATTCTCTCTTTCCAAATTATTCCTGAATAACTGCAAGAGGCAGTAAGCCCAGGATCACACAACTAGCAAAAGCTGCCTATGAGGCTATGGCTCCTCAGTAAGCTAACAAACACTCTGGGAGAACCAGAGCACAGTGTGGGTGGGGAAGGGGAAGGGAGAGGAATCTAGACACCATTTAGCGGGCCAAGGGGAGTCACTGAAGGTTTAAAGGAAGGGGAACAACGCCCCTGACGTGTGGGTAGAAACAGCTTTGGCGACAGCGGGATAGTAGGTTGACCTGCTGAACAAGGGGGGACAAGGTCACTTAGTCCAGGAGAAAAAGAAGAGAATGGCCTAAGACAATGCCAGCAAAAGAGGCAGCAAAATTCTTGCCAGGAAAGACAGGAAGGGATGTGATAACTGGATGTGGAGGGGTGAGAGGAAGGAGTGGAATGCAAGGGTGGTGGCTCTGACAGCTGAAATGAATAGCACAGGAGCTTATCAAGAATCCCCACTTGAGACAGTGTTGCCCAGCTGGCGCTGCCTGGGAAACCCTGAGAGCCTGCCCATGTGGTTGGGCCCAAGGTATCCAGTGTGCATGTGGCAGGGGCAAGGAGAGGGTTATAGTGATGGTTTCTGTAAACCTTATTAGTTCTTTCAACCAAAGCCACGGTCACAATTACAAAGCATATACTAGTGGTATAAACTGTTTTTAGCAAAAAGACAACAAATTGTTTAACCAGAACAGAGAAAAGAGAAAGTAGAGATTTGAAGTCCAAAAGCTCCAGAGAATTTGAAGCATTTTTTATTGTGATCACAGAAAGGAGAGAACCCACCATCTCAGGAGCAAATGGACAGGGGCCTTGGAAGGGGCTGAGACATTTCTCAGCCCTAAGACAAGCACAGAGAAACTCAGGCTACCTTGATCTGGGAGGGAACAGCTCTCGACATTTATCCTGGGTTTCCAGCTGATGATGCACATTATTCCCAGAGGTGGGAGGAGGTGTAGCCACATTATCAGGCAAGCTCAAGTCCAGTGCCTACGAAGAGCCTGACAAAGTACATGCTCAATGAATATCACCAAGCTGAATGAAGTGTAGGAGGAAAATATGTCTAACCTCTCCATACAGGTACTGACTTTTTACAGCATTGGATCTTTCCTAAATTGAGATTTTCTGACTCTAAATGAATTAGTCTCACCTAAAAGTTAAATACACTTTAAGGGATAACCTGAAAAACACTGATATAATTGATAAATTATTACTAGACTTCAAAAGCATCAAGTCTTTAAGACCTTTTTAAAAATAAATTAATTAATATGCCCCCTCCCCACGCTTGTTTGCTGTCTGCTCTCTGTGTCCATTCACTGTGCATTCTTCTGTGTCTGCTTGTTTTCCTTTGTTGCGTCATCTTGCTGTGCCAGCTCTCTGCAGGTGCGGGCCTACAGCTCTCCATGGTTGTGGGTAGTCAGCTCTCCGTGGGCATGGGCCAGCTTGCCTTCACAAGGAGGCCCTGGGACACGAACCTGGGGCCTCCCATATGGTAGACAGGAGCCCAGTTGATCGAGCCATAGCTGCTTCCCTGATTTAAGTTCTTTTTAAAGCACCTATTAAGTACAGAGCACTGCACACAGAGTCAAGTGTACCGGGACACCACTCTCCGAAGCTCTTGAGGATGTTCCTGTCCAAAGAAGCTACTACCACACTCTCTAGTTACAAGTTAGGTTTATCTCCAAATGATGTGTTCAATGAGTCACTCATTTAAAGAACAGAAAAAATGGGAACAAATGGTATTTGGTTGCCAGGGGCTTATGAGCTTCTGGATCAATTCTGAGGTTTCAGATGGCATCTTGCTATGAACAGGCAGTGCTGGCTCTCCAGCCATTCGTTCTCAGGTCACAAGAAGTGGGTCCACACGCGGCAACCTGGATCCTGAGTAACAGCCCTTATCAGGGCTGCCTCTGCAGTATTTGAGACTGTACCACCCTGGGGAAAAATGTGACTGTCCGCAGCACTGGCCTCGAGTCAGTGTGTTGGAACACAGTGATCGGGACAGCTGGCAGGTGAAGGACAAAAGTGGCAACTCCGGTCACTGCTGACTTAGAAATATGGGTGTTCTGGACATGGAGTTCTTTCAAGGGGCACAAAGGTAGGTGGATCTCAAGAAAATGAGGTCTGGATGATATCTAGTCAGAAGGATGGCTATAAAACTGGGTATGAAGTTTATTTGGCAAATGCAGCTGAAAATGTTAAAAAGGTATGTCTTGTTATACTGCAGATGGAAACCTCCCCCCTGGCCCCCAAAACACTAACACCAGACTTCACTTTTTATAACAAACCACATTCTTGTTGGTGAATAGCTTATCAAATGAATAAAAATTGGCATTTGTGAGTATGGCAATAGAATTCTAATAGTGTATGTGTATGGACCGCTCTAGGTGACCTATCTCACACCATAAACTGCTTTCAAGATTCATGAACATATTTAAGCACTGATTATATGCAAAGTCCACTGAACTCAATTCATGTCATCTCCAGAGACAGAGTCCCTGGTTTTGTACTTCTGTTCTACTCAAGTTGCTCAGGATAGGACAGAGCATACTCTAGGAACTTTAACGAAGCATATCAACCAATGGACTTCTGCTAAAAGCCTCCCATGTACATGCCCTGAGGGAAACAAGCTCACTGTCCAGGCAAGGAGACCCATGGGTCAATGATCACCATGTAGTGGGATGTGATGAGCCTGGGTTCTAGGAAGCTGGGGGTTGCAAAGGAGGGGTGCCTGGAGTGAAAGCAGGTGAGGGCAGGTTGGGAAGGGTTGTCGGGGTTTTATTCCAAATACAGACGAAGGCCAGCTGGCAGGGGTGGGCCTGCTTTGGAATGAGAGCAAGTGGCTGAGCAGGCTGCAGCACCAGGAGTGGAGAGGTGGGAGGTGAGACCTAAGTAGGCAGGAGTTGGATCACAGAGGGAAAGGCAGGCCCCGCTGGGAGGCTGGATTCGATCCTAAAGGATTTGAAGCAGATAGGCAACATGACTAGAGCAGAAAGTTGAAGAGACGCTTGAAGGTGGCCCAGGGAAGTGTGGTGGGAGGCTACTGGAGCTAGAGCTGTTGTGTCCTGTATGTAGTGGCAGTGGGGATGGCCAGAGTGACAGATTGCCAAGCAGCATTAAGGAGTGAGAACTGATAGGACTTGGTGATTAAATTGCTGTGAGAGTGAAAGAGGAGTCAAGGATGATTTCCACACTACAAGCTTGGACAATGGGGTGGGCAAATGCTAAGAGTAATCCATCAATAATCAGAATTTTAAAATATGGTTTAATAATTGTGATGATAGTTTTAATGAGCTCTGCAATACCCTAGGTCCTCAAGTACCCTGTAATTTAAATTAGCATTATAATTTTAGAATTATATTTTTTAAGACTCAAATTCTCTGAATATTGGCTTGATGAGACCATTAACCCTGCTTAAGAAACTTTAATGACTTTCTATTATCTATGTGAAATAAAGGCCATCTTCCAGGGTGCCCTGCTCTCCAATCTGCTTCAAACCAGGATTCCAACCTATCATGGCCCACTCTCCAACCAACCCCCATTCCAGGAGCATGTTTCCCAGACACAACATATACTACTGTCTCTGCTGGAAATCTCATTTCCCATGGACTGTGGGGGTAAATGTGTACTCTTTGTAATGTCAGTCAGTGGTCACCCCCTTAAAGAAACTGTCCCTAAGTTCCCCAGGCAGATTACATGCTCCCCTTCCTCAGAGCCCTTTTATTTTGTATGGCCCACACCACAGCTCTCAGGACATAACGTAATTCTTTGTTTCCCCAACTTATCCATGAGTCCTGAGAACAGCACCATCAAAGGGGCCAATCCCAGGAAACTGGGATGTTCAGACTGGGACATCCTTTGAGAAGAGAACAACTGGGCTGTGTGGCCACTTGTTCACAAGCTAAGTGTCTCATTCCTGTGTTCGAGCTTCCTGTTACCTCAGCAAAAGACAAACTGCCTCATGCCATAGGTATTTGAGTTGCCCTCAAAGTCAAAACCACAAATGTTAATTTTGTGAAGGCCAAGCAAAAGTCTTCTACTTTTCTGGAAGGTTTATATAACAGCAAACAACAAAGGTGTTGAAACATGTAGCTTAAAGAGATTCCTGTATAACCCCCAAACCCCTAAATTTCTGCAGCCTGACAAGATATACATCAATTCACCAATGGATGAGTCCACCCGGTAGTAAACTACGTCTTGGGAGAGGTTCCTAGCTCACAATTCTCTCTTCTCTAGAAACAGGCCTGGTATTGCGGCACAGGATTGGGGAGGTTGGGGGCCAGCTCCCGTGCTATGGACCCCACTTCTATCTGGGGGTGGACCGTAGACCTGGGCCTGAGAAGTCACTGGACATGGAGAATGGTCGCCACCTGAGCTGGGCGGCCACTATGGCCAAGTCACACCAGTGATGGTAACACAGAGAGTCTACTGCTGAGGTTCCCTGAGCTAGCCTGATTCCTTCCCTCACAAGGCTTAACTGTTCAATTCTTCCATGACACTCCCCCAGTTCCTTTTCAATAAATGCCTCCCCGTTTTTGGGGCTTTAGTAAGCCCAAGTTAGTTTCTGTAGTATGTAGCCAAAAGAACACTAATTTGCCCCTTTTAGCACTCTGGGTTCTGCTCCTGCAGGCCAGCTACCTGCCTCACACTCCCTAGTGCTCAGCCTGCACCTGGGACATCTCTCAGCTTATTATTCACAAACAAATAAAAGCCTATTTTAGGGCCCTCTTACCCAATCCGACAACCAGCTCTTGGGGAGGGCAAAGTTGAAACACTTTGTGTATTGTCCATAAAGGCGGATGAATGCACCTTGACCAAGTCATTCATGATTTATTGAAGGATGTAGACAACAAAGCAAAGGGGGAAAATGGCTGATTACACGATGGCAGTTTGGGGGTCCTTACTAGTGCCATGGAGGAAGCCTGCTGGAAAAGCACTGTTCCAGGCTCTGTATCCTAAGACAAGCCAACAAGCTCTGCTGGAGAATCTGCAACCTTCTTAGTCATTATGTTAATCGCATGGTCAGTCTGCTTGGGGCCCAGCTCCTGAAGCTGAGGCATAGCATATAAGGAGTGGAATCCATTTTATAGTCCTGCCTGATGGCCTTCATATGCAACTGGATCTCTATTTTACCTAGAATGTGGTTGTGGGACTCTTTCTTATTCCAAAAGTATAGAAATAAGATGAAAATCCAGTATAATGCTTATGTGTCTCTAAATAATTATGGGTCTAGAAGACCTGGAAGGGCAGTGTACTTCTTTCCTGTTACTTTTTCATGATCTCAAACTAGGGATCAAGTCAGAACACTTAGAAATGTCTAGGATCTTGCAAATGCTGATTACAAAAGTCAAAGAAGAATGCCATGGAATTCATTCTGTTTTTTAAGCTATTATTGGGAGATAATCCCAGTCTCAGTTTAAAGCTACAGTCACTATAATCACTTCTGAATAGTATCATCCTAGTGTTATGAATTCCCTGTTTCCCAGAAGCTGTGATAAAGTGGAAACATCATGGGAGGGATCAGTTAGAAGACCAAAGTGAGGGCAGGACCTCACTCCTCAGCTGTGGAACCTCTGGAAAGTCAAATCCTTGTCTAGGGAAGCGGACTTGGCTCAATGGATAGAGTGTCTGCCCAACACATGGGGGGTCTGCGGTTCAAACCCCGGGCCTCCTTGACCCATGTGGAGCTGGCCCATGTGCAATGCTGATGCGCACAAGGAGTCCCGTGCCATGCAGGGGTGACCCCCGCATAGGGAGCCCTACATGCAAGGAGTGTGCCCCATAAGGAGAGCCACCCAGTGAGAAAGTCCAGCCTGCCCAGGAGTGGCACCGCATGCATGGAGAGCTGACGCAGCAAGATGACACAACAAAAAGAGACACAGATTCCCAGGCAACAGACAAGAATAGAAGTGGATACAGAAGAACACACAGCGAATGGACACAGAGAACAGACAACTGGGGCGGGGGGGAAGGGGGAGGGGAGAGAAATAAATAAATAAATCTTTAAAAAAAAATTCATGTCTATAAAATGGGAGTAACCATCTACCTTTCAAGGCCATGGCTGCTGAAATCCTCAGGTGTAAGGGGTGTGCAGAACTGCTTTGTTTTACTCTGTGAGAGAACTCACATGTGCTGAAATCTTATTGTACTACCTCAGAAGAGACCTGCTGGACAATTTTGTTGCAAAACACCCATGATGGAGAGGAAAGGCTGGATAAAGATTAGTGAGGGGAAGAGAGAAAGGGAGAAAAAACCTATTCACCTGAGCATGATGCAAAAAAAGAAACCATAAGGAGTACTGCTGGAGGCTGGGTAGAAAAGAGGGCTCTCTAAAGTGACTTATTAAGACTATGAACTCCCACACATTACCCAAATCCAAACTTAAGTCTAAGTGCAAGTACACAGGACAACTTTAGCTAAATCTTTGGTCCAGTCAAAGTGGTTTGCCAAGGAGCTGTACTGTGTGTTTCACTATATATATACATTTTAAAATTTATTTTTATTAGAGAAGTTGTGAACTTAGAAAACAATCATGCACAATGTGCAGACTTTCCAAACATCACCTTACATTGTTGTGGAACATTTGTTACAGATTATGAGAGAACATGACCAGTGTAATATCACTAATTATGGTCCAGAGCTTACACTTGATGTATTTTTTCCACCCACCCCCTAATAGTAACAACGTGTATTAGTACTTTACATTTGGTACATTTCATGAGAAAATGCTCTCCTATTTGTACTGTTAACCACAGTCCATCATCCACCACATGGTTCACCGTGTTACACAGTCCCCTGCCTTGTACATTCTATCCAAAGTGTATACTCAATGGCTGTCATTTTCATCAAAGAGTTGTATAGTCCTTGTCCCAGTAAACCTTTGAAAGTTTTCCTTAAAGAAAAAATCCCATACTCCCCTATTATTGACGCTTAGCATCAATATTGTACCTTCTTTGACATCGATGCACCAATATTACAATATTGCTGTTAACTAGAGTCCATAAGTTACATTAATTGTATTTTTCCCATGTATCACAAGTTGAACTATAGGCAAGTGGCAGAAAACAAAGGAAGAGGAATGCATTAGACATCTCACTGTGGGGGCAATTCTCACTGTCATTCCTCCGATGAGCATGCTCCAGAGTGGGTGTGAGGAGAGATGGGGGATCTCGGGTCCTGGGTAGCTTTCCAAGTGGGAACATCTCTCTGGGCCAAGTGTGATTCCTGTGTTTAGAGAAACATATGGTGTCTCTAAACCCGGGCCCTGCACACAAGCCAGCTGCTCCATTTGGTGTTCAGCTGAAGAAACTGTGAGCTATTCCAGAGTTGGAAGATGAGCGGACTGTGCTGGGCGTCTTGGAAGACATGGTTTCCAGGAAGAGCCTTTCTAGGGGGCTTATTGGGTAAGGTTGATCACATGTGTCCTCCGTGATCCCCTGAAGTCACTCCCTAGCAGATGGAGGGAGCTTCCCTGCCTCCTCGCTTATGATCATGCCATTTTCCTCCCAGGAGGGAAGCCCTTCCCATTCCTCTTCACTTATGCTAAAACCTATGCATCCTTCAAAATCCTCCTGCTTCCTAACAGTGTCCTCCAATCACCCCAACTGAAAATGCTGTGCACTTGGCTGAGCCATTCCTTTGACAACTTACCACTTACCACCCTGTAATACATTTTCGGGCCATATTTTAAGAAATTCATTTAAATATTGTCATTAATTTTACTCAAAGCAATATCTACAACCTCTAATCAGGCACATACCTTGAGACTGGGGATCCCACTGCACCCTAAATAGTGAGTGTTTCCTAAGTTGATCAGCACAGGCCAATGGTTTAAGAGCCCGGGCTCAGAGTAAGAATCCTGACTATACTCCCTACCGAACTTGGACGAGTCACTGTGACCTCAGGGAAGGAAAATAAAAACCCAATTCATTTGACAAGTGAACAATCAAGTTGCTTCACGTACTGTGAACTTACAAATGTTGAAGGGAGGAAAAGGACTCCAAGCTCATAAGAGCGGATCATCAGCTGGGCACCGTTTTTCTCTAAAGCTCCCCAGGCGGCCTTGGACAGATTAGCGCTGCAAGAGGCAAGGACACAAAAAGGCCTGTCTTAGTAAGGTATTTGTGTGTGTCAAACTGTTATAGCTACTAGAACACCAGTTAGAAAACATATACAACAATTACATTTTTTTCAGAGCTGTACATATTTGGAAAGGAAATTAAAATTCTACTGTGCTATACAATCCTTGAGACTTATCTAATTGCTAAATAGGAGAGCTTCACCCTCATTTTTGTTTTCCTGAAGGAAAATATTAAAAGGACTATACTTCCTTAGAAAGATTCTTGATTATCTGCCCTAAAACCTTTGTCTTCTCATAACCAGGTATAGGCAAGATTTTGGGTTTTACTGTATATGAAAGTAGTTTTTAAGAAAAAACTATAGTATGTCAATAAAATCTCATATAATAGCATGTGAATCCTATTTTTTTTGCCTTTTATGGGCCAGATAGAACTAATATTAATTTCTAATCTGTGGGCAAATGCACTCTGAAGGCCTAGACTGATATTTCTATCAGGAAAGAAATAGTTCATTTACAATCATATTGCATATGGCCGAGGGTGAGTTCTGGATGTGGCTGAACATCACACAGTGTAGCAGGAGGAAGGACCCTAGGAACTGATGAGATGGGAAGCACTAAGATGCCCAGGAGCTGAGACTCACTGAGCTCAAGGCCTCAGAGACACTCCCACAGCACATCAGCAGACAACTCCTGCCCACTGATTCATTAATTATTTTAAGCCCACCATAAACATTATCAATTAGGCGCCTCAAATTTGATTTCATTTTAGTTCATTAAAAAAAAAATGTTTAGGGAAGTGGACTTGGCCCAGGGGATAGGTCATCCATCTACCACATGGGAGGTCTGCGGTTCAAACCCCGGGCCTCCTTGACCCGTGTGGAGCTGGCCTAAGCGCAGTGCTGAGGCATGCAAGGAGTGCTGTGCCACGCAGGGGTGTCCCCGCATAGGGGAGCCCATGCACAAGGAGTGAGCCCCGTAAGGAGAGCCGCCCAGCGTGAAAGAAAGTTCAGCCTGCCCAAGAATGGTGCTGCACACACAGAGAGCTGACACAAGATGATGCAACAAAAAGAGAGACAGATTCCCATGCTGCTGACAACAACAGAGTGGACAAAAGAAGAACACGCAGCAAATGGACACAGAGAACAGACAACTGGGGCGGGGAAGGGGAGAGAATAAAAAATAAATCTTAAAAAAAAAAACAAAAGCAAAAAACCCCAAAACAAAACAAAACAAAACAAAAATGTTTAGTAAAACCTTCGCTATTCAGAACTCTCAAAGCCTGACTTCGTGGATAATTGAGTATTTCAAGATTCTTTCACTTGAGCATCTAGTATTTTTCTTTTCTTTTTTTTTTTTAAAGATTTACGTATTTATTTCTCTCCCCTTCCCCCCCACCCCAGTTGTCTGTGTTCTCTGTGTCTATTTGCTGCGTCGTCTTCTTTGTCTGCTTCTGTTGTTGTCAGCAGCAGGGGAATCTGTGTCTCTTTTTGTTGCGTCATCTTGTTGTGTCAGCTCTCCGTGTGTGCGGTGCCATTCCTGGGCAGGCTGCAGTTTCTTTCGCGCTGGGCAGCTCTCCTTACGGGGCGCACTCCTTGCGCATGGGGTTCTCCTATGCGGGGAGCACCCCTGTGTGGCAGGGCTCTCCTTGCGCACATTAGCACTGTGAATGGGCCAGCTCCACACGGGTCAAGGAGGCCCGGGGTTTGAACCGTGGACCTTCCATGTGGTAGACGGACGCTCTAACCACTGGGCCAAGTCTGCTTCCCCAGCATCTAGTATTTTTCTAAGCAAGGTCCTGGAACTGCCGTCTGCCAAAAACATGTAGCAAGTAGGTAAAAAGAATGATCCTTGTTTAGGGTTCTGTGAGAAGAGAGGAAGGAACAAGGAAATCAGAGCTAAAGAAAACTCTTAAAATTTTTCAGATATATGGGTGCGTATACAACATACACACACATATTTTTAAGGAGGAAGTGCTTTGCAGACCTCCCTGCCTTGTTAAAGTACTATCCTGAGGAGGGTGGACTGTTCTTTGAAGCAAAGGCCACAATCGTTGTCCTCTGTAACATGTCACAAAGATATAAAATGCAGACGTGGCATGTTTACCAATAAAGTAGTAGCATGACTCTAGGAAAATGTTTTCTTTCAAAGTCTGAGACAGTTCAGAAAATTGATAAATAGACAGATACACAGAAAGACTGACAGAATGTTAATGAATATCTAGAATTGATATGGCAAATGTGACAAAATGTTAAAATTGGTGGATCTGGGTATCTGGGAGATAGGAGTATGCTGGAGTTCTCTTTAGGGTTGGTATTATTTTCGTACTGTCCTGAAGGGATTTCAAAATAAAGTGAAAAAGAAAAAAAAAAGTCCAAGGTGATAGCTTGCTTCTAGATCTAGGCGACCTCATAGGTGAAGAACAGGCCTAATGGCAAACTACTTGACGTAGTAGTCTTCCTAGGGATGCTTTCTCCCTTCCTAGATGACTGCCTTCCTAACAACTCCCTTTATTTGTGACAGCCTATTTGTTGGAAGGCCCGTTCTCACTTTTCCCTCTGCATGATGTTCTAAGATCTGAAGGCCTGCTCCAAAGTAAAGGTCAGCCAAGACCATGAAAAGGACAACTTTTCTGAGGGTTTCCTCCCGTCCCTCCTTTGTATTTGGCTTCTAACAGAATTCCATGTATCTGTAACCTTAAAAAATTGATGCCTGATGGAAAGACTGAAAGTCACTTGTAGGTTGTGTAGGTGATAACAGAATTTTCCATGAAAATATCCTTTTTTTACATTCTGAGTAACACTTTGGTTCACTGGTACCTGGGGCAGCTAGGAGGATGTGATACAAATTCCCAAACTCTAATCCCACCTGCTCTGTAAGTTGGGGAGGTATGGATCCAGGAAAAGCACTGGTGCCTTCCATGAGGCAGGGTGACACCACAAGGGTGCTTGCAGCAAGCTCTTTGTTTCTGAAATGCTTCATCTCCATTCAGGAGCTACTGTCCTCTGTCAATCCTGGCTTCTAACTGTTCACACTGTTGCTCCCTCATTCTACGGTTTTGGTCCCTTTGTCTTTGTTTTCCATTTTTCTTCTGACTCCTGCTGGATTAGATTTTTCCCATCAAATGCTGTGGTTGTGCTGGGTGTTGACTGATGCTTCATCACCAAAGAGGGTTTAGGTTCTAAAATTTACCTTGGATTCTACATATCTAAAGTTCTACCATCCAGCTGAAGATCTGCCTAAGCCACTAAAAAAGCCATGGTGAATAAAAATGGTGGCTTCAGGAGGATGGAGGCGTATGTCAAGCAGGTTCTATAAGAGAAGCAGAACCACTAGGAGGTGTATATAGATGTTTATAGGGAAGTGACATTATGCAGTTGCAGGAAGTGATAAAGCAGCTACTGGATGGCCTGATGCTGGAGCCTGAAGTCTGCAGGGCAGGCAGAAGATAAGAGAAGATGGGTAGAAAGTTGGGGAGAACAAGTTAGAGCCTACAAGCACGAGTTGAAGCCGAGGAGAAGCCGACAGAGGATTGCAATAGCTGCAGGTCCAGCCACTGCCATACAGCCACCAGGGTGAGCCAAAACACAGTGATGACGTATGTGAATTATAAAAACGGCTCCTGATACCCAACCACCTTCCAATTTTCCTTAAGTATCTCCCCTGGGACTTACCCTAACCAGAATCATACAAGAAAGGGAATTCTAGAGTACGTAGCTCAGCTTGGCCAAGTTCATAACACTACAAAGCCACCACAGGGTGGGATGTTTATTCTCAGCCCTGGGTTAAATCGACCAATGGTCAGTCATTCAATCACAGTTTTATAGGACACTTGCTGCCAAGCTCAGCTGGTGGCAGAGCACTCTGCTATAGTTTGTAGAGCAATGTGGGGCTGTAATTAGAGGTCTGATCTCAGACCACAATAAGGAAATAGTCCTAGAGCCTTTAAGAGTGAATTTAATAATGTATAACCTCCTCCCAAAAAATGTCTTAAGGAAACCTCAGGAGGGAAAAGGAAAGCTAATGTTGACAAAAAAGCTGTGGACCCAGAATCAAGATTTAGAAGTTTTAGACCTGGCTTCTCTACTAACTGTGACAGCCTAAATCAACCCTCTTCTCTAAAGGGAGGAAACTAAGGTTTCCTATCTATAGGCTGAGGGGGTTTTAGCCTTTGACGCTAAAAGTCCTCCCGAGTCAACTGTCTATGATGAAGAGAGACATCCATGTAAATGACTAGTTAGATAGCTCCCCTCCAGTGATGTTCTCTAATCACAAGGATGAAGTTCATGATTTCTACTAGGAGCTCACCACTGAGAAGAACGCATTTGAATGCTCATGATAATGTGCTTGGGAAAGAGCATCACAAGAAAGGAGAAGGGACGCAATGAAGGAGACCCCTGGACCAAACCCTACTACATGCTTCTTGAGGACATTAAAAGATTAAAATTCGGTAATGTGGCAGCTGCCTCTTCAACCCTGGCTTGAACACCTGTCAGAGCAACCATCTGGGTTTACTTTTAAGTTTTTGTTAGAAAACCTACAAGTCCCCAAGGATGACTGCTGTTATGGGAACATGTGTCTGCTGATAAAATACTTCTTTTCATCATTAATTACCTAATAGTCTAGGCAGCTGCTGCACAAAGAGTGCAGGGACAAATTATAGACTGAGAATTTTGGCCACAACATTCCTGAAGGACCAGACATGGCGGAGAGCAGACACTCTCATGGACAAATGTAATAAAGCAGAATATTAACACTGGGCAGTTCTTAAAGATGTAGCTTAAGTAGCTATGGTGATGGGGAGTAGGGGAGATAATTAATTACAGCCAACCCTGCTGTCACCCCTTTCTTAAAACTTCACGGCAGTACACCTGTCACATATACACACTGCCACTGTAGGTTACCTTATTGTTGCAGTTTGCTGTAGGTTTTTCAGTATTGCCCTTGGGTTCTGTTTCTTTTTATGTAATAAAAAAAAAATTTCACAAGTAATAGGGAAACACATCCTCACTGTGAAAGAGTCAAGTTGTATTTAGTTTACAAAAGGATATAATCTTTAATTTTGCTAGATTCTGTCAGATTTCCCTCTAAAGCATCTTTCCAATTTATATTATTATCAACCATGTATAGAATACGTTTTTACTAGATCCTTGATAATACTAAGTAGATAGTATCTATCAAAATGTCTGATAATCTAAAAGGCCAATTATCATGTTTAAATTTGATTTTGCTGATTACTAGTGGTATTCAGTATTTTCAGCCGCATTTACTGGACATCAATGTTTCTTTACTCTGTAAATTATCCACTTTTAAATTATGCTGTCTTTTTACTGATATGCAGTGTGTGTTAGTTTCCCATTGCTGCTATAACAAATTACTACGAACTTAGTGACTTTTCTTGCCAGTTCCAGCTTTTGGAGGCTGCCCTCATTCCTTGGCTTGTGGCCTCCATATTTAAGGCCAACAAGGTCAGGCCAAGTCCTCTTCATGCTGCCATCTCTCCTGGGCTCTCTCTCATTTTCCTCCCTTTTCCACTCATGCTGGAACATCAGCCCTTTTGGATAATGAAGGATAATCTCCCCATTTTAAGGCCAGTTGATTAGCAAATGTAGTTCTGTCTGCTCCCTCAATTTCACTTTGGCATGTGTATAAGTCAGCCAAAGGGGTATTGATGCAAAGTACCAGAATTCTGTTGGCTTTTATAAAGGGTATTTATTTGGGGTAGAAGCTTACAGTCACAAGGCCCTAAAGAGTTCAACTCACGGTACTGTAAACGGTACTTTCTCACCCAAAGTCACTGGCCATGTGTTGAAGCAAGATGGTGGGCAATGTCTGTGAGGATTAAGCTTTCTTTCTTCCTCTTAAGGCTCCATGGTCCTAGCTTCTTCTTATCTCAGCTGTAAAATGGCATAAGGCTTGTCTCTCTGGGGCTCCTTCCTTCCTGGCTCAGCTGCTCTGTTCTCTTCATAAGGCCAGCTGTAGACTATCAGGCTCATCTCTCTTCCCCAGGCTGCAGAATCCTCTGTGTATCTACTTCTATGTGTGTTTTTTAGAAGATTTATTTTTTATTTCTCTCTCTCCCCTTCTCCCCCCACCTCCACATTGTCTACTCTCTGTGTCCACTCACTGTGTGTTCTTCTGTGTCCACCTGCATTCTTGTCAGAGGCACCGGGAATGTATGTTTCTTTTTGTTGCGTCATCTTGCTGTGACCGTGTGTGCGCTGCCACTCCTGGGCAGGCTGCACTTTTTTTTGCACAGGGTGGCCTTCCTTGCAGGGTGTATTCCTTGTGCGTGGGCCTCCCCTACACAGGGGACACCCCTGCACAGCACTCCTTGTGCGCAACAGCATACCAGCTCACCATACAGGTCAGGAGGCCCTGGGTTTGAACTCTGGACCTCCCATATGGTAGACGGACGTTCTATCAGTTGAGCCAAATCCACTTCCCGGTATGTGTTCTTGATTGAGCATCTGTTTATATAGCCTACCAAGGGGGGCAGGGTCTCAGCCCTACACTCCCTAATGACATGGTCAAATCAAAGCCCTAATCTTAACATAATTTAATCAGACATCTAAGCATTGACTGCACATCTAAGATTAATCTAATACAATCAAAGAGATACCATGCCCAGAGGAGCAAATCAGTTTACAAACATTATCTATTATCTCTTTTTGGAATTCATAAATTATGTCTTAACTGCCACACCATGTAACAAGACACATTCAAAGATTCCAAGGATTAGGACGCGGACTTCTTTGGGGAGTCCATCAGTCTGCCTACCACACAGTGCATTTTATAAATATTACATTTACGCCATAAATATTCTCCTAGGTTGTTAAATTTATGACGACCTTTATAGTTCAGAAGGACTTTTTTGCTCTCTTCCTTCCCTTTTTTTGGTGGAGGGAAGGAAGGTTACTCAAGTTACAATCTTTTCCTTTAGAGCTTCTGAGTGTGATATCTACTCAGTTTTTAGAAAGACAATCCTCACCCACCCCCAGTTTTTAAAAATCATAATATTCTAGTTTATTATGTTTAACTTTTGAATACCTACTGAATTTCTTTGTAGCTACTCTAAAACACTTTATATAATGATCTCTTCTCTGAACACTTGTGAAGAAATCAATTATACAATTGCCTGGATGGACACAGTAACTCTTTTTCAGAATATACATTTAAAATTATTTTAAAAATTTAGGCTGTCCATTGTTTCTTATTTCAATCTTCCTAATTTATATTTTCTCAGAGTACTGAATGTTTTTGTTTTCAAACATATTATGGTCTATATAGTTTTCCCTTTTATTAAGTAGCTTCTGTATTTTTAGTTATATATCTTATTTCTAATGAATTTTCTATCTTTTCTCTCTAACCTTGATCATATTTTCTAAATTCCCACCAACTTTATTGACAGCTTCTGGCTTTACTATCAGCTCTATAGGATTCTTTCCCTGTATCTGTCTTACCAAAACACTGCTCCTGTATTTGTTTTCTCTTCCCTGCATCACCAAATGCTCCCTCTATACTAGATCATTCCCATCATTATACAAACACATTCTGGTACTTTTCTGGAAAAAAAAAAGTTCCTTGACTCCACGCATCTCCTTCAGCTACTACCCAATTTACTGAAACACTTCACAAATTTTACACTTGATGTCTCCACCTCTTTAGCTCCCCTTTATATACTCTTATTTTCCTTTTTATAACAGCTCTTTTTTGGGTGAAGTGTATTTTACAATTTCAGGACTTTTTAAAAGACACATACACTTGAAAGCCACTTGGATCAAGATACAGAATGTTTCTATCCCCCTTAAAATTACCCTTTTCAATTACCATCCCCATAACCCTTAAGAGGTAACCAGTATTTAACAAAAAAAAATTAATGTTGCTTGTTCCTGAATTCTACATAAAGAGAATTATACATATGCATCTGTTTATGTCTGGCTTATACTGCTCAATATAATATTTTTGAGATTCATCCTTGATGTGTGTATTAGTTCTTTTTGTGTGTGTGTGAGTAGTATTCCATTTTACAAATATACCACAGTTTTCCATTCACCTGCTTATGGCTGTTTGGTTGTTTACAGATTTTACCTATTCTGTATTAGGCTACATACATTCTTCTACAAGTGATTTCATGGACATATGCATTTCTCTCTCTAGAACATGTACATTTAACTTCATTAGAAATTACCAAAGTTTTCCAGAGTGGTTTTTATCATTTTATAGTCCCAACAGCAATGTATATAAAGTTTGTTTCTCTAATCCTTGTAATTATGTGCACTCTTTTCAACTTTTCAATTTTTGCTACTCTAGTAGGTGTGTGGAGGTAGCATATGACTTTAATTTAATGCAAATTCCCTGATGACTAATGATGTAGAGCAACTTTTTACACATTATTGGCCATTTGGATATCTTCTTTTGTGAAGTACCTATTTGTCTTTTCCCTAATTTTAAAAATTTGGTTGCCTTTTTATTATTCTTCATGAACTTATTAGTTTTTTATATATTATGGGCATGAATCCTTGGTTAGATATATGTCTTCTCCCAGTCTGTGGCTTTTGCCTCTGTTTTCTTTTTTTCCTTTATTTATTTCTCTCCCATTCCCCCCCACTGTCTGCTCTCTGTGTCCATCCGCGGTGTGTTCTTCTGTGTCCGCTTGTATTCTTGTCATGCGGCACCAGTAAACTGTGTCACTTTTTGTTGTTGTTGTTGTTGCATCATCTTGCTGTGTCAGCTCTCCATGTGTGTGGTGCCACTCCTGGGCGGGCTGTGTTTTTTTTGGCAAAGGCAGCTCTCCTTGTGGGGAGCACTCCTTGCGCATGGGGCACACCCCAGCGTGGCATGGCACTCCTTGTGCACGGCAGCACTGTGTGTGGGCCAGCTCACCACACGGTCAGGAGGCCCTGGACCTTCCATATGTTAGGCAGATGCTCTATCAGTTGAGCCACAACTGCTTCCTGCCCGTTTTCTTAATGGTGCATTTTAAGAGAAGGTTTTAAATATTTCTGAAGTTTAATTTACCTATTTTTTCTTTTACGTCAAATGCATTTTGTGTCCCATCTACTAAATCTTTGCCTCTTCAAGACCATGAGTACATTCTCTTTTGTTTTGTTCTAGAGGTTTTATGGTTTTAACTTTCTTGCTTAGGTCTATCATCCACCTCAAAATTAACTTTGTGTATGATCTAAGAAAGGCCAAGGTTTATTTTTCTGAATGGATATCTGATTGCCTTGGCACCATTTACTGAAAAAGGCAGACCTTTCTCCTCTGAATTACACTGATACCTTTTGTTTATTTCTGGACTCTCTTCTGTTCAATCGATCTATTTATCTATTTTTATGCCAGTACCACAGTCTTATGTTTTCATAGTGAATCTTGAAATCAGGTAAAATCTTCTTCTTCAAAATTGTCCTGGCTATGATAGTTCCTTTGTGATCCCCCATGCAAATTTTAGAATCAGCTTGTTCTTCCTTAAAATTGTTCTGGCTTTTTTTAAAATTTTTTTTTTTTTAAAGATTTATTTATTTAATTCAACGCCCGCCCCCGGTTGTCTGTTCTCGGTGCCTATTTGCTGCGTCTCGTTCCTTTGTCTGCTTCTGTTGTCATAAGCGGCACAGGAACTGTGGGCGGCGCCATTCCTGGGCAGGCTGCACTTTCTTTCGCGCTGGGCGGCTCTCCTTAGGGGGCGTACTCCTTGCGCGTGGGGTTCCCCTACGCGGGGGACACCCCTGCGTGGCAGGGCACTCCTTGCACGCATCAGCACTGCGCATGGGTGTTCTGACTATTTTAGTCCTTCTAAATATATCTTAAAATCAGCTTGCCCATTTTTACAACAAACCCTGCTGGGGTTTTGACTGGGATTGTGATTATATCTATCAATGAATTTGGGAGCAACTCACATCTTTTTAATACTTAACATACTAATACATGAACATGCTATATCTCTATGTCTTAAATTTCTTTTAGCAGTGTTCCATGTGAGGTTTTCAGTTTAGAGGTTACACATGGTTAAATTTATTTCTAGGTATTTGATGTTTTTGAAGCTACTGTAAATGTCATTTTAATTCCTTAGGATTTTGTAAATGCACAATTATGTCACCTGAAATAAAGACGATTTTACTTCTTCCTTTACAATATTTATGCCTTTCATTTATTTTTCTTGCCTTATTGCTCTAGATATGAACTCCAGTACAATAATTCAAAGAATCTTATTTAGTCTTCAATCTACTAAATGTTTCAATAAGCCTTCTGCCCACACCACTAACTGTAATGACTCAAAGCCATCACAAACCTCCACAATGTCATAACCAATGGACAATTCTTTGACCTTCCCTTACCTTACATGACCTCTCAGCAGGGTGTGATATGCATTACCTATTCCGCCCCCTCCACTTAAATATTTCTCTTGACTTTTGTTACACTTTGTTTTCCTTTCTATATCTAAGTTCTCTGGTCACTTCTTTTCTTCCACCTGGCCTCTGAATATTGGGTTAGGAAATAGTCCTAAGCTGCCAAGACATTAGCATAAACTTTGGCTCCAGTCCCTTGGAGAGAATGGCAGAAAGAAAATCTCTCTGAGGTAGAGAGGTCCAGTCAGGTCATGAGGAATCTCAGAGTTAACACCTCAATGAAGAGACAACTACAACCCCAATTTTCCTTATACAAGAGAAAATAATCCAAATCATTCATGAGTTGAAGTCAACAGACACAACAGATGGTAGGTAGGATCAGACTGCCAAGAATGTCAGATAATTGACCAATTTGGGAATATATTTAAAATGATTTAAAAATAAAAATCCAAAAGATAAAAAAGTATTAAAAAGGAGAAAAGCAAACTTGATAATTGCAGCAAACACACAGCACCTACTACTTGTCTAACAGTTTTAATCTCTCTACATATTTAATTCAGTTACTCCTCATTGTAAACTATTAAATAGCTGTATTATTATCGTCATTTAACAGATGGAAAACTGAAGAGAAGTAATTTAACCAATATTTCATAGCCAGTAAGTGACAGAGTCAGAATTTGAACCCAGGAAGTCTGACTCTGGTATGTGTTCTAAACCATGAAGTCTATTAGGAGGCCCCAAATTGAAAAATGTAGTCATTGAAATAAAAAAATTGGTAACTAAAATAACACGTTATTCACAGCTGAAAATAAAATCAGTGAACTAGAACAGAGATCTAAAGAAATTACCTAGAACACAACTCAGAGGCAAAGAAATGGAAAATAAAGACACCAAAGATAGAATGGGGGGGGGGTGTTTAACATGATCTAATAAAGATTATAAAAATTTTAGCGAATTCTTGAAAAACCAGATCTTTGGATTGAAGAAGTAAAGCAAATCCCTTTAGGAATAAACAAAAATGAACTCACACCTATTTACCCATTGTAATTAGACAGCAGAACACCAAAGATAAAGAAAATCTTAAAAGTGGTTAGAAATGACAATTTTCTGTCAAGGAACAATAATTAGCAATTTCACAATAACAGCAACAGAGGCTAAAAACACAATGAAAAAACGTATTCCAAAAACTGTGAGAAAGTAATTGTCAACCTAGAATTCTAAATCCAGTTAAATTATCAAGAAAAAAATGAGGGTAAAAATAAAGACAGCTTTTAGAAAAATAAATTGAGAGTTTATTGCAGTAAAGAGATTCAATCAAATAACTACTCAATGATAAAGTAGAGGAAAGAGAATGGAACTCAGCTGAAAGGTTAGGGATACTGGAAAGAAAACAGAGCAAAGAAATCAGTAAACTGTGGCTAACTGTAAACAAGCTGTGCAACATATTAATAATAATGACAACAATAATAATGACAGTGATTAATTTTGAAGGCCTAAAAACAGAATGAAAATACTGAGAAGAACAACATGTAAGAGAAGGGGTAAATGGAATTAGAGTTCAAAATTTCTCAACTGTCTGAGAAAAGGAAAAATACTGATTAACTTTAGTTTCTTAAATAAAGAATAACATTTTGATGAGAAATTAACTGTACTTTGCAAACCCAATAGAAAAAAGGAAAGGCAAAGAAAGAAAAACATGGAAACGAGAAATCTCAAAATCAAAGAAAGAAATATCTAAGTACCAACCTTGAATACAAATGCACTAAACTCCTATAACTAAGTTAGGGATTACCAGGCTAAATGTAATGAGACATGCCTAAAAAACTAAGGATAAGGGAAGGTTAAAAGACAAAGGGGACTAAATTATTTATAATTTTAATGTAATCACAATAAAAAATACCATCATTTTATTTTCCTGGAGTTAGACAAGTCTACTGTTGAATTTATGTGGAAGAATAAATAGCCAGGAAAACCTAAAAAACAAAACAAAACCAGAAATTGGATGTGGCTCAAGCAAGTGGGCTCCTGCCTACTACATGGGAGGTCCTTGGTTCAGTTCTGGTGCCTTCTAAAGAAGGCAGTGAGCGGGTATGACAGGCAGGTGCAGGAAGCTGACACAACGAGATGACGCAACAAGAGACACAAGAAGAAAAACACAATGAGAGACACAAAAAAAGGAGGGAGCAGAGGTTCCTGGTGCCTCCTAAATAGAGGATGTGCAGGACAGCAAGCAGGTGCAGTGAGCTGATGCTACAAGATAATGCAACAAGAGACACAAGGAAAAACATAACGAGAGACACAACAAAGCAAGGAATGGAGGTGGCTTAAGGTCTCACAACTGCCCCAAGAGTTAGGGACAAAAAAAAAAAAAAAAAAAAAAAAAGGAGATGATTAGGCACCTCCCTCCCTCCACACCGGAGGTCCTGGTTTCAGTTCTTGGTGTCTTCTAAAGAAACAAAGAAGACGAACAGACACAGTGAGTGCAAATAATAAGGGGGTCAGGAGAGAGAAATAAATCTTAAAAAACAAAAGAAAAACAAAACAAAATAAAAAACCAACAATAAAAAAAGAGAAATGGGGAAAAGCAGGCCCTGACTTTTTAAGATTTACTTTATTTATTTCTGTTGTTTGCGCTCGCTGTCTACTCTCTGTGTCCATTTGCTGTGTGCTCTCTGCTTGTCTTTTCTTTAGAAGGCACCAGGAACCAAACCTGGGACCTCCCACGTGGGAGAGTCGTGTTCAATTGTTGAGACCCCTCTGCTCCCTGCTGTGCTGTCTCTTTCACTGTGTTTCCTCTTTGTGTCTCCTTGTTATGTCATTTTGTTGCATCAGCTTGCAGCCCCAGCCTGTCAAGCCAGGTTGTTGTCTTGCTCATCTTCTCCAGGAGGCACCAGGAGCTGAACCCGGGACCTCCCATGTGGTAGGCAGAAGCTCAATTGCTTAAACCACATTCACTTCCCTGGCCCTGACTCTTGAAAACATATCACAAAGCTTCTATAATTAGGACAGTTTGATAATAGTGGATTAATAAAGATCAAAGGGACATAATAGAAAATTCAAAGAGACGCATGAGCATATGAAAATTTAATATATGATAAAGGCAGAAGGTCAAATCAGCGAGGAAAAAGAAAAAGATAGGTTTTAAAAAAATGATGTTGAAACAACATAGTTGCATTGAAAAAGGCAAAATTTGATCCATTCCTCACATGTAAACCAAGGAAAGTCCCAAATGGATTAGAAATCTAAATATAAAAAATAAAACCAAACAAGAATTAGATGAAAACATGGGTATGTCTTTACAACCCAGGAGGGCTAATTTTCCTGACTGTAACTCGAAACCTAGAAGCAATGAGACAAAAACACACAACAGAATGAGAAAAAAGTATTTGCAGCTTATGTCACAAAGTGACATCAATATACAAAAGATACAGAGGTATCAAAATATACATACCTACTTAGATTTAAAAGAAAATGAGCATAAGATATTGACACCTAATTTGCAAAAAAAATTCATATGGTCCTTAAGAAGAAGTTGAATACAGATTTTATTTAAGGAAAACTGTACTAAACTGTTGTCCCCTGCCTTCTGGGCCCCATTGTCTACATCCACAGCTTTGGACGGGTTCTACGCCCAAGAAATCAGCCTCTGTGGTGGTTTAAAGCTGTCTGTACCCCAGAAAAACATGTTCTTAAATCTAATCCATTCCTGTGGGTATGGACTTACTGTAATGTCTTGATTGGGACATTTTCCTGGTCTCAAAACTGTAAGCTAATAAATTCCCAATGTTCAAGCTGAACTATTTCATGACGTTTGCTCTAAGTAGCCTAGGCAGCTAAAATCGCCTCCATAATGGATCCAGGGTTCCTTCTGAGTGCTTGATTCCATGGGCCCCAGGCTTGAGTCCACCCTAAGCTACAATTGTGGCTCAAGTCTCATTAAATTTTCTTGCTCCAGGGACCTGATCTTGCCTTCTTTCTATCCTCCACAAACATATCAAAATTATGCCAATTGACGGCAGCTTCCTAATTTTCCAGTATTTTGAATGTAGGAAGGGCCAGGCAAATGTTTTCAGTCTATCACCAATCCACTCCTGGTCATTATTTCATAGGGATTTCTTTTACAAATGCTAGCCCTTCTTCCAAACACACTGTGATCTTCACATTATTTTTGTGTCACCTATTTCTTAAAAACAACCACTGGGCCTCTCCTAACATACACACCTCCAATTAGGAACCTATTAGGAGCCCGGTAATGCTTGCTGGACTGGATGGGATCAAGCCTCTTATGTTATTACAGATCTCATATAATCTGGAAGGGTGCGGAGTATTCAGTTCCTGTGACTTTTTTTTTTAATAGATTAAACAAAAAAAATTTTTTTAAAGATACATAGATCATACAAAATGTTGTATTAAAAAATATAAGAGGATCCCAAATATCCCCATTCCCGCCCCCCCCCCCACTCCTCCCACTTCACCAAATTCTTTCATCTGTGAGGCACATTCATTGCATTTGATGAACACATCTTGGAGCACTGCTACACAGCATGCATTATAGTTCACACTGTAGTTTACACTCTCTCCCAGTTCATTCAGTGTGCCATGGCAGGATATATGATGTCCTGAATCTGTTCCTATATTATCATTCAGGACAACTCCAAGTCCTGCAAATACCCCCATATCACACCTCTTCTTCCCTCTCCCTGCCCTCAGCAACTCCTACGGCCACTGTCTCCACATCCATGATGAAGTTTCTCTCATTGCTAGAGTCTACTAATTCTATAGTTGAATACCAGTAAGTCCACTCTAATCCATATTTTATTCCTCCATCCTGAGGACCGTGGGATGGCGATCTGCCTCTAACTTGAGAGGGGGTTTAGATCCTACATGGCTGATGGATGGAATTCTCCTGCTTGGGGCTGTAGAGTCTCTCAGTTCCCTGATGTGGTGGTTGACCATCCCACCTCCCTGTTGGCCATCATGGGCAAGTCCAAAGAACTGGAGACTAGGTGCTGCAACTCCACTGAGGCTCGGGGCCCACCTGGCACACCGTTAGTCCAGAGATTCACCAACCCCAGCGCCAACCACAGGTTCAGTAAAAGTGACAGAAGAGGCATGTGTAGAGAGGTCAAATCTAAGGCCAAATCCATCACACTCAGGAGCACAAATTTCAAAGTAGGGCCCAGCTGCAAGGCACTGAACTCCAAAGCCATCTGCCATGACTGCAGGACTTGGGAGTCTCTGTAGCCCTCAGGACCACCACTACTTGGGGTTGTATCTACTTTGGCTGTCTCTGAGATCCTGCTGAGATGTGTGTAAGTGCAACCCCTCTAATGCACTCCCAACTCACTTTGAAGTCTGTTAGCCTTATAAACTCATTTGTCTTTACTGCTTCCCCCTTTTATTTAATGTCTTTTTCTAGTTGTGTCACCAGCTGGTGCTTGGTAGAAATCCCTTGGCACTAGGGAGGCTCATCCCCAGGAATCATGTCCCATGCTGGGGGGAAGGTAATGCATTTACACGCTAAGTTTGGCTTAGAGAGTGGCCACATTTGAGCAACATGGAGACTCTCAGGAGGTAACTCTTAGGCATCCTGCAGCTCTAGGCTTAGTTGAAATTTCTAGCACACAGGCTCATAAACAAGTTATCAGTATCAAGGGCCCATCATTGGACCAGTTCCTGTGATTTTAAATATTGGTCTAATATACTACTTACTGATGTTTAGGAAAAAAAGTCAGATATTAGAAAAGTATGATTTCATAATTATTCTAAGGTACAAGTTTATAGTAATAGCTACAGTTATTAATTTTTTGGCCCCCATAAAACAAGGCTTGCTACAGACATTAGATTAATGTAGGTACTAGAATTATAATCTGAAAACCAAAAAGTCTGGTGCTAAAACATGTTTTAGAACACTGCTCTTTATCTCTTCTCTGGTGAAGTGACTTGTCTATCCTCAGCTTCCCTTTCTTTCTTCAAGTCTCTGTAAACCGACTTCTGCTCAGAAAATATTGTTAAGTTCTAAACCCAGAGGTCTTTTTTCATTATTCTTCCAGAGCACTGGTTCTCAACTGGGGATGACTTTGTCCCCCAGGGAACATTTGGGAATGTCTCATTTTTTCAGTTGTCACAACTAGAAAAGGAGTGGGGCATCAGTGGGTGGAGGCCAGGGATGCTGCTCAACATCCAGCAATGCATGGGACAGTCCCCCATAACAAAGAATGTTCCAGCCCCAAATGTCAATAATGTTGCAGTTGAGGCGCCTTGTTCTAGACCTCTCTGCTGCACTGACACTATTTACTCCAACATTTTTCCATTACCTTTCCCCTTGGTTCACTCCTCTCGTCCTTTCCTAGCTCTCTGATTCAGCTTCTCTCTCATGTGCTGCCCTCATGTCCTCCCCCCACACCCTCTAAATTTATTGTTCTGTCCTTGGGTCAGTCTCCTGGATGTCCTCTTCTCTTCCTTGGGACTTCTCCACTCATCAACTGCAACCATTACCTTCATAAGGATGACTCCCAAACATCTTGAGCATTGACCTCTCACCAATTTCCAACCTTGCACCTACAACCCTAAACTGGGTTTCTGTTTGGATTTCATATTTTCACCCCAAATCAGTACTCCAGAGAGTTAAGCCATCAGGCTCCCTTCCCCTCGGAAACCCAGAATTACCCTCTGCCCACAGTCTCACACTCACAGTCAGTGAGGATCGAAATATCAGGCATTTTGGACTGGTCTGCTTCATGGGCAACTATGTACAGCCTGTCACCAAGCTGTCTATTTTTCCTTTGTAACACCTTCTTTCTGTTTCCAATAAAATCCCCATAGTTCAGACCCTTTTCACCCAGATCCAAATGGATCACCCTGCCTCTGGTTTCTTCCAGTGTCTCTCAAAAAGCATCACTGTGTTCTTTCTATGAAGCATATATAAAGCAAATGCCGCATACAGCCTGGCATTCAGGACCCCCAACAATCTGATGAAATCTATGCTGTCAGCTTTAGTTCCCATTATGCCTTCTCATGACTTCTCTACTCTTAAATGATCTATTGACTACCTCCAAACATGTTTTGTTTACCACTTTCTCCACTCCATACATCATTTCCTCATCTGAAATGCCTTCTACTCTTTCCCTTTCTGTAGGTATCTAAGCTCTCCTTTCCCCCACAATCCCTACCTTTCAAGAAGCTGTCTAAGGTTACTGTGGCCCACAGATGTCTCAACACTGAATCCTGTAGGTGTCAGTTGGCAAGAAACACATTCTCATCATGGTGGGCTGTTTATACAGACTATTACAAAGGCTCGCAAGATATGATTTAGTAAGATTATTTTGTTCATTAGTAAGAGAATTACATTTTATATCATTCATAAAATTTACAGAAAAAAGTCCACTGGCAATTAAGCACAGAAGGCCTAACAGGTTATTAAGTAGGAACAGATGTTGAACTCACACATTTCAATCACAATCAGTATTAACTTTCCAGATCTTCAGGTTCCAGGTAAGATACCTGCCTCATAGGATTGATGTGAGGAGTATGTCAGATAAGGTGTGTAAAGTCTCTGACACATAAATGATGCTTAATAAATGTTACCATAAATACTTTGCTAGCTTTAGGGAAGGGTGATTTTGTCCTCTCCAGTGAGACTCTCTAAGCAATTCTATATAAAGCAGGTTCATCCAGGCCTCCTAGTCCTAGAAAGTTTTGGTGACAGATGGGTCTAAAAATTACTCACCATATTGCTTCACTGATTTCTTAACCCTAGAACAAATTACCAAACAGATCCTGTCAGATTTGCAACCTTACTTTGTTTCACAGTCACAGGTTCATGACCCCAAACATGTTCTTTCAAATACACACTGAATTCTGAATGGTGGCTTTGATATTCCATGGATTAGGCCAGCCTGGTTGTCAATCTAGGCTTTAAAAAGAATCCTTATTTCCTATATCTCACAAATGAAATTATAAAGACTTCAGAAGCATCCAGGATACAAATGACAAAAAATACTCTCAAGAAGGGTAAGAAGTTATTTTTAAAATTTTAGGCCACAATTTATACATAGAACACCATGTGAAAGTATTTGAGTAGGTATTAATGGTAACAATTGTGATAACCAAAAAGTGCTTAGTATTTTGTTTTCTACTGAAATGTGTCATTATCTTGGTTTACTCCTAAGGCTGAAAGGCAAGTCAAGCAACAGACTCCTAAGATTTGAGTTTAGGTTTTGGCTACCTCTGTTCCCTTAAAATTACCAAAAGTTTCATCATCTATAATTTGGATTTAACACCATCTGCCCACTTCACTGAGAAATAATGAGGAATAAGTGAAATTTCTATGTGAAATGCTTAGTACTTGGTAAAGCACAACATAAAGGTAAGGTATAGAAAGTAGTTCATTTCCAACACAGCTGTAAATGTTTATTAGAAAGGCCCCTGGTAGAAGATCAATTACAATGGTTTTTTTAAACTTTTTTTTTTTTTTTTTTTTTTAAAATCTGGAGGCCACTTTGTTCAAAGGAAACCTTTAAAGCAAATGAAAGTCAAGGGTAAGGCAAATGTCTGCTTGAACCAGGAATTGCCTGCACTCTTCTCTCCCTGTTCCACCTTTTTGGTAGCCTCTGTAAGATGTTTCTGGAACCGCTAGGGCTCTAAGAAACATAGCATCAGAACAACTGATTCAGTCTAGCCCCTGGTTTTTACAAGGGAGAAAAGGCCTCGAGAGCTGAAGTAACTGTCCATAAGCAATGATGTGCTGCAGACAGTAGAGTGTCTATACAGCCAGTAAGGCTGAAGAGCCGATGTGGGGCCAGTATTTGGTCCATTTACTTGAAGTCCTCAGAAAGCTTTCTGAAGGTTCTTCCCTGAGCCCTGAGTCCAGCCTGTGAAGGCTGATTATTGCCTTTGTTTCTCTGAGGTCCACAATAGTGCAGCCTGCTGGAAACCGTCTTTTTGGAGCTTCACAGCACAGCATCAAGTGTCTGTGCCACAGAGCAAAAGGAAGGCATCCACTAAGATCCCATGAGGCACACAGACAGCGGGTGTAATTTCCCTCCAGCCCTGGGCTCGCAAGCCTTGCAGGCAACCCAATTCTCCCTCTTCCTACTCTCAACTGGTTGCCAAGTCCTGTGATAATCTCTTCTGTTTCCCAGGTTTGGAATTCCCAGGCTTGGAATTCCCAACCACAGTAGGTTTTCCTGTCTCTAGGCTTTCCTTCTTCTAATCCATCTCATAAACTAATTCCAGAAGAGTATATGATTTAGAGGAAACAAAAGACCCAAGCTCAAGTTCTATATTTACTATTTACTGTATCGGCAGTCTCCACACTGTGCCAGTCTCTACATCACAAACTAGGTGAATACGTTTCACAAAGTAGAGCTCAGAACACACATGCGAGCATGACCCTGAAAACGTGTCAACACAAAGCCCTGAACAACAGCCATTATCAGCAGTATTAATAAAACACTGTTGATCATGGCACTCCTTCAAACTCTTTTCAGTGACCCCTAAAGGAAAAGTCTAACATCTGTTAGCCTGGCACTTGAGCGTTACCAAAACCTGCCCCCTCCACTTGCCAGGCTTCTCTCCCAGGCTGCCCTCCATGATGCCCCGTACAAAGGTTCTCCTTCCACCTCCCCACAGTACAGCTTGTTTCAGGACTTCAATTATACTATTTCTTCTACTTAAAGGCCCTACTTCAACCTACAAAAAACCTGCTCTGTTAAGAACAAAAGCTATCACTTACTGAAGCTTCATGTAGTTTTTCCATGAGGAGTGACCTTCCTTTCCTCAGGATTGCTCCCACCCCCTGCCTCTGCACAGTGCTTATTAGGAGGCACTACCCAGGACACCCTCAACTGCTACAGTGTCAGTTCTCCAGGTCACGCGCACAGGCGCACAGGAAGTCCACCTATGTCCCAACCAAGTGTTCAGAACTTGGCTCAGATCGAGCTCTCTCGGTCTCCCAACCTCAGGGACCTCTATAGGTCCACACGCCCAGAATGTCAGGCTAAAGAAGAACTGAATGTGAAGTTCTGAAGGGAAGAACAAATGAGTAGAAGGACTTTAGGACCCGGGCTCTAGGTGGCATTTACCATTATGTGATGTGGCCGAGGTTGGTATGAATAGACCGGATGGAAGAAATCTTGGTTAGTTGCCTGTATGTTAACTAGTAAAAGGAAACGGGATGAACATGATGGAAAACTGTTTTAAGAAAGCACCCAATGCTCCAGGCACTGTACTGTAACAAAGCCTGGCAGCACAGAATGGACACTCAATAAATGCTTGCTGAGGGAATTAACAAAAGCTAAAAAAAAGCAGCATTCGAGTAACTCGCTGCTAGACATGCAGTTATCTGAGTTTGCTTGGTAAGGGTCACAAATGACAACTGCGGCAGGAACTAAAACCTCTGCTGCTGGGTAATGCTATGGCAAAGCGGAGGGCAGGAAGCCAGGGTACTCTAGGTGGAGGTTAGGAGAGAGAGGTCAGGGGAGGCCTGGCCCAAAAGGAACAGAGGGTGTAAGAAGTAGAGGGAAGGCTGGGCAACCTGCCCAGAGAGGTCTCTGCATTAAGAAATGGGGCTGCAGTAGGTTTCTGAGGTGTGTGCTTATCTTAGCGCACTCGGTCAGCAGTGTCAATTCCAAAGCAGAGATACAAGAGGACTACCCTACTAGAACACAAGTGCCCTGAGGACAGGGAGCATATCTATCTTGTTTATTAGCCATAACCAAAGCCTCGAGCAGCGTGTGGCACATAGGTAAGAAATATTGCAACACACTATCTGGGTTTCAGTACTAGCCCTAAGGCCCTTACCAAGTGGGAGGCTGTTGGATATACATGCCATTAAGCTCACTGTGCCTCAGTTTTCACATCTCTAAAATGGGGATAATAATAGAACTTGGCTCCTCGTTGAGAGGCTTACATGAATTAGTATAAAGAGCACTTAGCCAGCATAAAAGAAGTACCATAAAAGGAATTGCTGTTATTTATGAAAGGTTTTCTTTGGAGCTTCCAAATAGTACCCATTCATCTCAAGCCATAGGTATACCTGGTGACTAGCAATGTCAGAGCTCAAAGGCTCTAGAGGCTCTAGGCTGGGGAGTTTCAAACTTTTTCATCAGGATGATGCTCCAAGAGACTTGTTCACACAAGCTCTGAGAGGGGTACACTGGAGAAGGGGTGTGCTGTGTCCATCTTTGGTATACTTAAACCAGAATGGAAGAAGGCAAGGGTAGTGACAGGCCTTTGAAACCTCTGTAACAAATAAAGGAACATAGTTATAGACTTGATAACCATTATTTGTAACAAAGTACATGAGGCATAGCAACTAATCCCATTATCTTGGAGCCACAGCATCAGGCAACCAAGTCTATACACAATGACATCTGCAAAGATTTTTCATGTGATCCAGTTTGATTTTCACCAAAAAACCCAGACAAAGGATGGCGGAAGCGGGAGGTTATTTGTTTCAGAATCAAAAGAACAGACTTTAGAGAAAAAGTACTGAATAGTGTTGTTGAAAAGCAGAGGAGGAGAGACAGTCTTTTATGTTTCCTCAAAAAAGCCACAGTGATTTTTGTAGTCAAGCACTTGTCTCGTTTCCACCCCCCGCCCCCCAAGTGGCAGCACCAACATTTTTGCTCATCCTGGACTCTCCGGTGCTGTCAGTTGCTAGGCAACCATAACAGCCATCCAGCACAGTTAAGTATTCACCTTGCTTTCTGCCCACCCACAATGCACAGCTTTCATAACTGTTCTCACTGGGTTTGCCAATTACTCCTAGGTACTGTCTTCTGAGCCAAGGTTTCTTGAAGCTCATCTTGCCTGTTTGGTCCTATGGTAAAATTTAAACACTGTATTTGTCATCATGTCCCAATAACTTCCATAATAAAAGGCTATCAAACACAGGATAATGTCATGGTAGGATCAAACCAGATAAGGGACAAATCTTATTAAAACCACAATTAGCTTTCCATAAAAGAAACCAGACAAAAGAGGAAATTGCTAGTCAATATAACATTCTATTAAGTTCAATTTAAACTGCTACTTTTAAGTTTTTAAACATCTGGCTGAATGTACCTGCCTTGACTTAAATAGAAATTCTGGCCATCATGAATAATTTTGACCAATTTTTAAATTAACCACATCGTTCTGGCCAATATTGAGTTTGGACAGGGCTATGTTCTTGGGCAAGTTTTTAGGTCTCATATTAAACACTGATGCATATTAAAGCCTATGCAAAACAAAGCCTTCCTAAGCTGGGACCTAACGAATATTGGATTAAGAGGACATTGCCACTAAAAATTAGTTAACTAACATTAAATACGTCAGATAGTTTAATAGGTAACTGTATTAGCCACAGGGGTGCTGATGCAAAATACCAGAAATTGGTTGGTTTTTATAAAGGGTTATTTATTTGGGGTAGGAGCTTACAGATACCAGGCCATGAAGCATAAATTATTTCCCTCACCAAAGTCTATTTTCACGTGTTGGAGAAAGATGGCTGCCGACGTCTATGAAGGTTCAGGCTTCCTGGATTCCTCTGAGCTCAGCTCTTCTGTTTTCTCCACAAGGTCAGCTATAGACTATGAAGCTCTCCAGGCTTTGCCTCTCTCCACAAGTCAGCTGTAGACTATCAGGTGAACGACTCTTGTCTTTCTCCCCGGGGCTCCAGCTTAAGACTTCAGCATCAAACTCCAACATTAAGAACCCTCAACTCTGTCCTTTGCCATGTCTTTTATCTGTGAGTCCCCATCCCACACCCTAATGATGTGGCCCAATCAAAGCCCTAATCATAACTTAATCACACCCAGGTACAGACCAGATTACAAACATAAACCAATATCTATTTTTGGAATTCATAACAAACTCCTACAGTAACCTTCACATACATTTCTGTCATCATTCTTGGAACATTCTATAATTGAGATAAAGGCCCAGATTATAAATGACTTCTCCAAAATTCAAGTAGCAAGACTAGTGACAAACCCCAAACTAGATTCTAGCTCTGTACTATTTCTTCCATAATATGTTAGCTGGTCACCATCTGAGGACCCTCAGAAAAGTTGAAGGGGTTTAAGTTATTAATATTTCACCCAAAAACTAGTAATAATGGTTTCAGGTTGTGGATAGGACAATTTGGGAAGAGAAGTGGAAGACAATCTTTCTCTTTCTCTCTATTTAACTTTTTGTATTTAATATCTTTAAACATTTTAACATATAATACTTATTTGGAAAAAAAAATTTTTAAAGAATTTGATTCAAATACTTATTGGTCACTAACCAAGGGCCATGCCCAGTGCTAGCTGCTGAGGATATAACAATATGTAAAAGACTTGGCATCTGTTCTCAAGCAAGTCATAATATACTAAAGCAAAGGGGTTTATAAAGAACAATGCTTCCATGACTTGTTGAGTTGCCTTTTTCTGTTACTTTACTTCTTTAGATTTGAAATTCATTTAAAAGAAATAGAAAAAAAGAATAAATAAGATGTAAAAAGGACTAAACAAAATGTGCTATGGAAGTAAAAAGTAAAAAAACCCACAACATATGAATTATGTCTGCTGAAATAGTTTCACTTGAATTGTACCTTGATAAATAGTATACTTGTTCTAGACAGTACAGAAAGAAAAACAAATTTAAAGCCTGACCGCCCACACTTGCCGTGCCCCTGATGACAACAGAAGTGGACAAAGAAACAAGACGCAGCAAAAAGACACAGAAAACAGACAACCGGGGGAGGGGAGGGGAATTAAATAAATAAAAATAAAATCTTTAAAAAAAAAAAAAAAAAAAATTTAAAGCCTGAGAACCAGTTGGAGCGTGAACTATAGACAGAAAATTTTCTGAGCTATTATAGACCAGGCCCTGAATAATATATTAGGTAGCTTAGCAGAAAACATGGATGTTAAACAAGTAGGAAAAGAAATGTGGACAATACAAACATTTTCACTTAAACTTCTAATGTAGGTAGTTCAATAAAACAAACTTCATTAGAAATGGTTTTAGTGAAGCTACCTCAGTGATGAGGTAACTATGGCAATCATAACCAAAACATGATCCAGGGTCTATGAAAACATTTCAGTCAGACCCCAATAGCAGTATTCAAAGAAAGAGAGGAAATGAAAACTTAGTGATTTATTTGTATTAAAAGAATAAATAAAATGGAAGATGAAAACAATACTAAAGTTAGCACTTTTGTAGGTTTTCAACCCCTGACCTGAAATAACCAGGGACTAAAATGCCAGTTGGGTAAAACAAAGCCCTTAAGATAAGGAAATCATTATCCTTTACTCATAATGGGTAGAGAAATGATAGATAATAAAGATATTATGTACACATTCCAGGAAATAAGGTTGTGAGTTATTAAAAATTAGGCTTTTTGGTTGTGATGGTTGCAGCTGTTGTTTCCCCAAAAACATGTTGTTAAATGTAATCCATTCCTGTGGGTATGAACCCATTCTAAGTAGGATCTTTTGATTAAGCTACTCCAGTTAAGAAGGTATGGCCTGCCTTAATCATGATGGGTCTTAATCCTATTGTTGCCGTCCTTTATAAGCAGAGTGAAATTCAGAGAAAGAGAGAGAGAAAGCAAGCCAAGAGGAAGCAGCCAGAAGCTGAAATCAATGGAGAAGGATGAGACTAGGAGATGCCTCCACATCCATGTGCTCAGCTAAGGACTAAAGGACGCCAGCAGGCAGCCCCAGAACACCAGTGGTGGGGGAGAAAGCACTGTCTTGATACTCTGATTTGGACTTTCTTTTAGCCTCAAGACTGTAAGCTAATCAAATCCCATTTTCTAACCCAACCCATTTCATGGTATTGGCTTAAGCAGCCTAGGAAACTAAAACACTACTTATCTTTTATAAGACTATTATTATTTTGGACAAGTAAACATAGTTGAATGAATGTCATTCTCCAAAGTGTCTGTGCTGCAGAGTTATTTCCTAACTCCAATAAAGTTATCTTCTTTGGCTCAAATTATAGAATTTCACTTCTCAAATGGCCTTTGAAGCCTGAGGTCCATTCAGTCTTTTGAACATGTTCAAGGATAGTTATGCTTAACCATGGAAAATGAACTTCAGTTTTGGAAAACAGTAAAAAATTACTTCAAGCCAAGGTTGGAGAATAAGGTAGATGAATCAAACTGGGTATTACAAACCATTAAGGCCTGTGAAAGGGAGAATTCTAAGGTTGCCCCAAAGATTCCTGCCCACCCCGGTGTACACACCCTGTACAATCCCCTCTCCTTGAGTGTGGGCAGGAATTGTGAACACAATGGGATTTCACTCCTACAACTACTTTCAATCCAAAATTTACTTTGGAAAGCTCCTCAACTAAATGTCCAGACTTGCCATTTTCAATTACTGCCTTTCATATAACATCAGGAGTCAATCTTGCTAAGTTCTCTGCCACTTTAAAACATGGATTGCCTTTCCTCCAGTTCCCAATAATTGTTTCATCACTTCTTTCTAAGGTCTTATCAAAAGTCTCTTTAGCATCCATATTCCTACCAACAGTCTGTCTCTTCAAAGTAATTTAGGCCTTTTCTACCAAGCATCTCACAATTCCTCCAAAAAATACCCCTTACCCATTTCTAAAACCATTCCAGCATTTTTGGTAATTGCATCAAGACTGTACCCCACTCCTGATACCAAATTCTGTATTATTCAGCCAAAGGGATGCTGATGCAAAGTACCAGAATCTGCTGGCTTTTATAAAGGGTATTTATTTGGGGTAGAAGCTTACAGTCACAATGCCCTAAAGAGTCCAACCTCAAGGTTACTTTCCCACCAAAGTCTGCTGCCATGTGTTGATGCAAGATGGTGGGTGATCTCTGCAAGGGTTCAGCCTTCCTCTCAAGGCTCTGTGGGCCCAGCTTCTTCTGATCCCAGCTGTAGCTGGCATAGGGCTGGGCTCTCTTCCTGGGGCTGCAGGATCAAAGTTCTCTTCTCTGCCATGTCTATGGAGCTCTCTCTTTTCCCATGTATCTTCTTCTGTGTCTCCTTGAGTGTTTATTATATCAGCCCACCAGCGGGGCAGGGACTTAACCTGAGTCACACCCTACTAATGTGGTCTAATCAAAGCCCTAAGCTTAACATAATTTAATCAAAGACATTTCAGCTGAATCTAATACAAAGGGTATCATGCCCAGAGGAAAAGACCAGTTTACAAACATAATCCTGATCTTTTCTTGGGTTCATAAATACTCTCAAACTGCCAGAGGTGACATTAAGTTAATTAAAGAGAAATGTTCCTGAGTGGGCCTGACCTAATCAGGCAACCTGTTTAGAGGGACTGGGTCCTTCCTGAGGAGAGAGATTCTCTTACTGGCCTTGAAGCAGCACACTGCTATGACGTGAACCACCTACGGAGAGGGCCCTGTGGCAGGGCACTGCAGGTGGTACATAATTGCTGACAGCAGTCCCCAGTCAATAGCCAACAAGAAAGGAGGGACCTACAGATGCAGTCCTACAGCTGCCTGCAGCTCCAAGCAACAGAATTCTGCCAAAACCCAGCAAACTCCAAAGAGGACCCTGAGCTTCAGGTGAGATTACAGCCGTATCTGATACCTTGATTTCCATTTGGTGAGATCCTGAGCAGAGGACCTAAGTAAGCCAAGCCTGAATTCCTGACCCATGAAAACGGTGAGAATAAATGTGTGTTGTTTAAACTGTTTAATTTGTGAGTATGACATAGCAATGGCAAACTAGTACAAGGCCCCAAACAAAAGAATCGATTAAGGAATAATACTTATTTGTTAATGTGCCATGTAAACTTACTTTGAAGAAAATTTCAAAGGGTAGCAAAAAGATTTCAGCAATGGCAGTACTTTTGGTAAGAAGTACCTAGTTTCAAAAGTGACCACTTTGAAGGATAACATGTCTTTGGATATGCAGGTCTGGATTTTTAAAAAAGTCTCTTATAATCATGTTAGTCCTAATTCGTGTTGTTTACCATTCATCTTGCTTATCTGTGTAACTTTTTGGGAACTTTGTTTTAATTTTGTTTAGATGAATAACTAAACATGAACATTAACATGGATTGGTAATAATAAATGAAAACAAAAATGTGTCAAAAAATGTTAAATTTCTGTAGCTTTTGATTTATCTTTTGCTAAAATCCCAATCTTAAACACATTACCTCTGCCATTTAGTTATAGTGTACTAGATTTGCTAGGCACTAATCACTTCATTTAGACTAGAATCCATTTCTCTCTCTCAACCCTACTTCCTAACTCTAAAAGTAGGTAAGTCTATTAAATGAAAGGATAGTAGCTCTAACAAATCAATTGTTCCAAAGTTCTGAATTTATTCACAAGGATCCTGATGTTATCTATCAGGGCAGACAATCTAAGGCAGGGGTTCTTAACAAGGGGTCAGTGAGCTTTAGCTGAAATTCAAAAAAAAACATTCTTGTGGGGACACGTTGGTGCAGCTGTGATATATTTATTAAATAATACACAGTATAGTGTGCACTTGGTAAGGAGTCTGTGGTTTTCACCTGAGTGACAAAGGGATCCCTGGACAAAAAAGGTTAAGAATCGCTGATCTAGAGGGTATTCAGAAGTAAACAGGGGCATTTCTTGGGCTATCACCACTGACTTCCATTTACTGTGTGAAGGACAAGATATTAAATATCCTATAATGCATGAGACAGTCTTGCATAACAAAAAAGTACCTTGTTTAAAATGCCAATAGTGCCCTATTGAGAAACATTATTTGCAAATAAGCTAAAACCAACTATATTAAAACCATGTCTTATTACAGAAAGCCTCATGAACAAGCCTTAAAAAAGCCCCTTAATTATTCTAATCATTTCAAATTATAAAATTGACAGAGAACTGCCATAGAATCATGACTAATAAAGGCACAGAAAACCCAGGAGACATCAAAGGAAAGGTAGTTCTACTTATCAAGCAGGTAAAAGGCAAGTCTTTACAGTAGTCTTCTCTGGCCATCTACTACTCCCCTGACTTCATCCACTACCCTGCCACACTTACTCCCCAAACACCAACTTGGCTGTTTCTCCAACACAACTAGCATGTTCTCACCTCTGCCATCCAGCTTTCCACCAGCTTGCCACCCACCCACATAACTCCCCTTACTTCTTTCAGGTCCTGTGCAAATGCTGCCACATCAGCGAGGCCTCCCCTGACCATCCCAGTTAATGAGCAGCCTCCCTTCCCACTGTTTAGTGCTTACAGGCCCACCTTCTGGAGCTGAACTGCTGGGCCTTTGGGGAGGGTGTTTTTTGTTTTTTAAAGATTTATTTATTTATTTAATCCTTTCTCCCTCCCCCGGTTGTCTGTTCTCTGTGTCTATTTGCTGCGTCTTGTTTCTTTGTCTGCTTCTGTTGTCAGCGGCACAGGAAGTGTGGGCTGCGCCATTCCTGGGCAGGCTGCACTTTCTTTCGTGCTGGGCGGCTCTCCTTACCGGGCGCACTCCTTGCACGTGGGGCTCCCCTACGCGGGGGACACCCCTGCATGGCAGGGCACTCCTTGCATGCATCAGCACTGCGCATGGGCCAGCTCCACACGGGTCAAGGAGGCGCGGGGTTTGAACCGCGGACCTCCCATGTGGTAGACGGATGCCCTAACCACTGGGCCAAGTCCGTTTCCCTGGGCAGGGTGTTTAACCTCTCTGGGCTTCATTTTCCTGATCTGTCAAGGGGATTGATTAATAGTTACACTGTGCTGTTGGGGAGATAACAGGAGTTGATACATATAAAGTGCTTAGAACAGTGCCTACAACTGATTGTAAGCACCATGTGTTAGCTCTGAAAATTGGAAAAAAAAACCAAAAACCAAAAAACAACTTTGAAAATTAAGGTTTTATGTAACTCATTTAATTTGCTGACAAAACTTGATCTTCCTTGGATGACAAAAGTTAACCTAAGTTGACAAGAGGCTATTTGTTTGTTTTTACTTCCAAAATGTTTATGTACTTTATTATGGAATGCTGATCCAGATACCACTGGGAGGCTAACAGATGTCATATGTACCGTGTTATCTTTCTATAATATATAACACTGCTCGAGTGCTCTTTGTAGGGTTGACAGTCTTGTCAATCAACCTTGGTTTTCTCTGACCACTCCAGACATGCTCTAGCATACCACCCCACTTGATTTTTTATAGCCCTTATCTGTTATTTTCATGTTTACTTCTTTGTTTACTGTGTACCTCCTCCATCTTGGCCTTTTCTAAACTGGAAGCTCTAATAGAATAGCTCTTAATCTCTCTTGCTCCCATGGTACATACAGCAAGCAATACAGACAAGCCACTTAAATATGCTGTGGAATGATCTTGTTGGACACTTTGTTCATCCTTCCAACAAGCTTTCAGTGAACAGTGTGCCTTGAGCTTTAGAGGGCATTATTTGTGTCTTTGAGTACAACAGGGGCCAAGCCCCATTTAATTCTCAAACCACAGCATCTAGCATAGAACCAGCACTTAGGGTTCATTAGATTTCTTAAATGAAGGAAGGCAGATTGTGTTTCATGGCTCTTGGTCCTCTCTACCTAGCTTACCATGGGAAAAGAAATGCAAGGTGAATATTATACAGTACTAAGGATGACGACTTGGTTGCTGATCTATACAAGCTTAAAATTTGTTAGGGTGAGAAAGTCTACCAAGGGAAACAACAGAAGAGTATGTGACACCAATTGAATAGGTAGGCTATTTCTAAGGAACTTCAAAGCAAGGGAATTATCACCATGCAGAGGACCAGACATTCCTTAGTGTTTTAAACTGGGCCTTTTAAGGAAGCAGGAATTAAGACTCTTGGAAAGAGGAGGGGAGGTGAGCAAGGCAGATAATAGAATAAGAAAAGGCACCGCAATGGAGCGAGGAAGGTCTCAGCAAAGAGCTTAGCTGGAACAGAAAACTGTCCGGAAAGTAAAGGGGTAGGCTAAGTAGTAATATGGGATGGCCATTCTGGATGATCACTAACACTGGTATGAAATTTCACTCTTCCACTTCTAGTTCTTTCATCATAATTTATCACTGAATTTATAACCCTGAACTTATAATTGTGGATCTATCAGTCTGTGGATCAAGTTACTGTGCTTGCACTGGCACTTCATGCTGCCACAGTTACAGGGAGGAGATGAAGAGGCTGAGGCTCAGCAAAGTTAAAGAATTTTCCAAGGTAACAAACTTGTTGAACATAAAGACAGCTGTCTCATTCAGCACTGTCTGGCAACAACAAAGCTCATTCTCATTCTTTTCCACAAGATCAGACCACAAAGTGAGGCAGAAGCTGCAAGCTCCAATGGTGTTATACAGACAAGTGTTGAAAGAATATGGAGCAGGGAGAGACCAGCAGAGGCAGGCAGACCCTCCAGGAAGAGCTGAACCCTGAGCACAGTTCTTGAGAGATGGGGCAGCAATTAGGAGAGGCAAAAGAAAGGACAGAGGGATCAGGAGGGGGAACCATATGGGCTGCTGGAAATGTGATTTTAGGAGCAAACAAGGCCAGCGTGGCTGCTTCTAGGCCAGCGTGGCTGCTTCTAGAAGTTCATGACGGGGCATACAGAACAAGGAAGGTGAAAATAGTGGCTAGAGTCTGTTAAACTGAGGATTCTGGACTTTGCTCTTGGGAGCTGGGAGAGGATTCTGAACAGTAGACAATGAGGGAAATCTGTTTTTCTGAAAATTAATCTGGCATGGGCAACTCGGCCAAGTGCCCCGGGAAGAGAAAGGCCCATATAATGGGATGGCAGATAGGGGATCATTTCAGAAGCCCAGGAGATAGTTCCTAACCTGGTAACTGCAGGGATTAAAAATCACATTTTGAGACACTTCATAGCCATTTCCAAAGCATCTATACGTCCACCTCAAGTATGACTTGATCCCTTGCTACTGTAATTACTTCTGTGTCTGGCTTCTCACTTCTGTGAGATTGGGACCATCTCAAAGGCACTATGCAAACCATTTTGTTACTGCTCTACCCTGAGTGTCCAGCAGACATAGGGGGACTTCATAAATGTCTGCAGAGAGTTGATAGGAAGGAACAGTGAAAGAGGACATCCAAGCATTTTCTAAATTGTTATTTAACATCTCTCAGGTATCCTTTAACAATACTGGATGATACATGTTTTTCATTATCTCTTTTATACAACAATAAAAGTGAAATGTGATGAAATTTCCTTTACCTAACCTGTCTCCACAGACAGTAGGCATCCTAAACCTGTGTCTTAATCAGGAAAGGTGTTAGGAGGTAGAGGTTAAGAGTGCTGGCTCTGGAGCCAAACTCCTTGGGTTCAAATCCTGGTTCTACCACCTATGTTGTGTCACCCCGAGCAACTAATTTAACTGCTCTGTGCCTCAGAGTCCTTATGGGGATGCTGTAAGAATTAAAGGAACAAACACAAACGGCTTAGAACAGTGTTTGGCACATCGAAATCAACTGTTATGGCTATTATTCTGTGTATGTTTTGGCAAGGAGATACAGTAGATACCCCAGGACAAAATTATAAGCTTCCAGTCCATACTGACAAATTTCAAGTTCTTAAATTAACTCCAAATAGTTAAAGTTTACTTAACCTAGTAATAACCGGGCTGTATTAAGATAGATGTTCACAAAGTACAAAACAATAGAAAAAATTAAGTCAGTAAGTTGATAGTGGATGTTTTACTCATTGGTACAAATACATGGACCCTATTTAGAAAATCCATCATCAAGGTATCTGAATCTGCATTTTCTTTTATTTACCTGCAAGGAATTACTCTGATTTTCCGTGAAGATGCCATGTACTTCCTACTTCCACGGCCTTTGTGCCTGCCGGTTCGGTTCAGTCTACACTGTAACCTAGCTGAATCCCACTTCCTTCGCTTTAACTGCTCTCTCCTGCATCACACTCTTGTTCACCTAGGGTATGTGTCTTTAACAGTTTTTCCCCTAGGATCTCTACACAACTCAATAAGAGGGTACAGAGCCACAGTGCCTTGCAACCTCATGTGGCAGAGGTCATGTCTCACTTGTTTGTATTCCCAGGGCCAAGGCCAAGTGCAGACTGTCATTGAACTGAACTACAAAAAGCTTTGCCTTTAAACAAAGATTACTCACAGGGTTACTTTAATGTCAATTGCCCTTAACACCTTTAAAACAGGATCAGTAAACACACAGGTGGCTTTACTGAAGCATGCCCTCCCTTACTCCACTTGAGGAAAAACCACCCCCAGGCAGACATGAAGTTCAACTTCCCAATGAAGCAGAAAGAGAAAAACATGGCAAAAATGTAACCCAATATTCACTCGCTATAACTCCAAGCAAAAATTCTTCTAAATACATTTTGGTCTGCTGGTTTGGGCCAGCTACCTATTCTTATGCTGTTTCTACGTCAACGCAAAAACTGGCTGAAAGTGGGACTCTGCTGAGTAAATAATCAATATGGTTGAAATAGCAAATGGCCGTGAAAAGAGGCATTTTTGGACTATAAAGCAGTTAGGTTAACTTTTTACTTGAGATGGCTGGTAACGTTTGTTTCTTAAGGAACTCCTGACATAGGTCTTTCAATGGCAATCTCCTAAATGGAACCTTCTAAAAGCCACAAGCCCTATTTGACTGATACTTCCTCCAAAACATCAAGGACAAGCTCTGGCTAAGTACTTGATAGCTGTCCAGGCACTACGCATGAGGTCATAAGGCCCGGGCCTTCAAGCCCACAGTCTAACAGTTAGATAAGTTGGGGAATGGGAGAGAAAGGGGGTAGAAATCAGGACGACAATACCCTGAATAAGGGCGTCGGAACCTGGTGCCCTTTTGGATCCAAAGTTTCTCAGCAGACTGGGAAAAGATCTTTGGATCAGAAGAAGAACCTCTACCCCTTTCATGCCATGTTACCACAGGGCTTGACAAGACTGACACAGCTAGTAAGTAACAACATGGCATCTCAAACCCTTATCTTTAGGACTGCAAAGTATGTTTTTCCATTTTGCCAGGCTGCCTCAAAAGCCTTCGGAAGCACTCTTGCATCTGACTTGTACCCTTCATACTGTTTGGGTCACTATGCCTTATCCTGTTATAAATACATATATTTTTAAAAGATTTATTTATTTATTTCTCTCCTCTTCCCGCCCCCCCCCCCCCCGGTTGTCTGTTCTCTGTGTCTATTTGCTGCGTCTTCTTCTTTGTCCGCTTCTGTTGTTGTCAGTGGCCAGGAATCTGTGTTTTTTTGTGTTGCGTCATCTTGTGTCAGCTCTCTGTGTGGGTGGCACCATTCTTAGGCAGGCTGCACTTTCTTTCCCGCTGGGCGGCTCACCTTATGGGGTGCACTCCTTGCACGTGGGGCTCCCCTACGCAGCAGGGCATTCCTTGCATGCATCAGCACTGTGCATAGGCCAGCTCCACACAGGTCAAGGAGGTCTGGGGTTTGAACCGCGGACCTCCTATGTGATAGACGGATGCCCTAAACACTGGGCCAAGTCCGCTTCCCAATCCTGTTATATTTTAAGCCAGGGCTCTTTTGTTTACGAAGTTATCCCTAAGTGTTATTCCTTTCCTAAAGAAATATTGTCTGACACTTTAACTGCTACTGACATCAATTATGTTATTGGATCATGGAGAAAAGCCTAATGGTCCGAGATCAGATTCAGCAGCCAAGAACTAAAGTTCTAGTCACAGCTCTGTTCTTCAAAGGGCACAGCAATCAATCTTGCTATAAAAATGGGCATAGACTGCTAGTGTATATGGGGTTCTTTTAGGGGTAATGAAAATGTTCTAATTTTCCTGATGGTGATGGCTGTAGAATTCTGTAAATATACTAAAACCACTGAATTGTATACTTTAAATGGTTGGATTATATAGTAGGTGAATTATATTCAACATAGATGTTGAAAAAAGACACAAAAGAAATGCAAATGCTCAATTTTTAATATCCTTAGCATAAAATAATTAAGCATATTAATTTTACCATTTTTATTTTCCCATTTTCCTAATCCCTATAACTGAAGTTTTAAATAATGTAAGTAAACACAACTTTATAAATACCTAGATTTACAAATTAAATCAGGTGATGACAACAACTATAAAGGGATAAGAGGTGGGCTTCCTATAAATAAGGTGTTTTTTGTGTGTGTGATACTGGGGGCCAGGGGCTGAATCTGGGACCTCATATTTGGGAAGCCAGAGCGCAACTGCTGAGTCACATTTGCTTCCCTGAGTTGTTTTGTTTGTTTTTGTTTTTCCAGGAAGCACCGGAAATTGAACCCAGGACCTATCCATGTGGAAGGGGGGTGCTCAACCTCTTGAGACACATCTGCTCCCTAAATAAAGTTTTTATGTCTCATACTCACACAGAAAACTCATGACATGTAATTCACAAATCCCCTCTTAGAAACCCATTCAAATTTAGAGGAGTTATAAACACATTAAAAAAATTCCTCCCCCTTGGAATTCAAGGACTACTTACCTTGTGACAAGGAACCATGCAATTTTGCTGAAGTCTGGAGAGGGCCTCATATATGTCTTAATATGTGGCATGGCACTGCTGCGGCCAGATGTCTTGGCTGACCATTTGCTAATGACAACAAAGACATAAATGACTAATTAGAAAATAACATGAATTGGTTTTACCCCTAATTCTAGGAAACTGCAAGAAAAGCATAGCCTATAATTTTAAAAAGTGGGCACATGGTCCCTGTGACATGAAATGTGACATTTTATTCACTCTGTTGAGATGGTCAAGTAACACATGCTTATTTTAGAACAGGGAGCTCTGTAGAAAAAGAAAAACCACCCAACACCCAGAAAAAGCACTATAACCATTTGGCATATATCCTTTTAACTTTTTGCATCAACACACATACATACACACATGTATTATAATTTCTGTTGTGTTTTAACTCTATGTGTGCACACTGTGTCTCCTGAGTTGGACTTTGAGCTCCCTGATGGCAGGACTAATGCCTACCCCATCTTTGTGCCCCCAGAGTACATCACCTACAATGGAGGCTCAGTAAGTTTGTTGAATGAAACAAGAGACAAAATGAGCAAAATGCAATCAGCATGAAACCAAGTGTGACTGTCAAAAAGCAGGTGGACAGTTCAAAAATACTTTAGTTAAATGCTGATATTCACATATCTGAGTTCGGTTTCTAAATTTGCAAGATTGTAGGAATAAAGGTCCATGGCAGGGAAAATAATTTATATCATGAGGCAACAGTTCTTACTTATGAAATATAAGAGGATGGTCCTTCAAGATAAGTGATTATCTACAAGAACAGAATCAGGATTAGGTAGGTCCATCATGGTCATCATTCAAGGGAATTTAATCAAAGAAATTTCCCCTATAAGGCACCACTTTCCAAGATAGCATTAAAGAAACACCCTGAGATGATACACTTAATAAAGAGTTCAAAGCTACTGAAATATAAAACTGCTTGCATTTCCAAAGGTTCTCGGTGAAGGCTGTTATCTGTCATTTTATTAATACAAATTCCAAGATGGCCAGTCCACTTACATGCAAATAACAGCTCATATTCTGTTTTACTGTCCTGAGTTTTTTCCTGCACCTTTTGGAGAGCATGGAAGCTCAGTACCATTGCCAGATAGTAGGGAAAGTCAGAATGTTATATTCATTGGCCTGACTGTCCCCTTTATGGGGTTGTAGCAGTTCTGGGAGACGAAGATTTGTGTGTAATGGGCCTTTGACTCCTTGGCCCTTAGTACAATGCCTAGCGCAATAAATGCCTCTGAAACCGACATGAAACTAGGACCGGCCTAGAACAATCAGGATATGCAACTAGCTGTAGCTGGAGAAGGAGGGATGATATTCCTTTCACCTGTCCATTCTTTAACTATTCACTGAACTCTTAGGACATGACAAATACTATCCATTATCCCAGGGAAACTGTGGTATAGACCCTGCCCTCATTTAGCTTATAGCCACATAATGCACGGAAGTTGAGTCGGAATGATTATATTTTATATTTTGGAAACATGAACTAAAATGCTGCTTACATATTTTCTAAACTACCCAACATGGTCATCTTTTTTCTTTCTTCTTTTTATTTATTTTTTTAGTATGTCAGTATTTAAATAGAAACCTCATAGAGATAAATCTTACTCTTTGGTATTAAAAACCTATTCCAAAAAAATGTCAAAACCGTGTTTAAAATTATTTCTATCACTAACATATGCAGATGAAAAAAATATAGCCATATTACATAAGGTCTCTTTTAAAAAATAGACAGACACAAATAACATTCTTATTCCTAAAGAAACAACAGCTACATTAGAAACCAGCTACTTACTGAAAGTAGGAATGGAGCCAGTTCTGTTTTTCGGCTGTCTGGATGCCATAGGGAAGAGAGCCCCCAGCTTTTAAAAAAAGAAAAATAAAAGAAATAATTAAAATTAGGGAATGATCCCATGATCTTCTCATTAAGAAGAAAATCTACAGTAAACAGAAGATAAAAGAAAAGAAGCTCCCTCCATGGCTATATCTTATGGAGTATATTTCCATGGGAAAAAAATGAGTCTATACTTACATTAGGGATGTTCTCTCAGTAGGGTTTCCTTTCTTAGGGATGTAAATTTATTTTTTTATTTTTTATTTTTTAAAGATTTATTTTATTATTTCTCTCCCTTTCTCCCCCACCCCACCTACCCCAGCTGTCTGTTCTCTATATCCATTTGCTGCGTATTCTTCTTTTTGTCCGCTTCTGTTGTTGTCAGCAGCATGGGAGTCTGTGTCTCTTTCAGTTGCGTCATCTTGTTGTGTCAGCTCTCCGTGTGGGCGGCCCCATTCCTGGGCAGGCTGCACTTTCTTTCGTGCTGGGTGGCTCTCCTTAGGGGGCGCACTCTTTGCGCGTGGGGCTCCCCTACGCGGGGGACACCCCTGCGTGGCAGGGCACTCCTTGTGTGCATCAGCACTGTGCATGGGTCAGCTCCACACGGGTCAAGGAGGCCCGGGGTTTGAACTGCGGACCTCCCATGTGGTAGACAGATGCCCTATCCACTGGGCCAAGTCCACTTCCCAGGGATGTAAATTTAAATGCTAAATGTTCACTATCTGTAAATGTTTAAATCAAATAGTTAAACAGTAAATGTTGGCTATGTGAAAAGAACAAAGTTATCACTTAATCATTGTGGTGGGAACTGAACATCTATAAGCGCAGGTTTGAGGTGTTAGAAAGAATCCTGGTCCAGCCTGCCTCCAAACATAGCTGAGCTATCTCAGCCCCAAATTCCAAGACAAGTTCTGGAAAGCAATTTGTTTTTGCTCTGAACCAGGACATGTGGAGGGCAGATGAAGATGAGAACTCAGCTCTCCTGCTGCCTTCATCTTTCATAATCTACTACCTCCAAATAGATTTTGTATAAGCTAAACAGATCTTTAAAAGTGGAACAGAATGATCACAAAAATAAATTAATATGTTCAATGAACATATTAAAAATTTAAAAAGGAATTCTGAAAGCTTTATTCCTGCAGAGAATAATTATAGTTCCAAGTGGAAAAACAAATGCCATTTTTTGTGCATCTTTGAAAGGAAGAAAATTCCATTGTAGATTCATCAGTGACTTTTCAAACACATGCTAGAACTTCTCCATGGTTATCTATATCCAAAGAGGGGTGGCGGACTTGGCCCAGTGGTTAGGGAGTCCGTCTACCATATGGGAGGTCCTCAGTTCAAACCCCGGGCCTCCTTGACCTGTGTGGAGTTGGCCCACGCACAGTGCTAATGCGCGCAAGGACTGCCGTGCCACGCAGGGGTGTCCCCTGCATAGGGGAGCCCCACGCGCAAGGAGCGCGCCCCGTAAGGAGAGCCGCCCAGCGCGAAAGAAAATGTAGCCTGCCTAAGAATGGCGCTACCCACACGGAGAGCTGACACAACAAGACGACGCAACAAGAAAAGAGACACAGATTCCCGTGCTGCTGACAACAGAAGCGGACAAAGAAACAAGACGCAACAAATAGACACAGAGAACAGACAACCGGGGGTGGGGGACAGAAACAAAAACAAAAACAAAAATGGTATATCCAAAGAGGGATTTTAAATGTCTCTGACGTATCAGAAAAAGCAGTCCTCTTTCTTATTGCAAAAAACTAAGAATGTATTTAGAGTTTCAAAACCAATTATAAAACAGGTTTATGTGCTCTTCATGTTCTTCCCCCTTAAAACTACATTTGGGAAGCAGATGTGCCTCAAGCAGTTGGGCTCCCATCTACCATATGGGAGGCCCAGGGTCTCCTGGTAAAGGCAGGCTGCCCTGCCTAGCCAGTCAGCCCATGCAGAGTGCCAGCCCACATGGAGAGCTGGTGTAGCAAGATGATGCAACAAAAAGAGACACAGAGGAAAGATAATAAAAGATGTAGCAGAACAGGAGCTGAGGTGGTGCAAGAGAATGATCACCTCTCTCCCACTCTGGAAGGTCTCAGTATCGATCAATTCCAGGAGCCGCCTAATGAGAATACAAGCAGACACAGAAGAACACACAGCAAATGGACAGAGAACAGACAATGGAGGGAGGGGGGATAGATAAATAAATAAGTAAGTACATTATTAGAGGTTCAGAAAGGAAAAGACAAAAGACCAACCATCACCATGTCCCTGAATCTCAGTGAAATAATTTCAGTGTTGCCATTCAAAAGCAACACATGGGCTAATACTGTTCAAATTAGATCATGATTTTTCTGGCAGGGCCACATCTAGTTTGATAAGCAAAAAATGGACTAAATTAGTTTAATTGAGACCTTTCTTCTTTCAGCCATAAGCAAATGTCAATTAGACTTCCCTTTTCCAGAGGCATACAACAGGTGGGCTTTTAGTTAATAACTACTGAATGTACCATGTAGAGTACTGGTGAATTCCAAATAAATTTAATGTCCAGTCTTGGCATTAGGGAAATGTAAGACAAGGCCCCAAAATGTCTACAAAATAATCACAGGCATTTACAGAGGAAGCCCTTGAGAGGAAAGATCATCTGGGTATAGCAGTGGGTTCATCTCAATATTAAGCATAAGTTCTAGATCTTAAACATATCTTTATCCAAGATTCAGATGATACTGCACAGTAGCTGAGACACAGATCCTTCACTTGGGGCAAGGGGTTGTGGTAAGATAGTGGAGAAAGGCATGTTAGACATGCTCTGAAAAGGCACTGAGCACAGGGGAAGCTGCTGGTTTTATTCCGACATCTTGCCTAAACAGCCAACCTGTTGGTGGCAGAGGTGAGAAGAAAAGAGGAGCCTGATAATCCCACAAAGGGTACTGTGAGGATTAAATTACATCCAAACTGCACACAGGTGAAGCATCACCTTTGGAACAGAGCAGTGCTCAATAAATATCTTCATTCTTCTTTTCCAGGTAAAAGAAAACCAATTCCAAATTTCTAACCAACATTTTTCCCATCTCAGGGAGAAAGGCATTCTTACCACTTGCTGTAAAAAGATTTCTGGGCCATTTGTAGAATACAGACAAAAAATACAAGCGAGAAAGCCTCCCAAACAATTACCAGGATATCCTTCTAAGCTTGTCCGCACATTTTCCACAGAAGGATAAATCTAAACAAATAACAAAGAAAAAAAATCATTACATTTTGGAATGTGCCTTGTTGAAGAAACTGTCAGAAGGAATGATGATTAGTTTATCTTTTAAATGAAAATCTCAGTATTTTAAAAAATTAAAATCTTGAAAATTTAAAAACAGAAAATGTGCTTTAAATTTTAAAAAGTCCATCTTTACTTAAAAAAAAATAAACTTCTAATAATTAACTAGGAAACATATACTTTGATTTGAATATTTTTTCCTTCTGAAATGCCAAATTTACATGAAATTGAATGCAGAATTAATTACTAATCCATACATTCCTAAATTATTAATAAAGCTGATAATTCTGCTGGCAATGGTGTATTAAATTTTTTTTTTGTCCTGACAACCTGAATGAAGGAGGAATGGAAATGAGCAGGCTGGTCTGGGGCTGAAATGGAGGCCCTGGTAAATGAGAGAGCACACAGCACCTGGCAAGATTAAGACCACTTGATTACAGACAGTGATACTCATGTACTGACATTTCCCTCCAACCTCACTGAATAAAAACATATATTTCCTGGAGGAATGACTCTCAATCCAGTTCCTAGAATAGAGAATAAAAATAAATTAAAGGGGGAAGAAGACTCACCAGGTGAAGAGGGATGGCACTTTTTCCTGGGTTCCTGCCTTCCTTTCCCAGTGTCATGAGGCTCTCTTTAAACTCAGAACATAACCATTTTGATTCATCAGCTCCCATGGAGCCAATGCTTGAAAACTGACCAACGATAGGCCAACACTCAGCTTTAGGTATGGATGAGGCATATTCCTTCAGAAGCTGTGAAAGAATGAAAAGAATCCAGTCACTGAAGCCACACAGACAGAAATGCTGTAATAACTAAAACATGGTTTCCTGCACTAGAAACGCCTAATTAATAAGGGAATGCTTAAAACAGTAGTGATTAATTTCATTCCCAAATATACATTTCCCCCCATTTTCTTTGGGAAACTTTTGTTTTTTTAAATACTAAAAATATTTTAACAGAGTAAGTAGACTACAGAAATGTTCCTCTTTCAAAATTCTTTGAATTACAAAATTAAAAACTTCTGTGCAAAGGACTTTATTAAGAAAGTTACAAGGCAACGCCCAGAATAGGGGAAAATATTTGAAAACCATATATCTGGTAAGAGTTTAATATTCAGAATATACAAAGAACTCTTACAATTCAACAACAAAAAGATAAACCAATTAAAAAATGGGCAGAAGACTCAAATAGACATTTCACAAACGGCCAATAAACACGTTAAGAGATGCTCGACATCATTAGACATTTTGGAAATGCAAATCAAAACCACAGTGAGATACCATTTCACACCCACTAGAATAGGTACTACTAATGAAACAGAAAATAAGTGGTGGAAAGGATGTGGAGAAGTAGGAATATTTACACATTGTTGGTGGGGATATAAAATGGTAGATGACCTGTGTTGTAAAAGAGTTAAATGTTATATAATATGGTATAGAAATATAAATGGAATAGTATTCAGCTGTGAAAGGAATGAAGCTCTGACGCATGCTGTAACATGGAGGAAATGTGAAGACATCGTGTTGAGTGAAATAAACCAGACACAAAAGGACAGATATTGTATGATCTCACTTATATGAAATAAACAGAATATACAAATTCATAAAGACAGAAACTAGAATACAGGTTGCCAGAGGCTGGGCTGTGTAGGGATGGGAAATGTTTAATTAGTACGGAGTTTGTTTGGGGTGATGAAAAATGTTTTCACAATGGATGGTAATGATGGATGCACCACTTTGGGAATGGAATTACCACTCAATTGTATATCTGAAAGTGGGAAAAATGGGAAATTTTAGGTTATGTATAAGTTACTGGGAATAAAACATCCACAGAACTGTACAACACAAAGAGTGGACCCTAACATAAACTATGGGCTATAGTTGACAGTATAATTATAATAATACATTGTTTCATCAATTGTATAAAGGTATCACACTAATGCAAAATGTTAGTAATAGGGAAGACTGCATTTGAGAGGGGAGTATACAGGAACTCTGCGCTTTCTATAAACCTGCAACTACTCTAAAATAATACTAATTTACACTCAATGGAAAAACAGATAAAATATCCATTTTAGTAGAAATGGCAGATAAAACACCAACCTACCATATGATATTAGATCTCTACATTGAAAGCCTACTTGTTTAATATACGTAGAAGGTTAAACTATTGCACATTTTGACTCCTAGCACTTAAAAGAGTTTTAACTTTCCCAGCCTAAATGCTTGGGCTCCAGGTTGCTATGATGATCTCAATATAAAACAGTATATTTATACATAGATACCTAACGCTCTGCAAGATACTGATCTGTATTTCTTGCTTTGTTTACTTATGCAAAGCTATAAAAATAATTCAGAAAATATTCTGAAATTTTATCCACTTAAAATGCAAGTGAAATTATATATCAAAGAAGTATCATAGAAGACATAAATAGCTGACAGAAAAAAAATGCAAATGGTTGTTAAATGTAGGAAAAAATGCCCACCTCTACTCATAAGAGGAGAAATTCAAATTGAAATGATATTGAAGTATCTTTCACCTATTAAGTTGGCAAAAATCCAAAAGTATGACAACCAGGCAGTGGGCTAACAGGCCTTCTGGTACACTGCTGGTGGGAATGCAAAATGGTACAACCTTGTAGAGGGGAATTTGGCAACATCAGCAAAATTACACAGCATTTACACTTTGACCTTGCAATTTCATTTCTTAGAATGTAGTCCAATGATATAAGGGAAAAACATAAAAAGAGAGGAAAACAAGGTTGTTTTCACGTGACATGATTTGAAATAGCAAAAGAATGCAAGCAACCCAAATATCCATCAACAGATCAGCTGCATTAACTATGGCGTATTTACACAATGGAGTACTGAGCAATTATGAATGATAGAATCTATTGTTCAGTTAAAAGAGCAAGGTAGAAAGAAAACTGTATGGTATATTATAATTTATTAAAGAAACATAAGAAATGAACGTGCATGTTTGCTTATATATTTAAAATTATCTTATAATTGATTTATATCGATTTATATCTCTCTATCTATATAAAGAACTCTTATAATTCAATAATAAAAAGACAACTAACTCCATTAATAAATGGGCAAAGGATCAGAACAGACATTTCTCCAAAAAGGATAACACAAATAGCCAATAAACACATGAAAGGATGTTCAACTTCATGAGCCATTAGGGAATTGCAAATCAAAACCACAGTAAGATACCGTTTTACACCCAGTTAAGATGGAAATAACAAAGAGACACACAATAACATGTCAGTGAGGATGTGAGGAAATTGCAACTCTCATAGATGGCTGGTGGGAATGTAAAATAATCAGCCACTGCAGAAAACATTTTGGCAGTTCCTTAAAAGGTTAAATACAGAGTTACTATATGACCCAGCAATTCCATTCCTAGGTAAATACCCAAGTGAAATGAAAACAAATGTCCACTAAAACAACTTGTGCATGGATGTTTATAGCAACATCATAAATAATCATAAGAGCCAAAAAGTGGAAACAAAAATGCCCACCAACCAATAAATGGTTAAATAAAATATATGCTATCCATAAGATAGAACATTTATTCAGCCATAAAAAGTAATGAAGTACTGATACATGCTACAAATTGGAGGAACCATGAAAACATTATACTAAGTGTTTGGCTATGGCTTGGGGCAAATATAGATCAAATAAGATGGGCCATGTGTTAATGACTTAAAACTGGGGGATGGGTTCTGGAGATTCATTACTAATCTCTTTACTTGTATCTATGTTTGAAAATGTCCTACAGTAAAAACTTAGAAAAAGTAGTATCTTGGCTGACTGTAAGAAACAAACCAAATACATCTATTTGGTGCAATCACACTGCTCGGGTTCAGATCCCAGTTCTACCAAATACAATTATATAACCTTGGATAATGACTTACGTAAATTATCTGGATATTTGCTATTACTCATTTTCTCATGGGGATTATACCTCACACCTCATAAGAGTTGAAATGAGGATTAGATAAAACACGTAAACCACTTTATCAGTACACAATACCTGTTAACTCTTACTAAGCATTGGTTGGTGTATTAGTTAGCCAAAGGGTGCTGATGCAAAATACTAGAAAATGGTTGGTTTTTATAAAGGGTATTTGGGGGAGGAGCTTACAGATACCAGGCCATAAAGCATAAGTTACTTCTCTCACCAAAGTCTATTTTCATGTGTTGGAGCAAGATGGCTACTGACATCTGCAAGGGTTCAGGCTTTCTGGGTTCCTATGGGCTCACCTCCTCTGTTTTCTCCACAAGGTCAGCTGTAGACTATGAGGCTCTCTAGGCCTTGCCTCTCTCCACAAGGTCAGCTATAGACTATCAGGCAAATTGCTCGTCTCTCTCTCTGGGACTCTAGCTTTAGCATCAAAACTCTAACATTAGAAGCCCCAACTCTGTCCGTTGCCATGTACACATGGGTGGGGTTCCTCTTTTGGCCCAAGGTGATGTCCTAATTCCAGATCTCAGCTTCCATGGTTTTCCTCTTGAAGTCATTTCCCCTTCAATCTCTCCTTTCCATGTCTCTTTTATTCCAGGCTGAGAGAGGTTTTGTTCATATAGCTCTCGTAAAAACCTTGTTGGTTTAGCATGCAGGAAGCAGGGGTCCAAGTCATCAGACAGTAAGACTTTCCGTAAGTCTTTCTGACATAACTGCATCTTCATTCCAGATTTACAAGTTCCAAGTTTAGTTAAGTCCTCCAGTGGGGCATTTTCATCTGGGAGCTTGATTTTCGGAAGCTTGGAATTTCCAGAGTCAGTTTGTTTTCTTTGTGCCCAACAGTCCAGTCCTCAGCATTTCTCTCTCATCTAGCATTTTGCTATAAGCTGCAAGCAGAAGCCAATACACATTCTCTGGGCTTTGGAAATTTCTTCAGCTAAATGCCCAGGCTCGCCATTTTCAAATTATGCCTTCCATGAAACACCAGGAGTTAATCTTGCCAAGTTCTCTGCAACTTTAAAACATGGATCACCTTTCCTCCAGTTTCAACAGTTTCATCATTTACTTCTAAGGCATCATAAAAAGTCTCTTTGGTATCCATGTTGCTTTCAACAGTCTCTTCAAAGCAATCTAGGCCTTTTCCATCAAGCATCTCAGAATTCCTCCAAAAAATACCCCTTACGCATTTATAAAACTGTTCCAGCATCTTGGTGATTGCAAAAGCACTACCCCACTCCTGGTACCAAATTCTGTATTAGTCAGCCAAAGGGTGCTGTTGCAAAATACCAGAAATTGCTAGGTTTTTATAAAAAGTATTTAGGAGCTTACAGATACCAGGCCATATAGCATGTTACTTCCCTCACCCAAGTCTATTTGCACATGTTGGAGCAAGATGTCTGCCCATGTCTGCGAGGGTTCAGGCTTCCTGGGTTCCTCTGGGCTCAGCTCCTCTGTTTTCTCTACAAGGTCAGCTGTAGACTATGAGGCTCTCTAGGCTTTGCCTCTCTCCACAAGGTCAGCTGTAGGCTATCAGGTGAATGGCTGTCTCTCCCTGGGGCTCCAGCATCAAACTCCAACATTAAGAGCCCCAACTCTGTCCTTTGCCATGCCTTTTATCTGTGTCCCCACCCTTTGGTGTCCCCAAAGGGTGGGGACTCAACACCCTATTGGCACAAGAGATTTACATAATTACTTAATCAAGTAAACCTATGAGTCCAATATAATCTAATATGCCCAGAGCAAAAGATAAGTTTACAAACAATTCAATATTTCTTTTTGGAATTCATCAATAATATCAAACTGCTACAGTTGGGATGCCATGAATTATATTATATGAATAGTGAATGACAAGACGCATGACACAGACAAAATGAATGTATCAAGTTGCCTCAAAAGGAATGGCACAACACATCACTCTTAGTTACTACCAGGTTGACTCAGTCTACCTGGTGGCTAGAGATACCAAAAACAAACAAAAAAAAACCCACAAACAAACAACGACCTGGCAGTTCCTGCCCCAGTGGAGTATATATTCTGACTGATGAATTATTTAGTTTATTTAATACATGTATTGTATTCCTTAATACAGCTTAGGCACTAACAAATACAAACACACCACAAAAGGCCCAAAGAATTCCTGATTTCTACCCTGTGTGGGGCACTGTGCAGGAAACAGACCTGAGCTGACAACTCCTGGACCCAGTTTCTGATTTTGGTGCTCAGCCACTGATGAGCTGCGTTTTCTGAGCCTTTCTAGGTCATCCATCCAAATGAGTAACTAGAGATGTATACTGAACACGTACCAGGTGCCTGGAACTATTTTAAGTTCCTTATTTCACTCAATTCCTATGCAATTCTGTGACCAAAGTACTATTATGGTGCCTGTTTTATAGATGACAAGGCAGGCAGGTTAAGGAACAAGAGCACAGGTCAAAGTGTGAACCCAGGTACAGGTATGTGTGTCTACCTCTGTGGTAGGCTGAATTATGTCCAACAAACTCATGTTCTTAATTTTATTTCGTGTCCCTGTGGGTGTGAACGCACTGTAAACAAGCCCTTTGGAAGCTGTTATTTTTAATTAAGGTGTGGCCAACTGAGGCAGGGTGGGCCTTAATCTCTATCACTGGAACTCTGAGAGAGAGAAGTCGGAACAGCAACCAGAAAGTAGAGGCCCTCGACAAGTGGAGGGAGGCAGAACTACAAGTCAAGGAACCCCAACGTTCTTTTTAGGGAGAAAGCAAACCTTACTGCTATCTGGATTTTGGACTTTTTCCAGCCTCAAAACCATGAGCCAATAAATTGTTATTTAAGCTAATCCATTGTGACAGCAGCTCTGGCAAACTAAGACAACTTTCATAGCCCCAGAACTACACACTTTCTTTAGGTCAAGAAATAAAGATGCTGGCTTTGAGATCTTGCCTGCTTGAAGCTATGGCCTCTTTTCAAATATAGAAATTAAAATGAATTTTCATTAGCCAAGAGGAATTCTTACCTAACATAAACAATTTAAGGAAAAAGGAGAGAGGCTTTTAAGAAAGCCACCTTAGGGAATTTACCAAGGACTGTAAGCTTTCTCCTAGAGATGAAGAAAACTTTTATCTTCAACTTGCTTCTACTTTGTTAAGACCTTTCTTTTTTCATTTCATATCATCAGCAGCAAATGTCATTTTGTAATTATGTGTCTCTTCAGGGCACTAGTTTATTTTAAAAAAATATATGATAGCTCTGTTAAAGCCTTTGTTCAACATTATTTTCTCTTCTTTGCTGAATTTATATATTAAATAATCCTTGGGGAGTGGATGTGGCTCAAGTGGCTCAAGTGGTTGAGCATCTGCTTCCCACATGGGAGGTCCTAGGTTCAATTCCCAGTGCCTCCTAAAAGCAAAAAACAAAAAACAAAAAAACAAAAACCAAACAACAAGCAAACAAATGAAAAAACAAATTCAGGGGAGCCAATGTAGCTCAGTGGTTGTGCACTGGCTTCCCACTTAACTAAGTCCTGGGTTCAATCCCAGACACTTGTACCACACACACACAAATCCTTGATATGCTCAACGAAAGCTATAAAACTTCGGTATGAAGGGGAAGCCTCCAATTATCTTTATTCCAGTAAATATCAACACTAAAAAAAGTCCACAGGGCAAGAAGCTATGGTTCAAGCAAAATTGAGCTCCCGTTCACCGTATGCAGGACCCGGGTTTGACTCCCAGGATCTCCTGGTTAAAAAAAAAAGTTCATGTCATTCAGAAGTCTACTCTACACAGATAAAAGAGGTAAAAAATATAAGAAATTACTGGAGCCTATAATTAGACAACCAATTTATCAAATGCCTGCTATTCACCCAGAATTGTGCTACAGAAACCGTAAACTGCCGTTAATTTATATATTTGTAAATAACAAGGAGAGAATATACATTAAAAGAAAAAACAAAAGGTTAAAAATATTACCTTCCTGAGCCTAAAATGTCCCCAATTATCTTTTTCATTTCCTTGAAAGCGCCCTGGGGTTGATCCAATAAGATAAACACTAAAAAAACAAGTATAAAGCAGAAATTATGGAATATGTGTGGTATGATTTGGACACCTAAAAAAAAATACACATGTAAATAAAACATTCTAATAACAAACTCATTTTCTTGTGATGTCTCCAAAATGATAGTAATTAATAAGCAAACCAAAAAATGATGGAACACCTACAAGGAATGGCCTGCCAGGCAGAGAACTCATTAACTTCAAGAATATTCTAGTGGAAGGCTTAGGGCAAGTGGAAAGATTTACTGGCCCCGACAAGAAGCAGAGAGACAGAATCTGCTCTTATTCCCTCTCAAATATCACACAGCCTTTACCACAACCCCTGCATGCTAGACTTCCTGAGCTCTCGAGGTACTGTTCTATTATAAATACCTCAGATGGATAAGACACATACTTTGTTTCAGCAAGATCATGTTCATGGATGATATCTATCCATTCCTTAAGAGAAGGAGCATTATAAGCCATTAAGTAACTGATGAGATCAGCTTTAAAATGTGTAGTTGATTCTCCAGATCTGTGAGTTCCGGGGGGAATTCGTGGATACAGGGGACTCAACCATATTCTGGAATGGAGGAAAAAAACAGGTTTAGCAGTTAGGATCACAACTAATCACAGTGATGCCACTGTGTTGATTATACATTCACTCAAAGACGTGAATTTTCATTAGGTTTCTCCACATAGTAAGTGGAGTGAGCTTTAATAATATAAATATTATACCACCATTACCATCATTTACAATTATTCCCAAGGCCTCCCCATGACTTTAAGATCCAACAAGATTTGTCTCTACCACCTCTCCAAATTCAAGTCCCACCAAGCTCCCTCTCAATTCATTTACACCTTCCTTATGCCTCTTCTTACCTCCATACTTTCTAAGACTTGATGACAAGTGAATTCTACTAATTGTTATGGCAAATTCAGGCCACCTGTAGTAATCCCAGCATATTTTGCCCATGCAGACACCAACATAGCTCTTTAGCCAAATGAAAAATAATCAATAGTTATCTGTACTAAGAAAACGTATGGGCAAATCTATTTTTGATAAACATTTTCGTGACGTATATGCCACAGCAGTTTGAGATATTTTCATATCTTATTTTTCTGGTGTCTGGAATGAATACATATCACATTTAATGAGATTACATTACTATCTTAATCTTTCAAATATAAATTAAGAACACTAATGAATGAAAGAACATTAAAAACAAAGACATCTTTCATGTCATTGATTCTTTCCCCCCAAAAATATCGGACTTTGCCAAAACTTTTACACTGTACTCACAAATGGAAAACAACCTCATTTAACCCAGTCCTTCTATGAACTGTTCCATGGTAGAAAGCAAAAAGGTATGGCTTCACATCTCTGCCCTTGTTTCCTCAACTGCAAAGCAGGTTAACAGTCCTGCTCCACAGGGCTGTTATGAAAATGCACATAAGATAATGAACTAACAGCAGAAGACGCACTCAAAGTATTAGGTGCTGTTGTTTTCTCCCCTCTCTGGGACTACTTCCCCCCTGTAGTTCCACCCATTGACCCAAAAGAGCAACTGTCTAATTCCACTTTCATGTGACAGCCTCAAAGGAGACCGGTGAGATACAGGCAACCAGGGTGGGAAACATCTGGAACTACGAGGACTCCTGGCAGTGCATCTCCTGAATTCTGTGCACATTTCTGGGAGGGTAGCATTTTACACCCTCCCTTTCCACTTTGAGGAGGCACTTTACAAAGGAGGTAATGCAGAGTGACATGAGCTGGCACCCAGGTTCTCGACTCAGATCTGCTTCGAACTGGTTGTGCCATCGTGGGCAAGTCAAGTGACCTCCCTGGGCCTTGCCTGCTTTGTACATAAAATGACCATATGGAGTTGGATGGACATTTAAAGTCTTTCCTTGTAATGTAACTGGCTTGGTTATATTGTCCACAGGCTTGGTGAGATTCCTCCTGGATTAGAGATTCACTCAGGAATGAGTTGGAGAAGGAACATGACAATTACTTTCTAAATCAGGACACTGAGATCTGAGGCATTTCCAACACTTCATAAAAATAAGATGAGAAAATTATTTTAGCAGGCTAAATGATTTTAAAAGGGAGAAATTAATAGGTGGACCAAGGAGCAGCTGAAAAGAATGGTAAAGATCTTCATATGGCAGGAAAGGATCAGCAGAACTGTGGTAGACCAATTATGCAGACAGGGAGCACATACAAAAGAACTGATGTTAGCGGTTTTAAAAGGTACCACAGGGAAGCGGACTTGCCCCAGTGGATAGGGCGTCCGCCTACAACATGGGAGGTCCATGGTTCAAACCCCGGGCCTCCTTGACCCGTGTGGAGTTGGCCCATGCACAGTGCTGATGCGCGCAAGGAGTGCCATGCCATGCAGGGGTGTCCCCACATAGGGGAGCCCCACCTGCAAGGCCTACGCCCCATAAGGAGAGCCGCCCAGCGTGAAAGAAAGTGCAGCCTGCCCAAGAATGGCCACACACACACGGACAGCTGACACAACAAGATGATGCAACAAAAAGAAACACAGATTTCCGGTGCTGCTGCTAAGGATAGAAGTGGTCACAGAAGAACACACAGCAAATGGACACAGAAAGCAGACAACCTGCTGGGGGGGGGGGGGGTGGGGAGAGAAAGATGGGAGGAAATCTTAAAAAATAAAAATAAAACAAAAAAAGTACCACAACCTGCAACTTGAAATGGCAAAGGATTAGTGTGCAGAAGATGGAACCCCGCTGGGATAACACAACCCCACTTGGGTAGCTGGAGGAGAGCTCATACCCTTGGTACTTTTTGAGATTTGAACCACATGAATGCTTTTACCTATTCAACAAACAAGTAAAATTTAAATTTAAAAAAATTCTGAAAATTTTTTTTTGCTCTAGCCAGGTTGGGCAAAAATATGGGACAGAGTAAGATAGTAGTAGAGAATACTGAAACCCTGAAAGAGTGCTAGACTCATGCTTGAATTTCTTCTAATGTAGAAGACTTTTAATCGGCTCTTCCTCTTGAGAGAAGGCAGAGGTGTGCAAAATGGCTTTCATGAAAGAAAGAGACATTAATGCTAGCCATAATGGAGACCTTGCCAGTGGGGCCCATAGTTGAACCAGACTGGAGCAAATCCCTATATTGGATCCTGGAACACTAGATCTAGCCTATCCACACTGAAGACAAAGGGTTCCATAACAATGTCCATATTCAATTGTTCTCTTGGAGATTCACAACCATATTACTGTATACACCCGTTTAAATTTATTTCATGGAAAAATAAACTTAATGGGGCTGAGGTAAGATTTTTAGCATGCTGTTACATAACACTGCTTGAGTTTTCCTCTGATGTTTGTTGAAGCAGCCATGGGCAAGAATTCAGGTGGGTGTACAGTAAGTGGAAATCAAGAAAGTTAACCTGTGGGTCTGACTCCAAAAACGGTGGGTTTGGACTTTCCATTCTGCACCCTCTCTGCTACCTCAGCTCCTTTGCACAGGCTTTTCCCCTGACTTGGCTGTAGAGTATGCGTGTTAAGTCCCCATTTTTGTAAAAACTAGGAGAAACCCAAGTGTGTAAACATTTACACGTGTTTAACAGAAATAACTGCAGATGACTATGCATCAAACTGCTACAACTGTGGTCTCTGAGAGAATGGAATTGGGGGTTGAGGGAGGGGTGCGCTGGTAGTAAAAGATACTATCACTTTTTCTGTGTATCCTTTTTCCATGGTATATGTGCTACTACAATTTTAGAAATACGAAGAAAATACTTGAGTGCACATTCCAGCTTTTGATCTTTCTCAACGTAGGCAATGACTGCCACAAAGTGAGCAGAACCCATACATACCCTTGAGTTTTCTGGTGCCAGTCGGCATGGATGAGGTTGGAGGTGTGGATGACAACCCGGAGGCCTTCTTCATACAGCAGTAACATCATTTTCCTTTAAAAACAGAAAAGGGTTAAAGAGACATTAATAGTACTCTTCTAATAAAAACCTACTAGCTAAAGGAGTTCTTTACATTCTTACATTACCCATACTTTTTTTAAACATTTATAACCCTTTCTTTTACACATTACCACTATGAAAGTCTGCTTAAGTGACAGGTAGAAAATAACCTTCCAAAACTCTCAAAGTCTTTGTTGGTAGATGAGTTTTTGCCTCCTACTGTCCACATGGCCAGGCCTGGCACTTCCTACCTCTCCAGTGTATTCAGCGCCACCCCGTGGTTACAACTTCTTGGTGCACTGTGGCTAGTATTTTTTTTTTAGGAGGTACTAGGGATTGAACCCAGGATCTCGTATGTGAGAAGCAAGCACTCAACCACTAAGCTACATTCGTTCCCCAGTGAGAGTTTGTTTTTTTCATTTGTTTTTTGGAAATACTAGGGATTGAACCTGGGACCTTGTACATGGGAAGCAGACACTTAACCACTGAGCTACACCTACTCTCCCATGGCTAGTATTTAAAAAAAAAAAAAAAAGAATAAAATAGAAAATCAGAGTTAACTGCATATATTAAGTATTGATTCATGGAAATTATTTCAGCACACAGGTATGTACATGTATAAGAGACAGAAATATAAAATGTTATGTCTTTCGTGGATTGCATTTTTAAAAAGTGTGAAAAATGCTTCACTCCCATTAGACTGATCCTTTCTCATTTCCATACCACATTCATCACCACATTCATCACCAGAGTACATATGGCCTTAAGATAAGCCTTCACTTTTCTTCTCCATTAAAGATTTATTTTTTATTTCTCTCCCCTTCCCCGCCCCCCCCACCCAGTTGTCTGCTCTGTGTCCATTCACTGTGTATTCTTCTGTGACCGCTTCTATCCTTATCAGCAGCACGAGGAAATCTGTGTTTCTTTTTGTTGCGTCATCTTGTGTCAGCTCTCTGTGTGTGTGCGGTGCCACTCCTGGGCAGGCTGCATTTTCTTTCGCGCTGGGTGGCTCTCCTTATGGGCACACTCCTTGCGGGTGGGGCTCCCCTAAGCAGGGGACACCACTGTGTGGCATGGCACTCCTTGCACGCATCAGCACTGCGCATGGGTCAGCTCCACACGGGTCAAGGAGGCCCCGGGTTTGAACCGCGGACCTCCCATGTGGTAGGCAGATACCCTATCCATTAGGCCAAGTCCGCTTCCCTTCTCCATTAATTTAAGTCAAAACTAGCTTAAGTCCTTTTTCAGGCCCTCTTTCGCAGGCTGCTCGCCATCAGATATACTACTTTTATTTTAACTCCAGTGGGAGAGATGGAATGGAGTATAAATAAGAGCTTTCCATTTGAAGCCTAAGACTTGAACTCCAATCTCTCTCATTTAGTAGCTTTATGACCCTAAGAAAGTCATTCAATGTCCTCAGCCTTGATTCTGACTTATACTATGAAGGATCAACTTCACCTTGCTTACGTCATAGGGTCAATGTTGTAAAATACTGTCATACATACTTTCCCATTATTCCTTTGGTGCCTTGCTTTATTTTACAATCTAGAATTGAACGACTTTTGGCCCCCCTATTGTTTTTCAATTGTTTTAGGAATCTAAACTCTTTCTTCCCAACTAAGTTCACTCCTCAAGGCAGTAACTCTGTCTGGATGTATTTTATCATTTCCTTTGAGGCAAAAGTATTACTTAATGCTCACTGAGGCAACCCAGTTCATGGGTGGGAAAAAAAAAGTTAACCACTGGTTCTTCCCAAATGAAAACATGAAAACTAGTTGGGCAGGCTGGGGCCAGTATAAAAAGATGAGAAGCAAGAAACAGAAAAGAGAGTGTGATACTTGGTTCCTGCTAAAATGAGAATTAAACCCAAGTTGGCAAATGGTAAATTAATGCAAAGTTGGAGAAATGACAGCTGTTTAGCCATCTTCTTTCCATTTATGAAATGTACTCCCTGAAATCTGGGCAGATTTACATACAGAGATGCCAAATTAGCAGCTGAATGTAATTAAGAATAAGCCAAATATGTATTCATGATATACATTATACAAATATTTCCATTAATCAGGCATCAATAATTGGGAAAATCAAACAGAATTATGCACTAATATAAGGGGAGCCATATTTATCTTTTCACAGACAAATTGGCACGTGTTAATAAGGTCACAGTTAAAAATGGATAAAAAGGGCAAGAAATGAGGTTTCCCTTGGAGAATGCTAAGCCGCTATATTATCTGCTAGGCTGTGGGCACAGCAAAAGGGACTTCCCAAACTGGAAGCGATTCCCTGGAAGGAGGAAATAAAACCAATGTCTGTGGAGCACCTCTGGGGCAGTCACAGTCTAGAAGGTCTATACTGTGTTATCATGTTAGTTCCAGAGAAGGCTTTAGTGCTCCCAATATACAACTAGGAAATCTGTGGCTGGAGAGGCAATGGGAATTATCCAATTATGGATCAGCCAGTAAGAGCTTGTTCCATCACACACTCCAGGTTTTCTTTTCACCAGGTGGGGTACACTGAGGTGGGAGTGTGGAAGGTAGGGGAGGACATGGTCTCGGTGAGAAAGAGGACCAAATGATGGGTGGTGGGAAGGCCGGTTACATATGGATGCAGAAAGAGTCGTGCCTTGCCCATCCTGCTCGCAGCGAGATGATGACATTCAGCTCCTCTCCGTCTATCCTTGGGGCCATCAGAGGTAACTGTTCCCAGCTCTGGGGGAAACTGAAGAGCTTTAGAATGCTAAAGCACCATGAGATAAACCATGGGACTGCATGGCACCCTACAGAAACATGGAGAGAGCTTTATTGTACCTATGGACTTCTGGAGGACAGGGAATGCATACGATCATTTCTCTGTTTTGCACATGGTATGTGGTTAATACATGTTTGCCAGTGTGAATGCAGTTTCAGACTACCTCCAATTTACTGCTGCTAGGCTCCATTGTAAGGTTGGAAGGACATCTAACATACCCACACATGAAGGCAGTTTATACCCCATCACTGTGAGCTGGAAGGTAGTCTCTTTTCTCCTTTCCTAATGCATGTGTTAGTAGTGCTTCACTCACTAAAAGACTAAAAACTCTAAGAATAAAATGTATTTTTCCCAAACAATTTCTATCCCCTAGAACTGTGCCTTAAGAATATAATAGATATTTAACTACTCACTCTTAATGTATTTTAAAATGAGCAACCAAAAGTAATTTCAAAACATGAGCTCAATCTTGTACAAGATATTGGTATCTTACCTAAATGTAAAACTATAACTACTACGTAGGTGGGAGCGATTTATTGTAATTACTTCCCTAGGCACTTTCAACTCTAAAAAAATGAGAACTGTTGGGTCTGATCTACAAAGCTGTGTGTGGGGGTGGGGGGCTGGGGAGGCAGTGTAGGTGGGGAGATGGGTCAAAGGAAACAATGAAATGGGTTTTTAGCAGTGAGGACCCAAGAATAAATAAAAAACTGAAGTTAAAGTGCTAATAAATGGGCTCTAGTCCTGCCTTCACCAGTGATTCAGGATATATTGTTTACCTACTCTGGGCCTCAGTTTCCTGATATGGCATTAAACAAAGGCTAGCCCCACAGGTTCAGTCAAGGACAGTGTAGACCCTCCCAGGAATGCCAGCACAATGGTGCAATAAGACTGTTCAAGTATAGACTGTTAGCATGGAATGTGTGGGCAACAAAGGAACCTGGCACAGGTAGTCTTACAAATAGTACCCAGGACCTGAAAGTTCGATCGTGGTGACAGAGCTTGCCAAATGCAGTTTAGAACCAATAAGTTATTTATGCTAGGGTTTCTGCTACAGTTAGGGATGGTTGGTAAATGCTGCAACATATACTCAGAACATCTAAAAATATAAGATGTGGTTGACAGACATCCTTTCATCAAAACTCTTGCTTTGGTTCATTTTCAAAACAGATTGGCAAGATCTAGTTTTAAATGTCAAAGAGAAAGATGAAGGGAATGCCACCATTCTAGGTCACCATGATATTGGGGAAATAGCAGTCACAGCATGCTTCAAGACAAACATGCCCTCCTGTGAGACTCCTTTGTTGCCCTAGAAACAGATACTTAAAGGAACATGCCAGAAGCAGCAGGTTACCCACATCCACTACTCGTCTAGAAGAAAGATGAGGCTTTGTCTCATTGTTTGGACAAATCCTTTCTAGATCCTATAAATACTGAAACAGGGACTGAGTCCTGTTCTTTTTCTCATTTACAGAGCTTATTACATGAAAGGGCTCAACGAAACAGCTGTAAAACTAAGTCAAGTCAAGTGGGAGTCGATTCAATCATCAGGGCACAATGTGCCAAGCAGGAAGTAACAGAAGAGCTTCCTGTCTCTGTTTCATAATGTCTTAGAAAAGTCATCCTAAAATGCCTTGAGCAGCAACAGGCTTTAGGCTCTCAAGATGGCAATCTTGCCAAAAATAGTTTTTCTTTCCGTCACAGCATGTTGCTGACCTAACAATATTTCTATTTAATGCAACTCAGAATCTTATTTTAAAAATAACCACCACCACCACCATAGGACTTTTTAAAGTAGTGGAATCCATGGGCACCAGGACTTGGGAGGCACAGGTGCAGTCATTAACCACAACAATCATGTGACTATTTCTCCCGAGTCAGGTCTAAGGAGGGTCCTGAGCACAATACTTTCACGCTGAGAGCCAGAGATTCAGTGTTTTGTCTTAAAGCTGCTGGAAAAAACCCCTTCTACTTCCTTACTGATAGCATTTATCTCAGCAAAACTGTCATCTCTTAGTCCCTCTAAGAGACTTTGCAATAGCTTCCTTTGATCTATTAAAACCATATCTGCCCCTATTTCACAGAAAGTGCTTACGTGTGGTGTGTTCCAAACGCAATATCCAATTTCGCCTAGGATGAAAAAGAAGTAATTTATTCTTAAGTCTTAATTAATAATATCCCTATCTAGTGGAGAATAAATTAGAAAACATTTGGGTCAACTTTTTTAACTGCTTTTACTGCACTCTAGTGGACAAGCCCTTGAACAACAAGATAGCCTTTATAAATAAGCATCCACAGAGGCTCCCTTTGAACACTAATTTTAGTTATCCAGAATAATTCAAAACAAAGCATTTTTAATTACTGCAATTAGGAATAAGAAGCCTAGTTTCTTCAGTTGTCAAAAAACCTAAAACAAATGAGAATCTAGGCAAAGTTTTAAAATGAGCTTTTTAGCTTTTATAGACATTAAAATACACAAAAAATTTTCAGAACATATTTAAGAGAAACACTGAATGTGGTAACAATGTAAAGACATACGAGGAAGCTAAAAAGGAAGTTTTCTTATATAACATGGCCGAAAATAAAAAGATAATATATCAAATCCTTTTCCATGTTATGAAATGATACCTTTACAAATAAACAGGGGTTGGAAAGGTAAAAATGTTTTCTTAACATCCAGTACAGCAAGACCTTGGTTAAGCAGAATACAACACTGTTGCCAGATGTAAGCTATTAAGGAGTTAGTTTAGAAATGTCAAAATAGCTGAGCAGTTAGGAACACACTGTATGGAGTAGACATATGTGATTTCAAACTCTGTCTTTGCAACTTTTTAGGACTTTGGAAAATACTTACCCTTTCTAGGCTTCAGTTTTCTCCTCTTTAAATGAGGGTACTACAATGGGAATCTGAGAGTCGTTAGGAGTAAAGGAGAAAAAGTATACGAAGTGCTTAGGAAAGGGGACCTGCATGGAGTATGCACCCCACAAATGGCAGCAATTACTATCACAAAGACTGCTTCCTTCCTTGGAGTTGCTTGAGTATGATCCAGCCCTGTCTTGGGGCTGCTTAGGCAGGTGGCCCAGAACACTCAAATACAATTTTGGGGGCTGCTCACAAAGTGTGTTTGGGTGTGGTCTGGCCACAGAAGAGAGACAACAGGGAACTACACTTCATGTCTTTGACGTTACAAAATTAAGACAGTCACTTTGCAAACTGATACTTAGCTACGAAGAAGCAGTGGTCAAGAGACTTAGGTTTTGAGTTTAGTTTTGCTATAAAGTTGTATGCTTTGGGGCAACTCTGAGCATGAAAACAGTGATAACTGCAGCAGGTAATATTTAATGGGTTATTTTGGGGGCTAATGCCCCAAATCTTTTGCATAGCCACCCTATAAAGAACAGCATTAACAATCTATTTTACAGATGAAGAAATTAGGCTTAAAAAGGTTAAGTGACAAGCCAATCTGGTAGGTAGAGCCAGGACAGAACCTAAGCGGTTTGACCGGCCCATGCCCGACCACCAGGGGGCCTCAATCTCAGTCCCCACTGTAAAAATGGTAGAAGTATCAGCATCCACTAATTCTTTGACTAGTGTGCTTCAGCTTAATAGATTGTTACAGATAAAGGTTTTTTCCCCTATTCAAATGACACTCAGTTGCTAGAGAAAGCCAAGAATTTCATCTTACTGGCAAGGGTAGAAAAGTATTTCCATAGGTTGGGATGGGACCACAATTTCACATATCAGATTAGCTGGAAGCTTCTGGACAGCAAGTTGAAGGAAGTCTGGAAAACTGTCTTGTTGCGCCCTCTAGTGGCTGGCTTGGAGAGTACCATCAGGCACACACACCCCTCTCCAAGACCGTTCAGTACAGGTGGATGGTTTTAAAAGAACACTATTTCCATCTATGTAATCACATATTTTCGGGATTCACGAGTAAGTTTACTTTATGTAAGTTTGTTTTCTGATGGGAGCTATCCCACTGAAGTTTAGCTTCCTTTGTTTTTGAAACAGAAGCAATGCAATTGAATTTCAGGCAACTACTAAGGGAAGGCATATATGTACAGAAGGTGAGCCACAAATATGAAGGAAAAGAATGTTTTCTAAAGTTCTTCCCAGCTGTGAAAAATGCAGCAGGTTAAATCACAGGAAAAAAGTTGCAATGTTTGTTTAAAAGTGATCAGATTGAGCTCTCACACTGTTTTAATTTTTAAGAAACATACACAGAGATAACATTTATAGTTGGCAGAGTGACAAAATGTGAGTTGGAGCTCTTTTATCTTATATGGATGGGGAAAATGAAAAGAATCTGGGTTCTATGTAATTCACTCTTGTCTCCATACTCTATGAGCAGAAATCTTGAGCCAATTTCACTACATTAATGGCAAGGAGAGAAGAGGCCTACAAAAGTATCTTTCAATGTGGTTCCCCCTTAAACACTGATTATACCTGCTAAAAGAAATAGTAAAAGGTGAATACTACATTAGCCACTTCATAACCACCATTTTCATAGGAAGGAAATCGTTAATGTACAGAATTCTTTGGAATTCCTTATTTTTCTCTCCCCTTTGCCTATTTCTTTCACAAAATACCATACATAAAGATCCTTTCAGACATGGAATATAAAGTAATGAGTCATAATGAAAATCTGAGACTCATTGGTCACACTGTATTTCTACAGATTCATTCTCGCTGGATGAAATTATGGAAGGAAAGAAATAAATGGGGCATAGATTTTTCTTTGGACTTCATTATCAGTTTTGCTTTGGTTCCAGCAAACCAAGCTGATAATGTTTGCTGTGAGATCATTTAATGTCCCCTTGTTAGGCTTGATCATGAGCTGCAGATGATTCATATGGGCAGTTTCTCTCAGGTTTGTTCATACTCCACGGGTCCCGCCAGGATAGACCTTAGATGCAACAGAAGTGAAAAGGAACCTCAATTGAGGTTAAAGGCCCAATGGCATTTGACAGAAGCTACATAAGGTGTCAAGGTAAAAGCTAACAGTTTTAAGTTGCACTCACAGGACATGCACACAAAGAAATGGATCCATAGCCAGCCAAGTGCTTCCTGAGGACCCATTCATTGCTGAGACCCAGATTTTGAGAGGGGCAGCAACAAACTAGATGTGACCGGAGAACTGGCAGGTTGAGGACAGATCTATGCTACCTCAAGTACAACTGAAGAAAGTGTTGCTTGAACCTGAGAGAGAAAACTAATGGGATGGGACAGATGACTTTCACTAAATGAATCACTGACTTGTGCCAATAGATTTATTCTATGTGGTTACACAGCAGAAGATCAGGACAAATGTGTGGATGTTATGCGGAAGGAGATTTCAGATCAACATAAAGAAAAACCTCTTCAAGGGCCAGCCACAAATAAGATGCGCTATCTTAGGATGTATACCTGCTGGTGATGCTGAAGGAAAGATTCCTAGCCTAGAAGGAGTATGGACTAAATGCCTAAATTTCCTTTTGACTCTCTGTCTAAACCTGATCTCAAACAGCAGTAAGAAGCTTACCTGGCAGAGGGAAATGTTTTCATAAGGCTTTGCCTGGGCATGTAAGTGAGCCTTAGCTTCTCGTTTATCGCCATGCACAAGCAGGATTGGTTTATTCCTGCAAAGAGATCAGAGTATTTAAAAAAACATCATTCATGAAATTGGACTCTTGTCTAGTTAAGGAATGCTAACTTACCACCCAAAATGTGTTTCTGGGTTTGCGCTGACTGAGCACAGTGGTTAGGGTCAAGGAGTGCTCTCACTTAATGCTCATTAACTAGTTAACTTTATTACGGGGGCCAAGTGCCCCAATTCTGAAATGCACAGCAACACAGAAGGGGGTATGAATCAAAAAAGTCCTTGAGTAATTATTTTTTGTCCAAAAGGGCACATAGTTGTGCAGCTGTATATAACTTGATATATTAAATAATCGTACACTTTAGTGTTGTAGAGTAGGATGCTCTTTTCTTTCCCTTCTTTTGGACAAAGCAATGGATTATTCAATTGTTGACCTACACTCACTGAGCTCTTCCGGAGTGCTAGGTACTGCACAGGACCTTCAGGGCACAACAGTGACTGCTCCCAGACCCCACGCCAGGCAGACTCATTACTAGGCAATTAGTTATCAATAAAACAGGGCCCATGGTAGGCTGAAAATGCTAATTTTTGAATTCCAAAAAGATAACATAAAAAATACTCTTCAGGAAGAGATTTAAAAGGCTTTGAAGGGAACCAAGAACTGCTCTAGATGGTCCAAGTAAGATAATCCTTAGAAGTCAACATAGCTTTACGAGCTCCCCCAATAAAATAAAAACAATTTTTCTCCAACAAGCAATCATGCAAGATAAATAACACTGTCAGTCACTTCCACATTATCACTCATTGCATAACGATTCTCCACCATATGTGAAGGGACAACCACCAGCATTATAGAAAATGCATTTCCAGTACTAAAGTCAAACTACCAAATTCCTAATAGCCTTATTCTAACACATTAGGTAACACAAGTGTTCCTAATTTTTTCCTATTTAGAAAAAAACTTTTTTTTACAACTGGAGAAAAAGTACAGAGAAAAATTTAAGAAATACTCACATATCTGTCACCTAGAAACAAGAAAGATCAGATTATCAGGGCTTTTTAAAAAAATAAACTATTTCCAGTTAAGTGAAGTCAGTTACTTTCTTCAAATTTACTGGCTCTATAAACAAGCATTAAAAATGTAGCATCTAAACAACACATTGAGGCATAAACTCTTAGGATCTGATGTTCTCTCTATAAAAATTCTGGATTTTACTTAAACTTGCCATGTAGGTCATTCTTCATTAGTAAGATGCGCTTGACAGCTTTCCCAAGAAGCATTAGGCAGTAACTGGGGGAAACTTTTCTGTCTTTTGACTACAGTTCCGGTGACTCCAATAGATACTAAAAAAAGAAAAATTGTAGTCTTTCTCCCATTCTTCCTTCCTAATAAAATCATGATTTTATGTGCAAGGCTGACTAGATTTCCAGCCTCTTTAGGGACCAGCCAGTTAAGTGACTGAACTTTGCTCAATGAAATATAAGCAGGATGTGGCCCCTACCATCCTTTTCTCCCTCCTTCCTCCTGCTGCCTCACATGCAGGTGCCTTATCTGAGTTCCAGCTGCCACCAAGGACCACAGTGTGACTCTAAAGACCAAAGCCACATAACAGGAAGGTGGGTCAGAAAGACAGAAGGGGGGCCCCGAGTCCCCGAGGACTTTGGGGCCCAATCCAGATGGCCAATGCCTGTCATGTGGACTTCTTAGGTTAGAAATATTAATTTCTCTCATTTAAGCTGCTGTCATTTTGAGTTTCTTTTTGCACGTAGCTAAAACTAATCCTATGTGTTACAGGTCATAGATAAACCCTTGAGTGTCAAAGGCTCTTTGGAAATTTCAATGGCAATAATCTAGTGCTAACAATGAAGGGTCACATAATCGGATGCAGTAAATGTCCTAAGAGTTTGAGGACCCTGTGTGTGCATTCCTCCATCCTCCTTGCTATTACAGGATTCTACCTCGTAAATGTGTTATAAACAATGAGAGGTGCCAAGTCACTGTGCAATGCTACCTTTATTTGGTCTGAACTGCCTAACACAATGCTGATGAACTGCTGAAGACAGAACTGAAAATCCATTACCTCCATAACCTGGATAAGGGAAATTCCTATGGCCCCCATTTATTAACTCCTTACCTACAGGATAATTTGAGAAACAAAGAGATCCTAAAAAAAAAAGGAAAAAAGAGTGCTAATGATCTGCAGGTGAAGCCTGGCATGCTGGCCATGTTTTGGCAAGCTTATAGGTCTTCATATTAGAACTGGATATAGTTGGAATTCATCCATCTCTGTTTGAGCAGAGCATAGAGGAAAATGCTAAAATCTGTAGATCGGATGCATGTGATTTGTTAAAAGATTTTTAAAAATTGCTATTTATCCAATATAACTGTATAAGATTTCAATGGTTTCAAAAGAAATTCAAAAAAGATGGACAGCATTTGCCTTAGAAGGGCAAATCATGTATTTTAAACCCCTATGACAGTTTATGATATCGTCTATCATTCTGTGGAACTCACCGGAACTCTGGTGGATACTGTTTTATGAGCCAGTCCACATCAAAGCAGTAGTTAAACTAGAAAGAGGGGAAAAGAAAAGCAATTAAGCCACTGACAATTCAGCCACATAATCTATAAGGAGAAGTGTCTGTTATTAAATTGAAAGAAATTCTAGAATATAGATGTACCACCTATATTATTTTAGAATTTAGAGAGGTATGCTGTGGTAATGAAACCTAAAATGTATCTTGAAGGGACTACATGGTTAAAGCAACCTGAGTAAATGGAGCACTGCCTGAGACAGAGTTCTAAACAAATGATCTCTGCATGCTTCTTTGTATTTGCAAAGAGTGTCACTAACAGAGCTCTGATTTAAATAAAAGGGGCTTATAAATTTATTCTTTTCCCCTTAGTGATTATAAAGAGATCCCTCAGACAAAGGCACTATGACTTTTAGAAAAAGACCATTTCCTTTCAGCCTAACTTATAAATGCGCTCTGCCAACAGGCATCTGGGATGAATATTCACCAGGTCTGTAAAAATCACAACTTGACCACAAGAACTGTGGCCCTTCCCATCCCTCCTGGACCTAAGGACTCATTTGCCCTAGGAGAACACAAACTCCCCCTGCATTCCAGCTGGAGACCAGGGGTCCTGAGGTCAAGTCAAATACTAAAGTCATAGGAGAGCTTTGCTTTCTTCAAGGATGTGACCCTTTTCTCTGATTATTTGAGGGTCTGGAGCATTAAATTGATTTATCAACACAAAGGAACCAGCTCTTGTCAGGCAAGAGCCATCAAACCTATTTAAACTTCCTTTTTGGTAGACACAGGAAATTTGTTATTTATTTTTCCATTTAAAATCAAATCAAATATGAGGGGAGCAGGTGCAGCTCAGAGTTAAGCACCTGCTTTGCTGTACGAGGTCCTAGGTTCAATCCCCAGTACCTCCTAATAAAAAATTTTAAAAAAGGAAAAAAAAATTCACCCTCCACCCATTCCTCCTCGGGGTTGCCCTGGAGTAATGTGAGATTATCAGTGTTCCACAGGGAAGTCTCTTTGGCTGGAATTTGCAGACTGACAGGGGCATCCACATTCTGTGCCAATAGCTATGAACCCCAGACCTGTGGTGTCTGGTGTCAGCTCCAGGTACCGACTATCTTGGGGAACCTGTACAGCCTGAGACACAGGTCTTTTGCTTTAATCATTTGTCCCCTTCCATCCACAGTACAAGCAATTTAACTGTAAACTCACCTGAGCTGAAGAAACGAGTGTCCCAAATAGAGGAGACAAAATATCTGAGAAGACAAAACATACAAATCTAATTCACAATCAGATAAAAACCCCTGGTACTAATAATCACAATTAATTCACAATTAATAGTTACTGGTAATCAAAATTTGGCTTAAAGAAACTAGTAAACTGAAAAGTTATTACAAAGTTAATTCTAATGTTTCCTAAAATTCAAGAAAACTTTCCTCATGCTATTTACTATTTATTTTAATTATTTTATAGAACACATTACAAAATTAAAACCTACTATTTTGGTACTGAGTGACTGGTCATTTTTAGAAACTATCAACAAAGGTGATCATGATACATGTTCTTCTTCCCGGCTCTTTTATTTTTGCCTCCTTCAAAAGATCCATTCAAGTCCCTCTTCAGGGAACCTCCCCAGTCTGGACTAGCCAGGGTGTCTCCTCTGAAGCCACAGGAAGTGTGCTTGCTTCTGTGAACAAAAGGACAGAGGCACCCACCATTCTAAATTTGTATTTTTAGTGTTCGGGGTCGCCTCTGAGGAGATCCCACGTTACACCAGGTCAAGCTTTACTTTAGACATGGAAGGCTCTCTTTCCAGAAACTCTACCACAAGAGGAAGTAGTCCGCATGCTCACATCCTTGATGACGACGACGGCTGCCACTTGTATTGGACCTGTGAGATGCCAGGCACCATTCTCGGTACTTCCCGTTTATTGACTCCTCACAACCATTTTTCTAAGGGAGGTTCTGTTATTCCTGTTTTATTGATGAGAAAATTCTCCTTAGGAGGTCGCCCGTGGCCACATGGCTAGCAAATGGCAGAGTTAGGATTTGAAACGAGGCTGTTTGGCTCCAGCACTTCTGCTCTTAACACTAAACTGCCTCTGAGGATTAAAGGTGGGTTTATTCACTTATTTGAAAAACATTTACTGAATGCTTCCTGTCTTCCAGACATCCATTTGGATGCCAGGTAAAAAGGTCTAAAAACAAAACAAAACATAAATACTTCTAATGATGCTCTTACCATAATGGGTGAGTCACATCAAGAGAGAAATTGCAAAACATTCCTTGAGTCTATTCCTCCAAGTTGCCCCTACCAGCTCCTCCACTTCCTCTTTCTCTCAAGTTTACCCATCTTTCAATGAGATTTCCCATGAGATTTCCCCCCAAACAAGCTACAATTATGGCATATGTCAGAACAGTAAATCACAAAAGTTTGGAGCACGGATATTGATATAAAATGCCCGAATTCAAATCCCAGCTCTGCCATTTACTAGCTCTGTGACCTTGGGCAGGTTATTTAATTTCTCTAAACTGCAGCTCTGTCATTTTTCCGAGGAGGATAACTGTAATACTTACTCATGGGGCTGTCGTGTGGATTAAATGAGATAAAACCTGTAAAAGTCCCTTCTGCCATAATTGGCACATGCTAAGCCCTTAGTTAATGTTCCTCTCCTTCTACAATATCCTTGGGCTTTGTCATTTTATTATACGCAACAAAACCTTGCATAGTTCCTTAATTATTTTGTGTCAAACACTTTCGAACAAAAAACAAAAAGAGGACTATGTCTTATATTTCTTTAAAAGCACCTAGATAAGAGACTCTCAATAAGAAAAAAAGTAACCCATAAAACTGAATTCTTTTCAGTATGGAAAATTAAATGCACCAACACTTTAACATCCTACAGAATGTGTAATTATATATTCAAAGTATAATTGAAAGGGTATTGCCAGGGAGCATATGCTTTTCTTGAATGTGAGCTAGATAAAAAGTTAATCTGAGATAAAAGTTAACAATGTTTATTGCGTGTATTTGCCAGTGAATATACTGTATTGGACGCTGAATTTTCCCCCATTTTTCTGCATTACTACCTTAGAGATGAATAAATAGAAACTCAGAGAATGTTAGGTCATTTGATAACTGTCCATACTGCAAGTAAGTGGCAAGGTCAGGAGTCAAACCCTGTCTTGTATTCTTGAGCTTATGCTGTTGACTGCAGATGCTCCCTGCAGAATAAACAAAGCAGCCCATCTTGATTCAGAACGGAACCACTACTTGTATTCTGGTACTCCTTTTGCTTCTTCATCAGGTTCCTAAACCATGCTTACAGTCAGTGGTTCTTAAACTTGAGCATGCATCAGAGTTCCCTTAAGGGTGTGATAAAACAGAATAGGGTATCCCTCCCAGAGTTCCAGATCCAAAAGGTTTGGGGTGGAGGCCAAGGATCTGCAGTTCTAACAAGATCCAAGTGATGCTAATATTGCTGGTCTGGAGACCAAGGTTGTTAATAGTGTCATTCGTCAAGTTCAATCTTTAACTTCAAAGCGAAAACATTCTAAACACTGTACTAAGTGTTACAAGAGGCTGACTTAGTTGTGAGAAGTATCTTCTGTTTTCCTGACCTAAGGAAATAGTTCTCTTATTGAAATGATATGTATTTTTTCTTCTGAGAAAACTTAAGACCACAAAGAAGATTCCTGGAGGTCATTCTAGGTTGCCTTCCTCATTCAACCTAGGACACTGTCAAGTTCAGTTTGACAGCTCCTCAACACCCCAGCCTGCTCTTACCTTTGATGTGGAGTGCTCCAGAGTTGTACTTTGGCTTGATCCCTGAGACCCGAGTGAGATAAAATTGGAAGGGGTTCCCTTTATCCAGCATGTCCCAAATGTCCTGGCCTTCCCCTGACATCTCATACTTGTCTTCCTCCTCCTCTCTGAGCCTGCGGCTGGTGGGATTCTCAGTTCTTTGTGCAGTGCAGTCTTTGGGAGACGATGTGTCTTTCTCCTCTTTGACTACCACTTTCTCAGCCTGATTCTGCTGCATTTCTGGTTGCAGCTCCTCATCACTGCTGGAGACACCCCAACCCAGGTCTTCCTGGGAATCACTTTTCTGCTTTTTGGGAGGTGAAACTTCTGAAGCCGAATCTGTGTTGCTGAATTTCAAGGGCGCTACTTTCCTCCTGTGGGCAGCTTTCCGAGCGTCGGAACAGGTGTACCCTGGCTCAGCTGCTCCTCCTTGCCCAGCACGGGGGAGAGAAGAGGTAGATGGCTTGCCCGGTTTTGGCTTTTCATCCTCACTTTCATCGCTACTGGATATTGTCCACCGCCCATAACTGCCTTCCTGAGCCATTATACTCCTTCTGGAAATGAAAGAAATATCACTTGTCATCACTAGGCCATTGGCAAACAAACTCTTGCTCTCAAATTTCCTGCCAGATGAGCTTCTGCATAACAAAGCACCTCTGACACTTGTCAGACTCTGGGCCATGTAACTAAGACCAAAGACCAGCTGCTTTGTCGGTCTGCACAGGCATATTACCAGAAATTGCCATAGGAATTGGGCAAATAAAGTAACAGCAAAAATCCTGGTCACCTTCTTTTTATCTTTCAATTCTAGACCTTGTTCTTAGCTTAGCCAGAAAAATGGGTTAGAGCCAAAATCCAAAAAGAAACAAAAATGTTAATTCTTCACCCTGAAGCTTCCAAGGCATGCTTGGAGGTTAAGGACAATTTTAGATGTCTCAAGAGTAATCCTGCCTATGCTTAAATTCTTAACATTAATTTGGAATACAAATTTATCCCTCACCAAAGCAAGGGAGCCCATAGAGCTTCAGGGATTATTTCTTACTTTACCAAAGATAAGTTAGTTACCAGAAAGCTTAATAAAGTCCCCAAGTCATATGCCAAATTGTCACTTCTATATACTATATTCTATGAAGACTCAAGACAATTATTTCTTCTGATATATGATACTACATGGATGAACCCTGAAGGCATTGCGATGAGTGAAATAAGTCAGACACAAAGGGATAGATATTGGATGAGTCCACTTACACGAAATAGTTAGAACATGCAAACTCATAGACAGAAAGTAGACCACAGGTTACCAGGAGCAGGGGAATGGGTACTTAATGCATAATCGGTGTAGTGTTTCTGCTTGGGTGATGGGAAAGTTTATGTTATCTATTTCCACAATTTGGATTTAAAAAAAGGACAACTAACGAGACTGACAATTAAATGCAATCCCTGATCCTGAACTGGATCTAATAATAGAGAAAATATCCAAAAGGACACTGTTGGGACATAAATGGAAAAACTGGAATATAGACTGCAAGCTTTATATCAAAGTTAAATTTTTAAACTTGATAACTGCTAAGGTGGTACTATATGTGAATATCCTAGTTCTTAAGAAATGTATGAGACACTATTAAGTGTTCAAGGTACATGATGTATGCCACCTACTCTAAAATGTTTAAAAAATAGGTAGATGGATGGACGGGTGGAAGGATAGAATGACACAACAAATGTTAAAAGATGGTGGATCTGGGTATCTGAGTGTGGAGTATGTTGAAGGTCTTTGTATGGGCTTTTGTATTATTTTTGCAAGTGTCGTAAGTTTGAAGTTATTTTAAAATAAAAAGTTTTTAGAAAAGATAACTATATCATTGGCCATGACATAAATCAAATTACTAAAACTTGCACAGAAAGAACTCATAATGAAGTAAAATACTATTTTATTTTCTGAACCAGTCTTTTACTTTCTTGTTCTTAGAAACAGGTAATTTTGGCTTTATTACCAATTCTAGGAAAGGGAGCTAAGTAGATTTTCCAGATAGTTTAAGAACAGTATCTCAATGTGAAACTTTTAAAAACACTTTGGTACAAGACCCAAAAGAAAATCATAAAACTCAAGAAAAAAGCCTGCACTCAGAGTATCTTTTAACTTTTTGTTCTCTTTTAAAGAAACGGAACAGGGCACATTTTGAGTGTGCTTTACCAACACTGCGGTCACTTTGTTCATAGGACCCACATTCCTTAAAAGAAGCCTTGATCCTACATTAGATCTGCAAATCAAAATAGTTGCTTCAAGTTAAACTACCTTTAAGGAGATGTATCTATCAATTTTCACAATTTCTCATTTTCCTTATTTTTCCAATTTGCTTCCAGTCAAGTCAGTTTCTCCTGTAAATTCCACATTTCCAGGAACTTATGAGCATTGTATTTCTACAATAATTTGCCCAGTTCTTCATGGCTCAGGGTCACTATTTAACTTCACCTGGTATGAACAGTTTTGCAGACAGAGCCTTGGTGACTTCAGAGATGGGATCAAGTGCTCCAGGACTCTATCTATCTAGGTCTTTACGAGCTCTTATAGCCACTTTTTAAGTTTTCGGTCCATTCCTATTTGGTCCAGCCCACTTCTAGGGGCTGTTGGAACTCAGAGTGTAGGTCTTTCCCTAAAGTGTTTCTAAACTGCTAAGGGCTAAGAAACCAGATACCCAAGCTTGTTAGAATATTACCCATTATTAATTGGTTCTGTATACCAGGTTCTCTCCAGTAAATGAAATTCGGATTGATTTACTGCTTCACACCTACTTAAACAGCTCAGAGGTTTTTGCTTGTATTTATTGTTTTAAATTTAGGATCCCCCAGTGTTCCAGAGTTATAGATTGCCGGGTAAAGATATTTACGCTGCCACAACTCACTGTGAAAGAACAATTGTAGTGGCTACAGTTTTTATTTTAAAATTTATATCAGAACAAAAGAGCCACCTTAGGGAAAACTACTCAGATTGTTAGCTCCAGCTTCTTTTGAATTGTAAAACTGCTCTAAAGCAAGGTACTTAGTAAAAGAATCTTCAATTAAAAGTCTTCAGGCTATTTTCTCTAGATTCCTCCCACATTCAAAAGAAGCTACAAGGTCTGAGACTTTTCAGGTGCTAAGAGTTCAGCTTCCAGTCAGAAAAAGCAGCGTTTATCTTAGCGACTACTAACAACCCTTCTCCAGACGAATTACAAATACTACAGCCTATATTGCATATAAATTAAAGAGAATTCGAACCCCCTGAGAACTCTGAAGGTAAAGTATTTACCTTTAGCGACTCAGTGTGCTATGAAGAGAACTTCAAAAGCTTTCAGCTTTATCATTTTAAAATCTACATTCTAGAATCTACATTCTAGGGTGGGGGCGCATAATTCCCTCCAACAAAGTGGGTACATTTTTTTAAAAAGCTTTTAAATAGTCAATTCCCGGAGCACAAAGTTCTTTTTTCCGCTATACAGTTTTGCTTTGTTTTTTTTTTTTTTAAACTTTTGGACTTGTTCACACTAAATTTTGTGGATTTAAGGGTAGTCCACGTAGTAGCTCTTCCTCTCCCCCCATCAACCAGACCAGAACGGACCCGACCCAACTGCTTCTCAACGAGCCTGCAGACCACCCGGTGGGCCCGGGAGTCCAGGCTCTCCAGCTGAGGCCTAGTGGGGCCAGTAGCGGACGGACTCGGGCCCAATTTCAGACCCAGGCAGCTGGTAAGCACGCACTTGGGCAGGTTTACTTAACTGCCGAGCCTTGGTTTCCCGCCTCTGTAAAATGGGTACCATTCCTACCTCCAGACTTCCTTCATTCATTCAGTAAATACTGGGCAGCTATCATGTAACAAGCGCTGGGGTGAAAAAGTTAACGTAGGAACAGTTTCTGGCCTAGAAGAGCTTACATTCCAGGGGCCGGGGGAAGCAAAAACCAACGCGTCAACAAAAACCCGCGAAGTCGCCGGGCCTGCAGCCGGGTCCTTAAGGAGACAGCATCACGCCCGCACCGGCAGCCACAGCGCACGCACCTGACGAGACCCACGCCCGCTCCCGGCGCCTTCCCTCAGCGGCCGCCGGCGCCTGCGCGCGGCTCGAACCCGCCGCTCCCTGGCGCCCACTTCGCGGCCTTGTCCCCGCCCCTTCCGGGAAATGCTCCGCTGGGTCCTAAAGGCAGCTCCCGAAGGGGGCCCGCAGGAAACACCTGGCCTCCTCCAGCTCTCGTTTCACCCTTGGCAACTTCTAAAAAAGGGAGACAGAAAAAGAAAGGGGCTCCCTCTTCTCATTCCTTCGTTAACTAGCAAAACGCATTCCCTTTACGGGGATTTCTTCCACAGCTCTTCTGGCTCCCAGGGCCCGAGGTAGGAGTGTGTTTTAAAGGCTGAGGGAGGATCCGCTGAGGTTAAAGGCGGCTGCGGACTGAGCACCTGTGTCCCGGCAGCAGACTTAAAATCTGCTGTGAAATGAAAGGTTCAATGAGCTCTCATCTGACTCGAAACCTCGGAAGTCTGTTTGAGTTTTGAAAATCAGATGTGCGCGCTTGTTCTTTTTAATCTTACTGCCGAGCCAGGAGAAACCGGGGTCTGCAGTAAACTTATTTACAAAACAGGATCCTCTTCATGTTCCCTGCCTTGAATAAAGGTGCTTGTTGTGGAATTTGAACCCAAGGTTGTTTGTTCTATTTATTTTTGGAGGTTCTTTCAAACTCGGCATATCTCGCAGAGGACTGAGTGAAGTAACTTTGCTTCATGCCCTAACAGCTCATTTCAATCACTTACCGCGCGTCGCTTTTGTGCCAGGCTCTGCGCTGGATGCCGGGATAGCACCGAGAGCAAAGCCGACACGGTAGCCACCTGCCAAGGTCGTGTCGATCTGAACGTAAATTCTGAACTTAGCACATTTTGTTTGGTTCCTTTTAGTGCTTTGTTCGTACTTTTCTTGTGTCTCCTATACTGCTTAGTAGCACAGCGCTGTAGGCCCAGGAAATGATCAAACGTACTTTATTGCATGTTGGAAAGGAGACAAAGAGACAGAAAGATATCATCACGCACCAGGACAATGAAAAGGAGCCTAGATGGGCTCGATCACCAGCAGCGCGCAGGGAGTTAAGAAAAGGGATGGGGCGGAGCCAAAGGCTGGGGGCGTGTCTGGGAGCTGCTGGCCCATAGGCTGTTTCAAGGAAACGCGGTTAAACAAAGTCTCTGGCCAATGGCACTGCGGAGTCATCTCCAGTGGCTCGCTGGCCGCCCAATGGGAGAAGGCGTTGGAGTTGGGAGGAGCAAGTTCGCTTTGTGGACCGCGGTGTGCGTGACTTCCGAGGGCCGCGAGCTAGACTCGTGTCCGGGAAGCCGCTGGTGGGGTGGTCGGGTTCAGCTTCGCGGCGGTCACGATGTATTTCGCCGAGGTCGGGGCCCGGCCGCGGACGTGCGAAGCCGGCCCCTCGGAACACAGGAAGTGGGCGGAAGTAGGTGTTAGGAGGGCGACTCTGAGTCTGGGACTTTCACTTTATTCGGGGCTCCCACTTCTGTCCCCGCGCCTCGTAGTACAGACAAGAATTGGGCTGTCCTTCCCCAGGGTCATGGTTAACGACTGAGCCTAGAGCTGCAAAGGCTCCTGGCTCTCGATTCAGTGACTGGTGCCCTCGGAGTTCCTTGCTTTTTTTCCCCCAGCGACGTAGTCTATTAATAAACCTCTCATCCGTGTGCGCTCCTCCCGCCTGTGAGAGCCAGGTCGCCTTTGCCTCACCTTTCCAATTATAGGACTGCAGTTTGGGTAGAATTTCCCCCCATTTAGTTAAAAGAATTAGTATGAGTTAGTCTAGGGGTTGGAACTTTTCGTAAAATTTTAGAGCACAATTTCTTCAGAACTAAAATTAGGGCAAGGATACTCTGTTTCCGTGCTTACTACTGGGCTGAGTTTTAGATTTTTGAAGTAAAATTGAAGATAAACTAGTCATAAAAATAAGAAAACATTTTTTGTCGTACTGACTAAAGATACTTAATGTTCTTTAGGTATTTAAAGCATGTGATGAAGATGACAAAGGCTACCTAAGCAGAGAGGACTTTAAAGTTGCTGTTGTAATGCTGTTTGGGTACAAGCCCTCCAAGGTAGAATTTCCTTTATGTATTTGGGGATGGGGCAGACGATGCAGTGGTGACTGGATAAAAAGTGATATGCAGGGGCTAACTTGGATGAAGCTAATTTTTGCCTTATAAGCAATTTCAGAGATGTGCTCTGCAGGATCCTACTCTTTATTCTTGAGAACCCTACTCAAGGCAGAATTAGAGTTCTGAGTCACCCCAGTCCAAGACACCTATCTCACCACTACTAATAATTATAATAAACAAGAACTACTAAAGAGAAGTGTCAGGAGGAGAGAGTGAGAGGGGAAATAGTAATAGGACTTTACAGAGGAGGTGACATGCAGGCTTTTCCTCTTGAATATACATATATTTTTGTTTAAATTATAAAAGTAACACGTTAACATGGTCAGAATATTTAAATAGTGCAGAAAGGTATAAAGTTGAACATGAAATCTGGGCCCTCCCAGAAGGTCACACTCCTCAGAGTTTGCCATTACTAACAATATTCTAAGGACCATTTAAATTTTCTGTGCATGACAAATGCATATATATGCAGAGCCTACTATTGAAAATATAAGTGGGCTTATACTATCCTTTAATTTTTTTTTTAACTTGATAGATCTTGGACACTTTTCACGTAAATACAATGCCTCCTCATTAAAAAAATAGTTGCATAGCATCCTATCTAGCCAGTTTTCTGTTTTTAGTTAGATAGTTTCCATTTTTCCATTCTTAAAAACATCACCACAATGAATACCCTTGTATATCTAAATATAAATATATCTTTATGTCCTTGTCCATACATATCTGTGAAATAAATTCCTGGAAGTACAATTGCCAGGAGATGTACTTTTGAAATTTTGTTGGATATTGCTCTCTTGAAAAGGTTACACTAATTTATGAATGGGACATGAGCTGAGCCTCTGTGAACCTCTTACTTTGGTAGAGCAAGTTTTCTGCTCACCCCAGTCTGTGCTGCTCCCCTTGCCTGTTACATCCATTCTGGAGATGAACCCCTTCCTGTTAAGCTGCTGAACTAGAATTCATCAGAATCAGGATATGATCTAAGTTCCAGAAATTTAACTGCAGCCATCAAGCAAAGGGAGCAATCAGGGCTCTGCCTGGAACGCCCTTCCTCACGCCCTCATTAGGTCAAACAGTTGGAGCTCAGCTGCTCCTCATGAGGGGTCTCCCTTGCTGCCCAATTACAAGCCCAGAGAAGTCAGGACCCATGTAAAGTCCCAGTTCTCCATGCTTCGGTATGGAGAAGAATCCCAACTTCACAGTAAATATGTTCCCTTGACAGAAATAGGTGACATGGTCAAATCCAGTAGATTCAGAGCACTTCGACTATGAGAAGTTTAGTTACTGAGACACTGATTACAAAGCCATCAGGAATGGCTCCCAGAAATTGCAGCTGTCATGTGAACCTATAATCATTTCAACTAGAATACCAAAGCTGGTCATCTAAAAAGACTCAGTGTTTGAAGTGCTGTGTTTAACCTGAGTTCATTTGGAAAGATATCTTGACCGATTTGCCTTTGCTACCGCCAAGTCTTTTTTATTTATTTGGCTTTAATTTTAGAATATGAATTTAATGATAGGTACAGTGGTATGGTAATAGTCTTGATATACTCTGAAATTTAACAGATTTTTACTTTCATTTTCATACCGGATTGAAGTTTGAGATTTTATTTTTTAAGCAAATGACTGACTGCAGATAACTAAATGTAAGGGACTGATATAGTAAGTCACCTATATGCTTATACAGTCTTTCGTACAATGAATTTTTATTAAATAAGTGATACTTAGAATACTTATTTTATATGCTCTGTGAAATGTGTTAGATTTTTACTTCTATACTGGTTTTTGGATCATGGTTTGAATTTTATTTTTAAGCAAATAACATTAAATGGACATCACAGAGCAGTAAAGTAGTTCCATAATAAATCCCTATACACATAAAATCATTTACACAATGAAATTTGCTAAATAAGTGTTCCTATTTAATAGAAGGAACACTCGCTAGAGATACAGAAATGGATAAAACACAATTCCTACTTAGAAGCAATTCATAGTTTACTGTGGAGAGACTTATAAAACTCTGTGATAAATGCCAAGATAGGGAGAGAAGAGATGTAAACTCAGAATGTGAAGGGGACCAAGAGGTGGACCTAGTTTTAGGGGTCACTGTGAAAATTAGGCTGATGTGAAGTGCTCTGAGGGTGGTGGAGAGCTAAACTCTGGCGACTAATTGGATATGGAAGGGGTAACAGGCGTCCCAGGACTAAAGGGACAGTGATTCCACCTAGTAAGAGAAGATTCAGAAGCAGTAGGCTCGGGAGAAAGGCAATGAATTTAGATTGGGGTAAATTGAGTTTGGGGTGCCTATGGACATCAGGTAGAGTTACTCAAATACTAGGCTAGATTTTGAGGTTATGGTCGTACAGATCTCTCAGGTTTTTTAGACATAGAAACCTGGAATTGGGTAGAGAGGTGAGGGCTGGAAATGGATTTGGTAATCCTCTGTTTACAGGTATAATTCCGAACTCGAGATTGGATGACATTGCCTAAGAAGAGTATGCAGAGGGTGAAGAGCAGTAGTCTGAGCAATGGGGACTAGTGAGGGATGCCAACAATTACGGGTTGGCAGAGGACTCCATGAAGAACATGGAGTAAGAACCGCCTGGGAGGGTCAAGAGGAACCAGGAAAGTGTGGAGCTTGGAATCCAAGATGGTGGCGGGTTCAAGACAGAAGGCTGGGAAACTATGTCAGATGCTACCTAGGTTCTAATTCCATGGTATTTATAAAGTCCTTGTAATAATATGAGAAAATACTTGTATTTTAATATTTAGTGAAAGTACATCACCATGTTTTATATACATGTGTTCTCAAATGTTTTATCAAAGGCTAGAATACACCAAAGTGTTAACAGTTGTTTTCACTGGATGGCTGTTTTAAAAATTTTCTTCTTTAAAATTCTCTGCATTTATCATGTTTTCTACAATGATCATGCATTACTTTTATAAACAGGAAAAATATTTTTAAATAAATTCACAGAGTCCTTTGAAACGATTGCCTCTGTTTATCCAAAACTACAAGATTACCTTTAAGATTACATGTGACAGCTAAGTTGATTTTGTTTGCTTAATCTGTTTTGGTCAATGGAATAGAGTTTGGGGTCCTATTAGAGTCTTTAGCAGCCCCTTAGGCTTTCTCACAAAATATATCTCTACCCCTAACACCAGAAATGACTGCACTATGGAAAAGTTTGGTGAAATTATGTCCTATTACTCTTTGCTCTTTTCTAGATAGAAGTGGATTCTGTGATGTCTTCAATAAACCAAAACACTTCTGGTAATGTGAAAATTATATTAATTTCAGTACTCTTTAGACTTCATAAAACAAAAATTAAGAATGAACAAATTAAAGGCTAAGGCATATGTTTAATATATTTTTGCTTTGTTTCCCATTATTTAAAAGAAGGTTTTGGTTCTTTAAAAATTTTTTTTTAAGATTTATTTATTTACTTATTTCTCCCCCTTTCCCCCACCCCCATTGTCTGCTCTCGGTGTCCATTTGCTGTGTGTGTTCTTCTGTGTCCACTTGGATTCTTGTCAGCGGCACCAGAAACCTATGTCTCTTTTTGTTGCATCATTGTTCCGCATTAGCTCTCCATGTGTGCAGTGCCAGTCCTGGGCAGGCTGCACTTTTTTTCAAGTAGGGTGGTTCTCCTTACGGGGTGCACTCTTTGCTCGTGGGGCTCCCCTACGTGGGGAACACCCCTGTGTGGCACGGCACTCCTTGCGCACATCAGCACTGCACGTGGGCCAGCTCATCATAGGAGGCCCTGGGTTTGAACCATGGACCTCCCATGTGGTAGGTGGACGCTCTATCTGTTGAGCCAAATCTGCTTCCCCTTTTAATTTTGATTAACTCATAAGATTTATTGTGAAAAAATTTTTAACTGTTGGTACACGTAAAGAAAAAATATCACCCATAATTTTGACATCTAGAGAATGATTCTGGTTTCTGATTTGAGCAGCTGAATGAGTGGAAGCGGTACTTCCTGAGATGGGAAGACTGGAGAAGAAGATGTGGGACCGGGGAGACCAAAAGTTCAATTTTGAATATGTATACCTTAAGTTTGAAGAGTTTCCATAGAGAATGTCAAGGCAGTTGAGCTATATGGATATAGAATTCATAGGAAAACTCTGGGCTGAAGACATAACTTTCGGACTTATCAGCATGTATTTTGAAGCCACAAGGATGAATGAGACCACTGAGAGAAAGAGTGAAATGCAACCATTAGAATGTCAGGTAGAGGGTGAAGACATGGCAAATGAGACTTAGAAATGGCAGTGAGACAGGAGGAAAATCAAGAGTGATCAAAAGGTAAGAGACGTGAATGTGTCAAGGAAGAGCGTGTGGACAAAATTGTCAAATGCTGCTGACAAGTCAAGTGGCATAAGAACTGAAGAGCGTCCGTTGGAGTTGGCAACTCAGAGGTGTTCATTGACTTTAGCAAGAGCAGTTTCAGTGTGTGGTGTTGAGACCAGAGGCCAGATTGGAGTGGTTTGGAGATAAATGGGAAGTGAGAACGTGTGACATTGTGAGTAGACAAGTCTTTCATGAGGCCCAGATTGACTGAGGATTAAGAGAGATTTTGCTTGCTTTAGTTTTCATTTTTAAGATGGGAATTACTATAGCATGTTTCTAAGCTTAGTGGGATGGTCTAGAAGAGGAAAAGGAAAGATGAGAGAGAAAGAGATGAATACCTATTGTGTGAGGGCATGCTGGATTGGCTTTTTAAAAATTACTTTTTGTTTATAAATAATTTAAAGCTTACGAAAAGTTGCAAAAGTAGAAACAGTGCAGGGAACAGCTATATACCCTTTACCCAGACTCACCTGTTGTTAATTAACATTTTAGCCTATTTGCCTTTTTGGTTGCACTTTTTTCACCACTATCCACTCTTCTCTGTGTATTGCACATAACCAAAGTAGTAATCAACTTTGTAATTTACATTGATACTACATTTTTATCTAATTTACCATCCATATTCCAATTTTATCACTTTAATTATGTCCTTAATAGCGTTTTTCCCCCTTTAGTACAGAATCCCGTCTTTGGCATTCTGTCTCTTTAGACTCTTAATCTGAAACAGTCCCATGGCCTTTCTTTGCTTTTTACAGCATTGATATTTTTGAAGATGATACCCCACTCCTCACTTTTTTTTATTTTTTATTTTATTTTATTCTTTTTATTTCTCTCTCCTTCCTCTGCCCCCCCCCCCAGTTGCCCGCTCTCTGTGTCCATTTGCTGTGTGTTGTTCTGTGACCGCTTCTATCCTTATCAGCGGCACCGGGAATCTGTGTTTTTGTGTGTGTGTGTGTCATCTTGTTGTGTCAGCTCTCTGTGTGTGCGGCACCATTCTTGGGCAGGCTGCACTTTTCTTTTTGCACTGGGCAGCTCTCCTTATGGGGTGCACTTCTTGCACATGGGGCTGTCCTATGTGGGGGACACCCCTGCGTGGCACAGCACTCCTTGTGCGTATCAGCACTGCGCATGGGCCAGCTCCACATGGGTCAAGGAGGCCTGGGTGCGGATTTGGCCCAATGGATGGGGCGTCCCCCTGCCACATGGGAGGTCTGCGGTTCACTTTTTTTTTTTTAAAGAACAATCCGCATTTTGTGTTACCTGTTTCTCTGATTAGACTGTTATGCTTTTCAGCCAGAATACTATTTAGATGATATGTTATTTTCAGAATAACATATTTGGAGGCATGCAATGTCTACCTGATCCTCATAGATAATATTAATTGTTGTTATGAGTCAAGGTGTTGTTCAGGTTCTCCATTATATTATTTCTGTTTTATTTTCTTCCATTCCAACTAAAAAGCCATCTCTGAGGAGATACTTTTAAGTCCACACAAATATTCTGTTCCTCATCAAAAATTTCCCCTAGATTTAGTATCCATTCATCATTCTTGTCTGAGCCAGTCTTTATTTTTTAGTTGGTTACAAAGTAATGATTTTCTAATCCCAGTACTTCCTCCAGTTGGCCCTGGACATTCTAATAGCAAGAGACCTCCCTTCTAAATATGTCTGTTATCAGTATGGACTAATGAATTTCTATATTTCAATCATTTACAATTATTTTAGTTTCTTTGGCTGCTCAAGCAAATACCATGCAATGTGTTGGCTTAAACAATGAGAATTTATTGGCTCGTGGCTTTCAGGCTAGAGAAGTGCAAATCAAGGCTTCATCTAGGTGATGCTTTCTTCCTAAAGACTAACATGGGGGTGCTGCCCATGACCTTTGGTCCTAAGCTTTTTTTCACATGGCAGTGCACATAGCAGCCTCTACTGTCCTCTCCCTTCACTTCTGGGTTCCATTATGAAAACTGATTAAACCAAAAGCTTTTTTTTTTTGGGGGGGGGAGGTAATCAATAAAATTGAGACTCTGTTACCCAGACTGATCAGGAAAAAAAGAGAGAGACACAAATTACCAATAGCAAGGAATGAGTGAAGTGATATCACTACAGATTTTACAGTTATTTAAAGGATAACAAAAGTATATTATGAACAATTTTGTGTAATATTGTTATATGAAATTTCTTGAAAGACGGAAACTACCAAAATTCACATAAGAAGAAATAGATAACCTGAATAGTCCTATATCTATTTAAGAAAATTAATTTGTAGTTTAAAATCCTTCCCACAAATAAAACTCTAGGCAAAAAGGCTTTCCTGGTGAATTTTTACCAACATTTAAGGAAGAAATAATACCATTTTACAGACTCTTCTAAAACTTCTGGTACACATTTTCTATTCTCTCTCTTATCTTCTCCTGTCTGCCTTCTCTTCTCCCTCCCTTCCTTGCTCCCTCCCTCTCCCCTTATTCCCTCTGTCCTCTTCTCCCTCTCCTTTTCTCTCTTTCTCCTAAAAAAGAACATTCATTAAATCTGGGTGGTGTTTCTATGTTTCTATGGGTATTCATTATATTACTCTTTGAACTTTTGCATAGTTTGAATTTTGACATAAAAAATTTGAAAAAATATTAAAAAAGATAACAGGTGGGTATATTTATAATATCATGTTTAGTGAGGTCAACCCCTGCGGTTGAGTAATATGATATACATGGAAGGGTAAATAAACGCTAGCAAGAGTTTTTCCCACCTCGATTACATTCTGAAGACTTCTCCTGTTTTTTAACTCTCTGATATAAAGTAAGGGTTGCTTCATGCAAAAAGATGTACCACATATGCCATTTTTTTCTCTTGTATTTTTCCTATTTGAGAAAGGTTTGACTTATGAATGAAGATAACCCATGTTCATGAAATTTACAGGATTTTCTCTGTTTAAGTTCTTTAATGCTCAAGTTTTGACTTGATGCAGAAAGATTTCTCACATTTGTTGCATTCATAGTGCTTCCTTTCCAGAGAGTTTTAATATACCTTGGAGCTATTCACTACATTCACTTGGTTTCTCCAAATCCTGAGTTCTTTTGTATATAGTGAAGACTTATTAAGGGACATTTTCTCAGATTCATTATGGTCCAAGGATTGCTTAAAATGGAATCTTTTGATACATATGGAAAATGGTCTTCCATATGACTGAGGGCTTTCCAACTTTGATGCTATGCATAGGGACCTGCCCCAGTATGCCTTTCTTTGCATTTTATGTCAAGGAACAATTTCTCACATTCACTTCTTAATCACTTTGATTAGGATGCTTCATTTCATAGAATCTGTTCCTAATTATTAATTTAAAAGTAGATTTCAAAGGGTTACTGATTTAGTTTTCTTGGCTGCTCAAACAGATACCTTGCAATGGATTGACTTAAACAATGGGAATTTATTGGCTCATGGTCTTCAGGCTGGAGAAGTCCAAATCAAGGCATCATCAAGGTGATGCTTCATCATAAAGACTAGTGTTCTGAGGCTGGTTACTGGTGATTCTTGGTCCTGAGTATCTCTGCCACATGGCAGTGCATTCGGCCTCTCCCTTCTCTTCCGGGTTCTGTTGACCTTCAGCTTCTTGCTTCCCATGGCTTTCTCTCTCTGTCTGAATTTCATTCTGCTTATAAAGGACTCTAGTAAAAGGATTAAGACCCATTCTGATTGAGTTGGGCCATACCTTAACTGAAGTAACTGCATCAAGAGGTTCTACTTACAATGGATTCATATCTACAGGACTGGATTAAGTCTAAGAATATCATTTTTGGGGGCTATATAACTCCAAACCACCATAGGTACAAAGTAAAGTAATCACCTGAGAAATTCAGGGAAACTATTAGGGGAAGGATTAGATTGGAGGAATGAGATAAAAGTATAGGTGCTTACTACCTTGCTCCAAGATGACTGTGAAAGGACCCTCCTTAGTCTACAGTCTTCCAGTCTCTGTTTTCTCTTCCAGTCTTGGTATTAACACCTGTCTTGGTTTGCCACAGGGCTGCCAATGCAAAGTACCAGAAATGGGTTGACTTTTATAATGGGAATTTTATTTAGGGTAAAAGCTTACATTTCTGAGGCTGTGAAATGTCCAAATCAAGGCCCAACAGAGATGCTTTCTCACCAAAGTCAGCTACTGGTGATCCTGGCATCCTACCACATGGCAACTGGGTATAGGGCAGGGCTTGTCTCCTTAGTCATGAGCTGCTCTGTGGGCCCATCCCCTCAGGGGCCTCTTTCTGTGCCTCTTTCCTCTGCTGATTCCAGATATGGGACCTCTTGGGGCTTCTCTGTTTTCCTATTGTCCTCTCCCTAATATATAGGATCAAATTAATATGGCAGCTTCCTTTCTCTTTATGTGTCTCTCCCTTCATCTCTCTCTCTCTCTCTTTGTGTCTCCATTTATATCAGACCCAGCCAAGCTGGCTCACACTTCACTGTCGTAGTCCAATCAAAAGCCTTAAAGTGATCTTCTCAAGTAATCTAGTTAAAAGTCCCCTTAACTGAATTTAATGCAGTCAATGGGCTCCATACCTGCAGGAATGAATTGGTTTAAGAACATAACCTTTTTTCTTTTGGTTCATAAAATAACTTCAAACTGTCACACTCTACATTCTGAATCCCAAAAAGACATGTTCTTTCCATATGCAAAACACATTCAACATATCACAGTATTTCAAGAAACCTTAAGTCATTCCAATAACAATGCTAAGGAAAAAATCTCATAAACATCAACTTTAGGCCTGCAGTTTGTATTGAGGCAACATTCCCTCTGGCTGTAGACCTGTGAAACTTAGAAAATAAGTTATCTGCATCCTTTATACAGAGGAGGGATAGACACTGGATAAACCTTTGCATTACCATAAGGAGAAAGTAGAAGGAAAACAGGTGTTACAGGTCCCAAACAGTTCTGAAAACCTGCAGGACATACTCCTCTAGATTTCAAAGTCTGAGCATCATCTCTAGAATGATGTCTTCTTCTCCTCGGGGCCTCATGGGGGCCCACTCCTTCCACAGGCTTGCCCAATGGCCATCTTCTAGGTTCCACCATCATCAACCATCTGGATGGCAGCCAAGCTCCACACCTCACCCTCAAAGAACATTGGGGTGATGGTCACACTTTCCCCCATCTCTGGGGGACAGTCTCAATCCCCTTAGTATAGTGTGTATGTGGGGTGGTGGCAACATTTCCCTAATGTCTGGAATACAGGCCCAACCCCCTGAGAACAGTGGGGTGGTAACCTAACTCTCCCCAAACACCAGGGAATGTGCTCTACCTTCTCTAGCCTGGGGCAGCCAAACTGTCCCTGAACAAGGGGCTGGAAAACCTACCCTCTTCAAATGCAAGGGCAGACTCCCCCTTCCTGCACGTTTGGATGGGATCCCTCTCCTGGCCTGAGCAGATGTCCCAAGTCCAGACTCAGCTTTCATGGTTTTCTTCTTGAAGCCATTTTTCCTTCAATCTCTTCCCTTCTGTTCCTTTAAGTCCAGGCTCAATTGGTTTCATTCATACAGATCTCACAAAAAGCTTGTCAGTTTTATATGCAGTTCACAGGGGTCCAAGCCTTCAGACAGAAAGACTTTCGACAAGTCCTTCAAAGATAACTGCGTTTCCAATCCTGACTTGTAATAAAATGCCCGTCTAGTTCCAAGTTTAGTTAAGTCTTCACATATGGCACTATTCTCTGGGGCTTGTTTTCAGGAAGCTCAGATTTTCCCAAACCATCAATTTCTGGTTTCTTTGTACCCAGCAATTCAGTGCTCGGCTTATCTCTTTCCTTTCACATTTTGCTATAAACTATAAGGAGAAACTGGGCTGCATTTTCCATCTAAATGTCCTAGCTCATCATTTTCAAATTCTGCCTACCTTCTAATATCAGGAGCCAATTTTGCCAAGTTCTCTGCCACTTTTAAACAAAGATCACCTTTCCTCCAGTTTCCAATAACACATTCATCATTTCCATCTACGGTCTTTTCAGAACTATCTTTAGCATCTGTATTTTTTTACCACCCCGGTTGTCTGTTCTCTGTGTCCATTTGCTGTGTGTTCTTTTGTCCGCTTCTGTTGTTGTCAGCAGCACGGGAATGTGTCTCTTTTTGTTACGTCACCTTGCTGCGTCAGCTCTCCATGTGTGCGAAGCCATTCCTGGGCAGGCTGAAATTTCTTTCGCGCTGGGCGGTTCTCCTTACGGGGCGCACTCCTTGTGTGTGGGGCTCCCCTACATGGGGGGCACCCCTGTGTGGCATGGCACTCCTTGCGCGCATCAGCGCTGAGCATGGGCCAGCTCCACATGGGTCAGGAGGCCCGGGGTTTGAACCGTGGACCTTCCATGTGGTAGATGGACGCCCTAACCACTGGGCCAAGTCCACCGCCAAATACATACATTTTAAAAAATGGCAATGATGTAAGTGTAACTTCAATTGAAAAATAATTTGTGGATGATTAGGTTAGTGGGCAGGAAGGTTGTGTGTTTTTGCTAATTACTACCTTGTCTGACTTGTGTGAACCAGACAGCTAACTATTAAACATATTACTTTCCTAGCATTAAATTTAAATTTCTATTTTCTAGTCTTTTAGGATAAACACTTTATTGTGTATGGTTTGTTGTTTTGGGGTTCCTATTTAAGGAACAAAATTTACAAGGTGTCTTAGTTTCCTCGGCTGCTAACATAAATGCCATGAAATAAATGGGTTGGCTTAAACAATGGGAATTTATTGGCTCACAGTTTTGAGGCTGGGAAAAAGTCCAAGGCATCATCAAGGCGATGCTTTTTCTCCAAGGATTATGGTGTTCTGGGGCTTGCTGCCATTGATCCTTGGTCCTTGGCTCTGCTGTCTCATGGCAGTGTACACTGCCACCTCTCCTGGCTCTCCATTCTCTTCTGGGTTCTTTGGTGTTCAGCTTCTTGCTCTCATAACTTTCTATCTGACAGGGTTTCATTCTGCTTTCAGAGGCTTCAGTAATCTGCTTCATTGGGCCGCACCATAAGTGAAGGAATCTCATCAAAAGGTCCTACTTAAAATGAATTCAAACCCACAGGAATGGATTAAGTCTAAGAATATGTTTTTCTGGGTTACACATAGCTCCAAACCACCACTCAATACTGTAGCAGATCGTTTGATTTCAGATTTTTATTGGCCTTTTTGTTCTTTTCTTTAATTAGGAAACTGCATGCAAATTAAGGTTACCTTATCTTAAAATCATAATCATAGGTTCATTTTTGGGTAGCACCCACAGATATTCTATTTATTTAATTGCCACTTAGAGGATGCTGCAGAAGTTTCGTTGTATAGGTAGAAAAGAGTAGGAGACACAGATGTTTTTGTAAAACATTATGTGAAAGGGAAGATAAAGAAGCAATGCCATACTGCAAGTCTTTGGCCAGATGTCAACGAATACCACAGGCGAGAAAAGCTCTGAGAGTTCAGAGGGCCACACTACCTCTTGGAGGAGGTGTGAGACTGGAGCCAGACATTGGAGGGATTTGAAGAGATGGAGAAGCAAGGAAGTCACAGCTAGCAATGCAAAAGGCCAGGTTAGCGCTTTCTCCTCGGGAAGGCCCTTCTGCACTCCACCCCTGAGGTGTTTCTCTCCTCGACCCTCTCCCACCACAGTATCCACTCACAGTGGCTGAAATCTCTTCCTCCTAGATCGCTGTTCTGCTCCCTACACTCCTCCCCCCACTCAGAATGCACATCCAAAGATACAGAACAGAGTCCTCCGGTAAACGGACTCCATCTTCCTTGCACTCCTGCACCAGCAAGGAGGGATAATGCTGCGGTGGTTTGGAGCTGTGTACACCCCAGAAAAACATGTTCTTAAATTTAATCCATTCCTGTGAGTGCGAACCCATTGTAAGTAGGACCTATTCATGAGGCTACCTCAGTGAGGATGGTTCTTAATCCGATTACTGGAGTCCTTTATAAGTGGAATGAAATCAGACATGAGAGAGAAAAAGCTACAAAAAGAGCACCCAGAAGCTGAAATGGAACCCAGAAGAAAAGGAAGAGACCAGGAGACCCTGCCATGTGCCTTGTCATGTGGCAAGCTCGGGACCAAGGGTTGCCAGCAGCTAGTTCCAGAATGGCATAGTTTTGGGGAGAAAGCATTGCCTTGATACCTTGAGTTGGACATTTTCCCAGCCTCAAAACTGTAAGCTAATGAATTCCCATTGTTTAAGCTGACCTGTTTCATGGTTTTTGCTAGGAAACTAAAACAAGTGCATAGCTATAAATGACTGTTCATCAGAGTAACCCGACCTGGACCTTATGGGAGTTGAGAAACCCCTTTGCCTAGATGGGAGGATGAGTCTTTAAATTCCAGAATAAGGAACTGGGACTTTGCTCTTTTGAGTTAGCTTTGAAGATTTTCAAGCAGGAGATGCATGTAATAAAAAGGGAACATGTTTGATAGAAATAAGGTTTTATTGATTCAGATTTCACTACTATAACCTTTTTTTACTCTTCCTTTTCATTTTCCTCCCAATGATATAGTAAAAGTTGATTTCTCACATTAAGGTAGGCTCTTTTCTCTTTATTCCCCTACTCTTCTGTAAGAAGCTAGAAGGAAATATTATTCCTTTGAATTTACTTATCCATCATACTGTGACAACTCATTGTTGGTGATGTCAATTTCACCTTCTGTCCTTACAGTCTTTATATGCAAACATGTTTTATCCATTTTTTGCACTCAAGGCTTCCAGTGGTCATAATCTGAATTTTATTTTTCAGACTAGAGAAGGCTTACATTATGCCTTTTAAAAGGTTATTTAATCCTTTTAAACCTTTATTTTTAGGCAATTTTCATTCTCTGGAAAAATTAATGTATGGCACAATGAATGTGAATCTTCTCTTTTCCACTAAATCTGGAACCCAACTTACAATCCAAATAACTTGGCATTTTTATTGTTTTTCCCTTTCACTCTCCCCAGATTTATTGCAGTTTCTAATTTCAGCTCACTGTGATAGCCAGATATCAGCCTACTTCATTTTCAGGAGGATTTCTCTGTGTGCACTGACCCTGAAGCTTAGAACTGTGAACCACAAAAAAATATACATAATGAAACTTTCAAAGAAAAATTTATACAGTTTTGTTGGACTTTTTGAATATATCACCCCTGTGGTGAAAGATGATTACCCTCCTAGGAAACTGCTTAAAAACAAACCAAAAAAATAGGAAAGATAATATTCTTAGTCTGTCTCTTTATATGATATGTCTATATCAGATATATTTTTTACTTGGAAAGGTTTATATGTATGTATATAATAGACCTGGAAAGAATTCATTTTGGCAAGAATAGCTATAAAGTGGAAAGTCAGATGCACAGACTTGGAAAGTTGGAAGGTCCTTTGGAGGCACATCCTGTAGCACCGCTAACAGGGAAGGGTGGAGGCCCACCTTGCTTCAAATCAAGTAGCTGTGACACCATCTCCTCTGTACATTGAACTGCCCTATGGGAATTTACAAAGAAGAACCTTTCCCACAGCTGAAAAAGTTCTGCTACTGATAGAGTTCAAGCACTCGGGCAATTCCTGAACACCTTCTATAGGCAGATTAATAATAGATGCAGATAAACACATAGGTCTTTGTGGCTCCCGAAGTTGTTGTGATCCTAAGTGGTAACTACGATAAAGTGTTTGGTTGACTGTCTTTAGAAGATCTGTGTACATAGAGAAGCCAACATTATAGTTAAAATTAGAATTCTCTCACCATGTTCTTTCACATCAGGGGCAGACATAGGTAATGCATTTCTCATTGGGTATGAAATCTGATGTCAATAGAATTATTGAAAGTCTTTGTGAAGTGGTAATTTTAGGTTTGAATATTGTGACAGCAGGTAGAGTTAATAATAGGGATCCCATTTCTGGGCCATTTAAAGAATAGCAAGATTTTTTTTTTAAAAGCTTATGTTACTGAGGTTGCATTGCAGAGCTTTAGCAAGCCATTATGCATTGTCTTTGGAAAGTGATTATATTACTACAATTTGAGAGACAAGCTGAATGAAAACTTCTACATCTGTTTTAGAAAAGGAGTTTGCATTTGGATAAACATTCCCCTGAAAGACTAAAACAAGTTAAGGACATGTGGGTTGAAGGGGGAGATGTGTTTACACAGTTTAATATATAATATATACTTTCAACCCTTAGAGTTTTTTTTAAGATTTATTTATTTATTTTATTCCCCCCCGCCGCCCCAGTTGTCTGTTCTCTGTGTCTGTTTGCTGCGTGTTGCTCTTTGTCTGCTTCTGTTGTTGTCAGTGGCTCGAGAATCTGTGTTTCTTTTTGTTGCGTCATCTTATTGTGTCAGCTCTACATGTGTGCGGCGCCATTCCTGGGCAGCCTGAACTTTCCTTTTTTTTTTTTTTTCAGATTTATTTATCTCCCCCCCACCCCCCACCCCCAAGTTTTCTGTTCTCTGTGTTTATTTGCTGCGTTGTCTTTGTCCGCTTCTGTTGTTGTCAGCGGCATGGGAATCTGTGTTTCTTTTTTTGTTGTGTCATCTTGTTGTGTCACCTCTCTGCGTGTGTGGCACCATTCCTGGGCAGGCTGCACTTTCTTTCGCGCTGGGCGGCTCTCCTTACAGGACACACTCCTTGTGCGTGGGGCTACCCTACGTGGAGGACACCCCTGCATGGCACGGCACTCCTTGCGTGCATCAGCACTGAGCATGGGCCAGCTCCACATGGGTCAAGGAGGCCCGGGGTTTGAACCGCGGACCTCCCATGTGTTAGACAGACACCCTAACCACTGTGCCAAGTCCACTTCCCTAGAGTATTGACAAGGTGGAAAAATAGTATGAAAAAACTAGACTCATTTGTGTTAATAGACTGTTTAGTGGAAAAATAGTGTGAAAAAACTGGATTGCATATATAGACTCATTTGTGTTAATAGTGATCAAGTGAAAAAATAGTGTGAAAAAACTGGATTGCATAGCATAGACTTATTTGTGTACATCTTTTTAGCGGGTGTTGGAGATTGAATCATATATCCCACAAAAAACATGTTCATGTCTTAATCTGCATTCCTGTGGGTATGAACCCATTTGTAAATAGGACCTCTGAAGATGTTGTTAGTTAGGGTGTGAACTCATTTGTGAATAGGCTTTTCGAAGATCCTATTTAGGATGAGGCCAAATTGAAATCAGGGTGAGCCTTACTCCATACTACTGGAGCCCTTATAAGCAAATGAAATTTGGACACAACCAGTCAGAAGAAGCCAGAAGTCAGAAGAAGCCAGAAGGTACATGTCAGCGGAAATCAGAGGAGCAGATACAAAGAGAGAGACATCACCATATGACAGAGGATTGCCAGAATACTATGGAGTCTGGGAGAAAGCAAGCCCTGCCAGAACCTTGTTGCACTTCTAGCTTCCAAAACCGTGAGACCATAAATTCCTGGTTATATAAGCCAGCTGATTGTGTGGTATTTGTCATAGCAGCCCTGGCAAACTAAGGCGGCAGGTAATAAACACAGTTTAAATCCACATAAATTTCCCCCGAATAAAAACTAAAAAAACGCTTCTTTTTAATCCCACAAGATGATGAAATGAAGACCTGAATATAGCTCCAACTACTGATGAGTTATCTTAGTATGTAATTTAAAGCAAATTGCCACTCATGAACGAATTTTTTGTTTTCCTTGAGACTTGCACATGGAACCATGGAATTGTATGTTTTTTCTTTGCTATCATTTTCTGGTCAGATACAGTGATAAGTAAAGGACAACTACTATGCATGTACTTCCTTTCCTTCTGAATATTGTTTGTTCTTAATATAGATACTAAGAAATTAGAGTTTCTAAAATGATGGTTTATTTTGCTGGCTATGTGAATAAAAACTGACCTACTTTTCCTGGCACTAGTTTACAGAGTTGTAAGATCTTTTAAACACATGTTTTAATGCTTTTTGCTCATTGCTTCATTTCTTTATTCAGTGGATAAGTAATGAATGCTGGCTGCACATTAGCCTAAGTACCATGCTCAACACTGGGGACCAAAGTGCTTCGCCTCAGTGTGTCTCAGGTAGACATGTAGCCAAATCATTACCCTGCCACCTAAAAGATTCTATGATTGTGTTATGAACAGAGGGTTGTAGGGTCACAGAAAAGGAACTCAACGGGAGAAATCAGGGAAGCCTCCAAAGAGGAGGTACTGCTTGAGTTGCATCTGAAAGGAGGTATAAAGATTCACTAGGAGAAAAGAGAAGAGAGACAGGCAGTGTGTGTGACCCATGCAGAGGCGGTGGTGTCTTGGGGAAGCACCAAGAAGTTTGCTTTGGCTACAGTTTTGGTTGTCTGGGATAAAAAGATTGGGGGTGAGGCTAGAGAGGTAGGTTGGGGTAAGATTGCCAAAGGCCTCATAGGACATGCCATGATATGAGACCAAATTATTCAAGAATTTCCACTAATCTAAATGCTATTTAGTTGATTAGCTTTTGGTGCTCATAAAATGAAGGCTTGGGCTTGATTCTCTGGAAAGGTGGCATGACTAGACATAAATTTTAAATTCAGCTAGCCGTTTTAAATATGTTCTCTGGTCAACAAGGGTGATTAGATGAGAATGGAGCTGCATCAATGTATATCTTCCACTACTACTGGGAAAAATAAGTGCTACATAGGCTAATTCAATATAGTACATATTTCTCAAGTACTTACTATGTACCAGGCATTCTAGTTGGCACTAGAAGGTATGCCCTGTTGTCTAGAGGATATTCAGCTGCTTACCTGACTTTTCCTCTTGGAGGTCTTTGAGGCATCAAAAAGCATGCCCAAATCTCAACTCTTCATCTTACCCTCCAGTCCTGCTTTTGCCCTCTAGCCTTTCCCAGCTCTTTAAAATGACTCCTCAAACCACCTAGTACTCAAAGCCAGCCCCTGGAGTTTATTCTTGACACCTTCTTCTTTCTCACCTGCCACATCTAATCCCTGATCAAGTTATGCCAGTTCTATTCCAAAATATATCTGGAGCCCTTCCACTTCCTGCTGCCATCACCCTAGCAACCACATCTCTTGCCAGTGGGCTCCTAACTGGTCTCCCTTTCTCTATGTTTTGCCCTTCCTCCAATCCTTTTTTGAGACAGTAGCCAGAAAGATCTTTCAGAAATGGCAATCATTTCAGTTCACTTCCCAATTCAAACCTTTTACTGACTTCCTCTTGCATCTTAAATAAAACCCAAGGTATTTAGTGTGGCCCCAGGGCCTGTGTGTTCCAGCCCCTGCCTTCCTCTTGGAGCATCTTGCTCCTTACATTCCAGCCACCACGGCCTTATTTCATGCCTTCTACACCCCCGCCTCATGGCCTTTGCACAGACTGCCTTCACTGCTTGAAATGCTCCTCTTCCCATCCTTTACCCATTTGCTATCTTCTCATCCTTTAGGTCTTGGCTTAAATATTAAATATTGCTTCCTCCAAGTGATTGCTCCTTGGTCTCCGAGTCTATGCTACAGGAAGATTCCTGTGACTCTTGCACAGCATCCTCTTTTCCCCCTCACGTAATTTGTAATTATTTTGCGGTGGAACCTGTGTAATGACAGTCTCCTGCCCTAGACTATTAGCTCACTTGAGAGTGGAATCATGCATGTGCTCATCTCCCTCAATTTCCAAAACTAAATACAGTGCCTGGCACACAGTTGATCCTCAAGAGTTGTAAAAGAATGGTTTAAAAACATAAAGATAGGTGTATTCTTTTATTTTCTAAATCCTGAATTGAGCTACAAGGAAGAACAACATGGAAACTTAAGAAAACTTTTCTACAAAAATTTTTTAAAGCTATTGGAACTATTTTAGGATAGGTATATAACTCAGTCTTACCTCACCAATAGGAAAACGGGTGCAAAGTTCTTAAACACTGGCATATGTTTATTTTATTAATTAGGGCTAAAATAGAGGGATAACAGTTTTTTCTTTTTTTAGTAGAAATCGTGACGTATAAAAATGGGTTGCTCTTTATATATTTAGGGCTCATTTCACTAAAGTGTTTAAATTCTTGGCTCCGCTCTTTAAACCTACTACAAAGATCACATTAGAATTCATTTTAATAGACATTGTAAGCACAGTATCCAATCTCATAATATCATGCTGGGCTCTTTTATTATGAGAGTCACAGGAAGCTGAGCCTGAGGCTGCCAAACACGTCGTGGGGTGCATCCAGGGCTGGGGACCGTGCCAGCTCTATTGTTTATGTAATATTCTCTCCACCTTTATCTGCAGTGTGCAATTGGTATTGACTTTTGAGAAACTACTTCTTTGACCTGATCTCCCAGTTGGAAAAAAATCTGCCATAATGACATCTGACTAGGAAAAAAAGGGATCAAAGAAGCATAAGGAAAGAAAAATTATGAGACCTCATTAAATAAGTAGTTTCAGGACTGTTAGGTCTGGTAGAGGGAAGAGGTTTAAACTTTTCAAGGTCATCATTCCTTTCTCCCCATGAGGAAGCTAAATGAACTCTAAAAATGTCTGTCAATTTTGTAGTTGATTGTTACTGTGCATCTCCTCAGCCCTTAGCAACATGCTTTTCCTTCTTTGTAGATCTTTAGGAGCAAATACTGCTCACCAAAATGAACATAATAGTTGATTATTTGTGATATTTATCATTTTTCTTCCATTTTTTCTCCTTATATATGGTCTTTTCCAACTTTTAGGTATATTTCTTCCAGAGTTTTTAAATGTTGTAAGGAAAAAGAAGGAAGCCCAATTGTATTGGAATGAAATAAGACACATCTTCACAGCTTTTGACATGCGCTGTAAGTTCCTTTGAAGTGTTGATATATTAAAAAAATTGGTATGAAGGAACCGTGAATGGGAACATATACACAGCAATTAAATATACAATATACTTGGAAGTTTATTTTACTGTATTCATTATCTAGTATACTTGAGGTGTTGGTGGAATTTTTTTTTTGCTCTGTGCTGATCTTAAATTCTTGCCATTTATCGTGGATGAAAGGCTGTTTACAGTTTTGTGATTGTACTTTTGATTTGCCTGTATTGTATTGAGGACAGCAAAGAATTCAGCCACGTGGGGATATAGGCTATGAACCCCAGAAGTGGGGCACACCTGTGGCCTTCTCCTTCAGCTCCTGACCCAGTCTTGATTGCAGGGATTACTTTCCCTCATCGAGTGTGAGCCCTCAGACCTCCTAAGCCCTTTAGCTCACATACAAGAATTATAAGACTTATGGAGTCCTGGTTCAGTGTCTTGGCTGTGGCTATGGTTTTACCTTAAATACTAAATATGTCATAATTCTAATAGCAAGGAAGGGGAAAAGGGAATTTTGAAGGTTGAATTGTTTTGACAATTCCTGAGGACTCAAAGTCTAATGCCATTGTGGTAGAGCATGTCTTTACGTCCTTTTCCTGGATTCAGAGAACCTGTGAATGTTTGGGCTAGAAATGACCTTCCAGATAATCTGGGACTGCACTGAAGGGGTGTATTACTAGGTACTTAATTCTTCCAGTGAGACACTCTTGGATTGCCTTATACGTAAAATCAACTATAAATTATTGCTTTTCTCCTGATAATATATTAAAATAGTTTCATGCACACATTATGGCTGAACTAACAGTTCCTAGGGCTTATAGAGTAAGTGAATGCTCTGTATTTTGTTTCATACAGATCGTGGATTTTTAACTTTGGAAGATTTCAAAAAAGCATTTAAGCAGGTGGCTCCCAAATTACCAGAGAGGACTATTCTTGAGGTATTCAGGTAAGGCACCAAAATCTTTTCATACACCCATCCCTTAATTTACCATTTGCTTTTGTGGGTTTTCAGTTTTATGAAGAACGGTTATTTATGTTGATTGTTTCCTTATGAGAATTTTCATCTCATAGCATATTGTTGTGATCCAGGAAAGAAACTTAGAGTTGTGAATCATTTCTATTGAGTGGTTTGGAAATGGAGTAGCTTGGGTCATCTGATCCAGTTGGCTCCAGTGAGCTTGAGTCCATCCATCCCTGAGAGGATGGGCTGTAAGTGGGTGGACAGCATGCACCCCAGAGGTGCTGAAACATTAGACAAGCAGAAAGAAAGGAGAACTATTTATGTATCGATCAAAAAAAGAAGCTTTGTTAATATTCAACATTGATGCCAATAAAGTGCAATTGAAGGGTATCTGGTTTTTATAAACTACTCCTTCCAAAATGGACAAGTGCCTTAAAAGTAGTTTCTGTAGGGGGAACTGCAGAGTGAAAGGAATATTAATAGCGCAAACACGTGCTAACAATGAGAAAATGGCAGAGGTGATACTTCTTTGACTCCTGTATGAATTCTTCATCAACCTCTTAAAAAGGTGTATTAATTAGGATTCAGAATAGTGACAAGAGCCAGAAAATCCAAAATAGTAGAAGTTCAAAAAAAGTAAAAATGTATTCTTCACCCGTGTAAACACAGGCAGTCCAGGGTTTATTTGCTGGCAACACAGTCACCAAGGGCTCCTGGCTTGTTGCTGTGGCCGCCTCAACACTCACTTCCAAGTGGATTCTTCACTTTCACCTACCATAGCTGAATTCCAGGTGGTTAGGAAGAAAGCAGGCAGAAGATATGGCCCTCCCTTTGAGGAAGAAATTATTTCTGCTTACATCCCAGTGGCCAGAACTTAGTCCCAAGCCTGGGCCTGGCTGCAGGTGGCAGGGGGTGGGAAGTTCTGAGAAATACAGACTTTGCTCTGAGCTGTGGTGCTCTTCGAAGAGAGGTTCTGGCTCGGAGGAAGAATGAGTGGAGAGTGGGGATATCCAGCAGGTGCCACCAATTAGGATAAAAGCAGTTTAATGAATCTCAGTCCTGCCCAGAAGAAATTATCAAACAGGTTATATGAAATAAGGATTTGCATTCACTGTCATTATCAGTGGCATCATATATAGGAAATTCATTTGCTGCTTCATTCACAAGCAAGCTCTCCAGGAAGCATGCAGACTGCTATAGGACAACATTAACTTGGCTGATTTTATAAAAGGAAGTCCTTTAAGAAATAATAGCACCTTTGTATGTATCTTATGAGATGAATAATAAATATCAATATATTTGTACCATAAGAAGTGGTTTTTTTTTTTGGCAAATGAAGTAAGAACTGTTGCTCATTTTCCTTTTACAAAATGACAGGCACCCAAATTTGCCAGCCTTTTCTGTGGTAATTGGTTTTGGTAGATGTTAACTGGTAGAGATTTTTAAAAAATAAATACACTTCAATTCGGCTTTCAAGGTAAAAGTGATGTTTTTAACAATATATGAGAAACAATGTATGAGAAAGAAATTGCTTCCCAAAAGAAACCTCTGCAATGGATAGAGTATTTTGGGAAATGGACGTTTGGAAATGTGGGCCTTTTTTGCTTTTTGTTTTTGTTTTTTGAGGTCCTAGGTCCTGGGACTGAACCGGGGACCTCCTATGTGGGAAGCCTGTGCTCCACCACAGAGCTGCACTGGCTCCCCAGTAATTCTGTTTTAAGAAATGATAGATGTTACCAATTGAAATCCTTTCTATCTGCCTTTCAGTAAGTTGAAAAATGGAATGTCCAACTTATAAAGGAATCTTACAAAGTTTCTGTGGTTTTGGAATGCAGTTTTAAAAAATATAAAAATTCAAAAGCTTTAATAAGTTTTCAAGAGCAGCTAATTGACATTGGGAAAGATGGACATTTATAAAGTAATAATAAAAACAAAACACCCAACCTTTACATTATCTGAGAATGGAATAAAAACATAGGGATTCAGTTCCACAAGGTCCTTTCCCCTCCTTGATCTAGATATCTTCATGAGTATTCTCTGATAGCCATTAAAACTAAGTTTTAAAATAAAAAACTGTAAATTGCTCAGTCGCAAAGGATTAAACCAAGATGTTCAGAAATAAAGCATATTAAATCATATTGTTCTTGTTAAATATTAATTTCTAGTGACAGCAAAAAGTTTTTTGCCATTAATAAATAAAGTAGGTATATCTACACCTAATTTAAAAATAGTTGCATCTTTGGTTTAGAAATTTTATTTTGGCTTATAGTGTATGTTATATATTAGCATAGTATCACATGTACATGTAACCTACAAATAAATGTATTTTATTATGGAGTATACGCCCACAATTCTTGTACTTATTATGGTTGCAGTGGTTTGGAGACCACTGTAGTTTCAGTATATAGCCAAATAGGGCTCTTTAGTGATTGAACATGCCCTTTTAAACTCTACTTTTAGTATTATTTATAGCACCACAATCCCGAAACCAAAATAAATGATGACAAAGAAAGTATTTCATGAGGTTGTGAAACCAGAAAAGGAAAGAAAAACATTTCCTCTAAGTGTAGAAAAGTAGAGGTGTGAGTATAAATTGTAGGCCAAAGAAACAGAGGTCTAATTTCTTCACATCTCTCTGAGTGGTGCCCACAATTTTCATGAATAAGGGGGAAAAACCAGCTGCTGAGGCTGTTAGTGATACAAAATTATGTAATGTTTCTAAGGTTTGACATTTACTTCTTGAGAAGCTTGAGTAGCATTTGGCTCTATTGACTACCATGAGGGGAGCTGAGTTCTATTCCACAGTTACCCAAAAGGAGACTGATACCCAAAGACTACTGGGAGAATGCAAATGATGAAAGAGGGAGAATTATAATCAGACCAGAGTCTCACCCATGGTTTGAAAGAATGAAGATGCTTTCCAAAGACCAGAGTAGACCTTTTCGGGGGCACTTTCCTAAATTATACTTTCATTTTACAAGTCACCCAAACAGCAACAGTAATAGAACAAAACAAACCAGCAAAAATACCAAATAAACTAAACATCAACAAAGAAACAGACTTGGGGCATAAGGCATCAAGGAATCGTTTCACTTTGTTTTATAACTTGGAAACACTGCAGGTGTTAAAGCCACTGCAGGTATATCCTTCATTCAGTCTGAGGGCCTTTCAAGAGCTGGACAAGGTACTTTTATAAGATTTGTGAAGTGTTGCCTCACTGCCCTAACGATGTTGACTTAAGTGACTTTATCATAAATGAAAGCAATGCGTGTTTTAAAAAATATATATCATCAAGGTTCATAACATTTATGTTCTGTTCTGTGATCATAATCTCATTTGGTCTAGTCTTATTTTGACGGTTAAATGGATACAGAGCCCATCTCCAGGCCTCGTGCCACAGGTTCTGCTTAGGCAAAGTTTATAATCTAGTCGGGATCCTAAGAACTGTATCCTCTGCTGCCTTTCACATTCAGCAATGACTGTCTGGACCCTTGTACGTGAATGAAAGCGTATAATGGATTGAATGTTAACATTTTTAAGTCACATTCTTCATTGAGAAACACTGGTTATGGATGTATTGGAAACCTTTTAAAAGGTTTTGGTAATTTCAATTTCAATTCTATGCTTTGCTCACCTTTTTGTGTATTTTGAGCAATGGCTATTCTCCTTTGTGCTGCAGCCATTGTGGCTTTTCTTTCTGTGATGGTTTTATTTTCTCATACACTCTCTTACACTTCTTTCTTAAGCCATCTGCTGATGTTTCCTCTCCTTTTGTTATTTTACTGTATCTTTTATTATTGTTATTATGATTTCCTGTATCCCCCCATTCAATCTTGGCTGCCAGAACCAGACAGACAGAAAGCGCAAGGACTTCTTTTTCTTGCATCTACATTGGAAACCTTAGCAGCAGACATTAAGTGCTCCAGGGCTGTCAGAGATACATATTTTACTGTATCTTAAGCCTTTTGTTTCTGCTCTTGACTCTTGTTTTATATGTTTGTTTTATTAGGGAAGACCATTTTTTTTAAGTTTTCTTGTTAATGGGTGATTATTTTGGTGAGTTCTAACTATGACTTTTTCTGTATAAATTAATGAAAGCAAATTTTCTACTGAGGGGAGGGTTATGAGAAACAAATTACTTAAACCAAGGGAGATATAGCATATAAAATACACACATATATACACACACACACAACAAAACAAACAAAAATTGGTACTAATTTATGCCATCTCTAAAGATATCATAAAATGTTTATTTGGAATCTAACATTTGAGAGTGCTTTTGGTGTTTAAACTTAAAACTTTAATTTCTGCTTTGAGTTGATAGCTGAAATTTGTGTACTAAAATACCGGAAACTTTTTCAAAGGTAATGTTTCATTATTACTCAGACATTTTTAGGAAATTCTTGTCTTGAGGCTCTTTTGTTTTTCTACACACTACAAATGGCAGAAGTTCAAGAAACATAAGAGCTGATTAGTACTATGTTTATACTATGGAATTAATATTAGATAATAAGCTGTTTCTAGCACTCGAAGGTTAAAACAGGATATATCTTTCCTCTTTAACACTAGTAGAACATTTAAAATTTTGTAGTGCTTTCTTTCTTGCTTGCTTGCTTGCTTTCCTTTCTTTCTACTGTTCATACCTCTTCAGCGACTCTTAACAGGTGAAGTTAAAACCCTTGACCATCACTTGCAAACACCTGGTCCCCAGGGACTCTTCTCTTACCGAACTCATCTTTCACTTGTTCCCAACTCCTGCATTTCCTTTGGCATAATACTTGTTCCTTTGACTATGCCATGTGCATTTATATTTTATTCTTCTTTTCTCTTGCCTGGCAATGCCTTTCCTACTGCCTTCCTACCCAAATTAGAGCTATTTTTTAATGTTCTGCTCAATAAAGCCTTTTGTTTCCTTTATATTACACAGTCTTCTCCCCTTTCTCTAAAATTTTTTAAAAATCTTACTTTGAAATAATTTCACAATTACAGAGCAGTTGCAAAAATAACACAAAATCAATTCAGAGAACTCCAATATACCCCCCACCCAGATACCTAGATCCACCAACTTTTAACACTTAACCACATTTGATGTATTGGTCTATCTCTTTATCCGTCTATCTATAGCTATCTATTTTCTAAACATTTGAGAGTAGATTTTATACATCATGCTCCTTTATCCTTTAGCAATAATATTTCCATGTATATTTCCTAAGTCCTTTCTCTAAATTTTGATAGTATTTATTGTGTTTTTTAAAATCACTGACTTGGTAAACAACAATACAGTTATTATGATATCTGTACAAAAGCTACAAGCTCCTTGACTTTATGAACTTAACTATAACCTCCACTGTCCTGGCATGTTGTCTTATGCATTGTAATTATTTAATAAATAATTGTCCATTGTACCTCCTCATAACCAGTCATGGTAAAATTCTCACTATTATTTTCTTCTTGCTTTAATTTAGTGCTTAAAAACTGGGAAAGAATACTTTAAAATGTAACCAGAACGTCTATATTCACATGTGGCTTTGCTTTACGTTTTCTCTTTCCGCATGTGATTTCGTGAATTAATCTCTGAAGACTTCTGTCTACACTTTCAGTTCACGATCCAGCCTCAGTTGTCAACAGGGAGCTGGCTTAGTGTTCTTTCTTGACTTTGTCTGCCATCAGCATCCTGTGGTATTTCTAGCTGGCGTTTTTCTCTGCGTGGGAATGTTTATTTCTCCATGCCTAGGAGCCTTCTCCATCTCATTGTAAGCAAATCTCATGCTCATTCCCACCACCTGTCAGTTGGCAAAAAGCTCTGGAAAGCTGCTTCTGCTTCCCAGCCATGAAATGAAAATGTGGACGTGCAGGCAGCTCACTCCTGGCCCCAATGTCAAGGCTCTGAGTGCATACACAGGCGGATTGCCAGATACTAAAGTAACGAGGAAATATCGAGGCTCCAGCATACTCTCCAGTCACGACTGGAGACAGCTGAGGGTATAGACTATTTTGGGTATAAGCATCGCTTTCTTCCTATAATATGGGGAAGGTCAAAGTACACAGAACATCTCCCTTGCCTTTTTGGGTACTTAAAATTGGTTGCAAGTAAGTGTGTCGTGACTTGTTGAAAAATATTTTTTCATTGCCAGAGTGTCAATGGGAGTAGGGGCTTAGGAATGTAATTTTCAAAGGAAGGGATGGATACTTCCTTGAGCCGAAAAAATTACATATACCTCGTATCACAGCTGTACTAGAGGAAAGGGTTGTCATGAGCTTGGGTAAAACAAAATAATCTTTTTCTGTTACCCTGAATGGAAGACAGCCTTAAAGATCCAAGCAGCTTAAAGGAAAGTAAAATAGCATTTTTTCCCCAAATCATCTGCATCCCTTTTGAGATGTTATTCCTCACTGTGTTCTTTAGCTTCTTGTAATTCCTTCCTGCCAGCAGTAGACTTGTTGCATATCATTTTCTTAGACAATCTCCAACAAAAGTTTCTCTGTCATTATTTTGTGAATCAGACTGAGTCTCTTACCAATGAAATCATGTGCGCTCCATGAGATCAGTTATTATAGTGAATACCTACTTTGATGACTGTGATTATTGATATCTAAGTATAGTTATGCTTCCTTGTATAGAAAATACTGAAATTCATGCCTCATTCTTCAGAGGCATACATAGATAGCAGTTACTAGTTATACCTAGTATGTAATGATGTACTATGAGTGTAATGACCAAAGATATTTACTCTTTGAGGTTCCCATTTTTGTTTCATGAATTTTCATATCTCTGCAATGGTGAAATCGTTTTTATTTCAAATTAAAACTTGTTAGAGATTCCCTTTTCTGATTATCCTCTTGTACATGATGATTGAATATGTGTAAGCTTTCAAGCTGACCTCAGAATGTCCTCCCACTAGGGACTTTCAGACATTATATGGAATAAAACTGTTCGTTAAAAATCCAGCTATAGAAATGATAATATCTAGTCTTTTAAAGAAAATGTCAGTTTTTCAGAAGGCTCTTGATTGATTTTGCCCCATGAACAAAAATTATATCCTTGACTTTGAAATTTTACAGTCATTTTTACAAGTATAACTTTTTGAAATAGCAATACAGGAACTGCAGCTCAGGAACTAGATCAGGAAACAAGTAGAGCAGCATGACTTTGTTACATTCAAATATAACATGTTATTTTGTTTTTTTCAGTTAAAGTACCTTAACTTAGTTCATGTTATTGAGGACATATTATTTGATTGGAAGGACTATTTAATCTTTTTCATATTTACGATGGCCTGGTTTTGTAGTCCTCTCTTATACTAAACCCATGCGCAAGCGGGTTTTCCTCATCCTTCAGGCCCAGCTCAGATGCCACCTCCACTGTTAAGGTTTCTCTTATCTTGAAACCTGGCCCCACCTGCCACCCTGCCCATCCACCTTCCAACTTCCCAAATGGAAAATTTCTTCACCTTCGGCTTGAAACTGTCTAACTTTCTTCTTTCTGTTTGTACATAGTTATTTGTTAACATACATTATTTCCAGTATTAGAATGTGAGCTTAATGCAAGCAGGCACAGCAGGGTGTTCATCATCTCACATCCCTCAGAACACAGCAGTTCTGTACATGTTGAATGCGTTTCATGTCAATGCTGGCTTATGTCAAGAACAGGCTTTCGGATTACGGACTTGCTGTTTCACTCTCCGTGTGCCACATTGGTGCCATGTTAAGGTAGTGAAGGCTGTGGAGCCCAGGGCTTACCATCAGGCTGCTTGAGTTCTAGTCCCAGCTTTTCCACTTACCATTCTCTCCACAAATCACTGAACCTCTCTTGACTGCGCTCTCCTCTTCTCAGAAACAAGGGTGTTGCATTATACGATCTGGCAGACTCCATCTAGCTCTAAAATTCACTGGTGGGGTTATCCATCATGGAGAGTGGCAGGGCAGTCTCCTTTATTTTCTCTGTGTATCACAGATATTATTCAGAATCCACCACAGCATGAATACAGATGTGGTCTGTCAGTGTGACAAAGACTGTTCTCAAGAGGAAATTACGGGGTTTGACAGCTATCCAACCCCGGGTTTAGTTTTTGAGATGTCACTATAACAAGCATTATGGCTAACATATCCAATTCCTCATCTACATATATGGTTGAGGGTGCTTTTCTTGCTATAATAGCACAAGGGTTCTTTTTCTTTTAATCCAGCTGTCACGTAAGAAACTGCTGCCATGGTTTCTTTCTTAGGACCAAATGTTGCTAACCCTTTCAGTCATCCTTGAAGTTATTAATAGCTGCACATCATGAATGTATTCATGCCATTTTCCTTTATAGAAAAAAGAATCAATTTCTTACGTCTTTCCTTTGTAGTAGAAAGCCAATCTCTGGGTGAAAATCTTGATAATAATTTAGATCATATATTTCAAACCTGAATTCTTTGTAAGATCAGAGAAATACTTATTTAATAAAATTTATATTTTGATATTTGAGATATTTGAATTGTTTTAAAGTATCATGAAAAAATAGGTTCAGAATTAAGAGTTACAGTGGGAAGTGAATGTGACTCAAGCGATTAAGCTCCTGTCTACCATATAGGAGGCCCAGGGTTCAATTCCTGGGGCCTCCTGGTGAAGGCAAGCTGGTTAGCACGGCAAGCTGGCCCACATGGAGTGCTGGCCCAGGCGGAATGCTGGCCCACATGGAGTGCTGACCAGTGCAGGATTGCTGGCCAGCGCAAGTAGCTGGCACAGCAAGAAGACGCAACAAAAAGAGACATAGATGAGAGACAGTAAGAGACACAGCAGACCAAGTTGTTGAGGTGGTGCAAGAGATTGAACACCTCTCTCCCACTCTGGACAGTCTCAGGATTGGTTTCTGGTGCTGCCTAAAGAGAAGACAAGCAGACACAGAAGAATGCACAGCGAATGGACACAGAGAGCAGACAGTGAGTGTAAAACAACGAGAGGGGGAGAGGAATAAATAAATCTTTAAAAAAAAAAGAATAAGAGTTATAGTTAAAAGTTTGGGTTGTCCTCCCCATATATAACCTAAGATTGAGACCAATGATTTCTAGTACTGCCATGACATATGAGTTTGCTAGAACACAGGAAGTATTGTGTCTAGCCATCATCTTTTTCAACCCAACCATTCTTCTCCATCAGTCTACCTCAAATAGAAACATCTTTGTCCTTCAAAGAGTGCTCCAAGGACCAGTAGCATCAGCATCGGGTGCTTGTTAGAAATACATATCTGAAACCACAATTCAAACATACTAAGTCAGAATATTTTTATTTTAACATGATCTGTGGGTGACTTATATGCACATTAAAGTTTGAGAAGCACTGGTCTAGCTTTCCAGTTAAAATTTAGGTAATAAGAGCAAATTACCAGTATTTTTGAATGTTACTTCCGTTCCAATAGCATTTTATCCCCTACTAGATGAGATCTGGATCCCTTTGCTAACATACAGGACCCCTGCATATGATACCTGGTGTGGCTCTTTAGCATGTCTCCCAGCATTTCCCAAATCAAACATTCTATTCCACCATCTTGGTCTCTTTGCTACCTACTGGGGCTACTTCATTTCTCTCCCAGCATTTTTGCTTGTGCCAGGTTCACTGCCCTCTCTTCTCCTCTCTTTCCCCCATCCACATACCTAAATATGGTATCCATTCCTTAGAGCTGAGCTGTCTCTCTTCTATGTAGCTTTCCCCAATCACTCCAGCCCTGAAAAAGAAAAATCTTCCTTCTGCCTTAGAATTCATGTACCCCTTGGCACTTTAATGTACCCAGAAATAGTGGTAATACTAATTACGTCAACACTGGCAACTAACATTTACTGTGTTACTCGCATTTAATCTTCCCAGAAACCTCATGGGTTAGGCTCTATCTGTCTTTATTTTATGTGGAAATAGAAAGCTTGGAATCAGGTTGACTCCTGAGCTTGTGTTCTTCATCAGTTTTGTTCCTTTCTCACTTCTTTTTTACAGTATAAACATCCTGAGGGTGGAAACCATGCTGTTGTATCCCTACTATGCTTAACTTAAATACCGGAAGCAAGGCATTTTCACTCTGCACAGAAATGTTCTTGATAAACTAGTTGTTTACCTTCTTCCTGCACAGATGAATTGGTTTGGTTTGGATTGTTATACTGCGGTCTAGTTTAATTATTTGCTATATAAATAAAAGCCATTGTTTACGAAATGTGCAGAAAAAAGCTGATGTAGCATTTTGTCACACAAATCTTTGGCAGGAACCCATGTGTTATATAATACATTTTGCCTATAGAATTGTATCAAAATATCAAAACATTGTTTTGACATTAAATCATAAAAGTAAAAAGGTATTTAAAATTGACTAATGGGTTTTCTCATAACTTTAACTGGGGTGGGGATGCTAAACTAAATTTATGATTTTCTTTTTATAAGGCAGGATTATATTTTGATTCACCTAGAAGACCCTTTTAATAAGCTACTATGAGTTCCACATTGTGTGTTATAAATTCCAGCTTGCCCTCACTCCATGTTCTTCTTCCCAACTTGGTTGTAGCCTGCTTCTAGAGAAAAATCAGGGAAATGTAGTAATTAAATCCACTACAGACTTAGTGTGGCCCCTCTTACTTCCTGTTCTTTTCCTTGCCTGTGATTTGTGAACTGACTGATGAATCAGCTGGTGGATTCAGTCTTGCTCCAGTTCCTAAACCAGCCCTCGGAGGGGCAGGACAGGTGCTAATACTAATAACCTTTACCTTTCCTGCCCTCCTCTCCTGCTTATTGTTCACCTCTATTCCCCTCCCACCCTTAGAGCTTACAATTTTCCAACCTCAGAATTGGGTACTGGTGGCTAACCATGGCTACTGGTTATCATCCTTCCTTCTTGCCTAGCCAGATCCTCCATTTCCCTCACCTCCATTCTCCTTAGCTGCCAGTGAATGGCTTGTCTTCACTTACAACCCAGGCCACAAAACTAATCCTCTGCCCAAGGCCCCTACTGTTGTATTTGGCGAGCCTTGTGCTCCATCCTGTACTGCAGGGCCTGAGCTGCTCTTTGCCCAACAGGAGCTATGGCCTTACTTACCATATGCCTTCCTGCAGTGCATCTACAACCTCCTCCAAACATGCCCACACAAAACATCTCTCTCTCTCCCTCCCTCCCTCCTCCTCTTCCTCCTCCTCTTTCTGTCCTCAGATTTTATGCTGCGAGAACTCTGAACTATGCCATCCACCTTCCTGCCTTGTGCTGTCAGGGCCCCTGCAGCCTGCATTCATCCTCGGGCTGCCTATCCAAGAACAAGACCACATAGTTCAGACAGAAACTGTCATGCCTGCTTGACCACCCAAATCCATCTTCTATGCTCAGTTCCCCAGTCCCATTCCCATTTAATTCCAGAATGCTTTTCTTTTCCTGCCAAGCTCTAGCATATCTTTAACTCAAGTCATGTAAGACCCTTACTGCTGTGCAGGAGAATTTTAACTCATCTTTCTTCAATTCCTTATTACAAGAATGGCAAATAGTTGGCATGCATGCCAGCACTGTCCCCTCCTGTACTGTGGCCTGCACTCCTTTCTGCTGAGCCCAGAGTTGGCCCCATAATTCATCTCAGGATAACAAACATCCCAAGCCAATTCATTGAAGTTATCACATGAGACAAACTCTTTTTGCTCTTTCTCTAAGGATTTGTTCTCTGTAAGAGTTGCACCAGACCTTTCCCAGAGCTGTGCATTGCAGGTGCCATTGCCTTCTAGCTTGTCATGAGGGTCCTGGCCTCTGCCTGAGTTACCTTACCTTTATCTTTACGTCTCTGAAGCTCTCTATTTTCCTTCAGTTCTATTTCTAAAGAAAAGTGTCTCTTCTTCTTTTTTTCCCCCTAATTCCTCTGCTTTGTTCCTTACCCCATTCCCTCCCCTTTTTCTTACCTAAGACCTTTCTTCATGAGTCATTCCTCTCCTGTTTTTCACTTCCATCCCTGTCTGCAGAGCTGCTCAAATAACCCCAGACTAGAAAGCTGCTGTGCCGACCTCAGTGCCTCAGGCTATCCCTTGTCCTCTTTCTCTGGTTTTATTTTTGTCAGCTTTTCACAGTATTCAGTGCTCTTGCCTGGGGACCCAGTCTTTGCTGCTCACAGGTCCCCCAGTTCTTATGAGACCACATTGTTCTACTGTCTGGTGACAAAATTTACCATTCACTAAGCAGCCTATATATTACCTTACTGATCCTATACCCTGTTATTCATGCCCATTTTACAGATAAAGCTGAAACTCATTTATTGCTAAATTCAAACCAGTTGGACTTAATTAATTTATTTTATCTTTTGGTAAAAGAAAAAAGTCAGAGGAAAATGAAAAATGATCAAAGATTTTTCTATTTGATAATAATCCTGTGACTGGTACTTACGAAAGGCCAAGTGTTTTCTTCACAACTTAAATTTTCATTCTTTAATTTGGAATTCCACTGCCTAATAATGGTAGAGTAGACTGAACTGATAGTTAAAATAAAATGTCTAAACACACTTAGCTTTAAGTAACATTCAAGAATCACATTAAAGTCAGGGACTTAGGTGACAAAGCAGTTTGAGAGAGAGGATGTAGATGAACCTCTCAGAATAGACATAAAGAGTGAGAGTATTTGTGTCCCAAATGAACTTATCAAAATGTCCCCACTAATAAGGAAGCTTTCATAAGTCGGTAGACTAGAAGAGCCACCCTGTGGATGCAGGTCATGCCCCTTCCCTAGTCAAACCAGTGCTTGCTTATTGGGGTTATGAACAAAATGATCATGTAGGCTGAATTAGATACCAGAAATCTGTTGACTTTTATAAAGGGTATTTATTTGGGGTAGAAGCTTTCAGTTACCAGGCCATAAAGCATAAGGGACTTCCCTCACCAAAGTCTATTGCCTTGTGTTGGAGTAAGATGGCTGCTGGCATCTGCCAGGGTTCAGGCTTCCTGGGTGCCTCTCTTCCTGGGGCTTGCCTCTCTCTGGGCTCAGCTGCTCTGCTTTCTCCACAAGGCCGGCTGTGGACTATCAGGTGAATGACTTGTCTCTCTTCCTGGGGTCTCTGCCGTGTCTAATCGAACCTTCTCTCTGCTCCTCTGTGTGCATACTTCCCAGGCTCCAGCATTAAAACTTCAACCTCCCTTCTCTGCGGTGCAGTTTCTCTGTGAGTCCTGCCCACCAAGGGGTCAGGAATGCAGTGTCCTACTGATGTGGCCCAATGAAAGCCTTAATCATTATTTAATCAAGTAAAACCTCTGGATCTAAAACACTCTAATATGCCCAGAGGAAAAGGCCAGTATACAAACATAATCCAGTATTTCTTTTTGGAATTCACCAATAATACCAAACTGCTACAGAGGCAAGACTCAGGTTTTGATGGGGTCAATAAGAAATTTCCCTTCTGCAAGGCTTCTGCAAGAAGAAGTCATTCAAATGGACTCTTAACATGGAGGGGACAGTAGTGTGGTAGTGATTCAATCTCACTGGGGAGAGGGTTAAACTGAATTTATATTTGCTTTTGCTTTCCCCACCAGCCATGCTTTACCACTGCCCTGCATGAACTTACTGAATACCATATTCACCATCACAGTATCTTATGCATCATGACATCTGACCAAGGAACTAACTTTATAGTGAAAGAGATGAACTGGATAAGTCACTAGGCTGTTGTGCACCCCAACAGCCAGAAGCAGCTGGCTTTACAAAACAGTGGGATGGTTCGTGGCACACACTGTAACTGAGCCAGTTGGAAGTTACAACTTGAGTTATTCCATTTATACTTGGAACTGGCAATTCTAGAGGTGCCCATATCCTTCTCAAGAATTTCTTTTCTGTTTCAGACAGCCAAAGTTAGTTTCTATTGCTTGCCACTAAAAACTCCAAGTGATATAAAATTATCTCTCACTGTGCCATCCATTGTAAGTTTTTAAAATAAGCTTCCTCCCACTAGTAGATGGTAAACTCTGAAGGCTGTCACCATTTCTGTTATCTGTGTATTCCCTATAGTACATAGCCTTGCTCTATACCTTATATAGCATATGATGCAGGTTGCAAACTTGTAGACACTTGGTTATATTTGGTCTGCATCTATTTGATTAGTCTGAAGTGTTTTTAAAAAATTGACATAGTTGCTCACATTTAAAAATGGAGAGATTTCATATGAAATCCACATTTCTCTAACTTCTCTTCAAAAATTTGAAAAAGGAATGGTCCTTTTAGGCTTGCATTCTGTTTGGGCACTCCAGTTTGCCCAAGGCTTCACCCCACCCACTTTAGTTACTGTTATTGCCTACCTGGTCCCTGTAAACATAGACATTTGTGACCCTGGTACTCAACCAAATTATACTTTAACTTGACAATTAGCACTTGTAGTTCTTCATTTTCATTTCAAATGTGTTCTCTTTTTTCCAATTGCATTGTAAACTATTAGGCAGTCAGAATCCTGTTAACTATTTTCATTGTCCCTTTTTTTTTCCAAAGATTTATTTTTATTTATTTATCTCCCCTTCCCCTCCCCCCTCCACCCCAGTTCTCTGTGTCCATGCACCGTGTGTTCTTCTGCGTCTGCTTCTATTCTTATTTGTGTCTCTTCTTGTTGCGTCATCTTGCTGTGTCAGCTCTCCGTGTGTGTGGCCGCCACTCCTGGGCAGGCTGAACTCTCTTTTGCGCTGGGTGGCTCTCCTTACAGGGCGCACTCTGCACTCCTTGCACGCATCAGCACTGCACGTGGGCCAGCTCCACATGGTTCAAGGAGTCCCTGGGTTTGAATGGTGGACCTCCCATGTGGTAGGTGGACGCTCTATCTATTGAGCCAAGTCCGCTTCCCATCGTTGTCACTTTTTTTGATGTTACATATTTCAATAAATATAATTTATATTTTTAAAAAATCACATTAAAGAACATATTTAGGGAAGTGGATGTGGCTCAACGGATAAAGCATCCAGCTACCATATAGGAGGTCCAGGGTTCAAACCCAGGGCCTCCTGACCTGTGTGGTGAGCTAGCCCACATGCAGTGCTGATGGGCGCAAGGAGTGCCATGCCACACAGGGGTGTCCCCCGCTTAGGGGAGCCTCACGGGCAAGGAGTGCGCCCTGCAAGGAGAGCCACCCTGCGCAAAAAAAAAAAAAAAAGTAAAAAGTGCAGCCTGCCCAGGAGTGGTGCTGCACACATGGAGAGCTGACACAGCAAGATGACGCAACAAAAAGAGACACAGATTGCTAGTGCTGCTGACAAGAATGCAAGTGGACACAGAAGAACACACAGTGCACGGACACAGAGAGCAGACAATGGGGGGCGGGGGAGCAGGTAAGGGGAGAGAAATGAATAAAAAAATAAGTTTTTTTAAAAAAGTGGGGGAAAGCGGACTTGGCTCAGTGGATAGGGCGTCCGTCTACCACATGGGAGGTCTGCAGTTCAAACCCTGGGCCTCCTTGACCCGTGTGGAGCTGTCCCACGCGCAGTGCTGATGGGCGCAAGGAGTGCCATGCCACGTAGGGGTGCCCCCCGTGTAAAGAAGCCCCACACGCAAGGAGTGCACCCCTTAAGGAGGGCCGCCCAGTGCAAAAGAAAGTGCAGCCTGCCCAGGAATGGCGGGGCACACACGGAGAGCTGACGTAGCAAGATGACGCAACAAAAAAAGAAACAGATTCCCATGCCACTGACAACAGCAGTGAACAAAAAGAACTAGCAGCAAATGGACCCAGAGAACAGACAACTGGGACCAGTGGGCGGCGGGGAGGGAAGAGAAATAAATAAATCTTTAAAAAAAAAGAATATATTTCGACACAAAAGAATAAATATAAGTTGCAAAATGCTCTTTTTAATATTTGTCATAATTCCTTTGTGACTTCAAATAGAAATTGTCTGTGCCATTGGTATACACAAGACCCTCATCCAAGGAGAGGAGTCTCACTCCTGTTCTCTCCTTACAGAAATTTAACAGTGTTTTTTAGAGAGAAGAGTATTCAATGAATACATGAAGGGATGAATGAATAAATGAGTAAATAAATGAGAAAAGGAATAGAATTAATTTGAACAGAGTTTGCATGCTCATATTGTGCATTAAATTGGGTAGAGCAACTGCAGGTCCTTTTTTTTTTTTTTTTTTAAAGATTTATTTATTTAATTCCCCCCCCCCTCCCCTGGTTGTCTGTTCTTGGTGTCTGTTTGCTGCGTCTTGTTTCTTTGTCCGCTTCTGTTGTCGTCAGCGGCACGGGAAGTGTGGGTGGCGCCATTCCTGGGCAGGCTGCTCTTTCTTTTCACGCTGGGCGGCTTTCCTCACGGGCGCACTCCTTGCACATGGGGCTCCCTCACGCGGGGGACACCCCTGTGTGGCAGGGCACTCCTTGCGCGCATCAGCACTGCGCATGGCCAGCTCCACACGGGTCAAGGAGGCCCAGGGTTTGAACCGCGGACCTCCCATATGGTAGACGGACGCCCTAACCACTGGGCCAAAGTCCGTTTCCCAGGTCCTTCATTTTTAATCTGGGTCTCTTATAAATTGTAGGCTTTTAATTGCAAATTTGAAACTTGGACTCTTAAAAAAATATGAAATCGACTACACATTTGTATAGAGATTAAAACTCCCTTTATCACAAAATTATTACAATAGTGCAAACCTCTATCATAAAGCTTTTAACACAACCCTGTCTTGAGAGTGAAATTCAGTTAATTTGATGTAAACTTCTCTTTCTCTCTTGTGTATTATCTAGTGAAGAAGTTTCTGCAGTGACCAGATTTGTCAGGGTTAGTGTCACTCATTCTGCAGGCTACAAATTTGTCATGGCAACAAGCGGCTAGGTGTAAGTTTCAAAAGACAACTTGTATCCACAGATTAGGTGTTTGGGGGGCGGGGGATTGAATTTAGGTCTCCAGGGGTACTTACTTTCACAAATTGATTCATTGTGTGGAGATCAATGTTAAACCTAAGGGCTCAGTTGTGCTTTCTGTATACCAGTATCCATTGCTGAGTGTGGTTCAAGGAAACAGGAAGGAAAGATAAATGGCAGTATATATTCATGTGTCAGGTGGCAGCATCGATCTTGAGACAGAAATCTTGGTGGAAAAAGTTCTAAAAATTTTGAGAAGGTGGAAATTACCTCCTCAATCATTTTTATTTCCAAATAAATTAGTCTGCTATAAATTCTGTAGGCTAGCGTAGCATCCATTACCATTTACTTTGTCCTCTTTACGTTCCTGATTTTCATTGTAGTTCTTAGTCTTTGTTTTTTGAGTGTGAGCTCATGGTAGAATGAATCAAATTAGCTTTAGTGGGTAGATATAGTTTTCTTATATGACTGTCAGTAATCAAAATATACCTTCTTACGTGAAATACCAAGTGGATTATTTTTTATTTGACTTACAAGGAAAGGCATTTCTAATTTTATTTAGTGGCTGAAAAAATTACCTTAAGTTAAATATGAAATAAATGTACAATCCTCTCTTAAAGCAGATGGAAAAAAGGCAAGCAAATTGGTAATGGGTTCCTTATACCAGTTGGTGGCGCTAAAAACACTGAGAAGAAACTACTTGGAGGGAGAGGAGGTCAACCTAGAGCCTTTCTTAATGCTATTTTGTTAGTTTTTTGTTAGTTTTTTTCTTAGCTTATGAAACAAACCGAATTTCTTTGATGGCAGAAGATTACATTTCTAGTAAATGCCTGTAAAGATGTCATCAGCCTACTTAATATTCACATATTGGAAATTGCATGGCTGTGTAACATTTGACTCCATCCTAGAAATAGCCTTTAGCCTGCTTGTCTAGGGAATGGAGGTATGGGCAATAAAGCATGCTAGGGAAGTAGAGGGATATTCCTGGTTATACATATGTGCTTAGTTTAGATTTTTAAAAAAGTGATTTGTGTTATTACTATTATTATTATTTTTTACTGTTAGTTTATTCCTGTGGAGTGGAGACACTGCTTTTTTCCTTTTTTTTAAGGTACCAGGGCCAGCAGTTGGACCTGGGGCCTTGTAGGTGGGAAGCCAGCGCTCAACCCCTGAGCCATGTCAGCTCCCCTGAGTTGGTTTTTTCAGTTGTTTGCTCATTGTTTGTTTTTCTTTTTGTTTTCAAGGAAGCACCAGGAATCAAACCTGGGACATCCCATGTGGGAAGTAGGCGTGAGCCTCAACTGCTTGAACCACATTTGCTCCCAAACACAGTGCTTTTTAGGGGCTAGGCTTGTTTGTTTGTTAAACCCTTTTTAAACCTTTGTTTTTCAGTCCTGAAAAATTCCAAAGAGTGCTGTACACTGTTGGTGGAGTATGTCTTGAGATGCAATGAAAAGAGTGTGGGCTTTGGAGTCAGGGAGACCAGGCTTTGAATTTCCTTCCATATTTCATAGCTGCCCTTTAGTCATTTATATATGCACTGCTTATGTATGCTTTAAACTGAAGATAATAACAGCTCACCTCAGGGTTGGTGTGAGCATTAAGTGAGAAAATAGATGGTCCTAGCAGGTGCTCACTACTGGGTGGTGTTTACCCTGCACTTGCCCTATTTGAGGCAGAATTGGCAACTCAGTTATTCTGAGCCCCCACTCTCATCCTTCCTCGTCCCCCTCAGGGACTTAGGTCAGGAGGCCCTCCTTGTGCTTGGTGATGCCTCATGCTCCACAAATGAAAAGATCGCTCTAAGCTGTTAATTGCTACACGGATTTTGTAGAGTCAACAAGTGAGCTCTATCTGGTTTTCGGATATTTGGCTGCTATCCCAGGGATATTTATATGTTGGTGTGAATTTGCCCAAACATTTAAGCTTGGGGAAGGGAATTAAAGTTGCTGAAAGTTGTAGCAAAGATGTCACCGTGGGTTTGTTCATCCATCCATCAGTTTGTTCCACAAACTGTAACTGAGCATTACTCTTGCTTGGTCCTGGGCCTGCAAAGTTGAACTCCAGAACCTCAGCCTGTCTTTAAGAATCATGGACTTCAAGAAGCAGGTTGCTTCCTGCTCAGCAGGAATTGTAGTGTTGATAGCCAGCTCTTACCTGTGTAGCAGTTAGGAAGATTAAATTTAAATATTCTTTAAATACTATAAAAATCAGCTATGGGATTGTCTTTAATCTTTTTTTTAAACACTGATAGTCTTATTAAACTTTCCAGACCATCTTCTTTGTTTGGAAGGTTGAAACAAAATAGAAGAAGGCTGCAGGGTGACAGTGGAACCATAAAACACTAACAAAGAGGTGCCTTTGGGAAGTGGATGTGGCTCAAGTGATAGGGCTTCTGCCTACCATATTGGAGGACCCAGGTTCAATCCCTGGGGCCTCCTGGTGAAAAGAAAGAACAGAAAGCGTGCCTGTGCGGCGAGCCAGTGCCCATGCAGTGAGCCAAGTGCTCACACAATGAGCCAGTGCCCACACAAGTGAATTGTGCAGCAAGATGATGAGACAAAAGAGAGACGAAGGGGAGAGTCAAGGTGAAGCACAGTAGAAACAAGGCACTGAGGTGGTGCAGCTGACAGGGAACCTCTCTGCACATCAGAGGTCCCCAGGATCAAATCCTGGTGAATCCTAGAGGAGAAAAAGTGAAAAAGAGAAGACAAAAAAAAAAAAAAGATACAGAAGATCACACAGTGAATCATCACAGACAGCTGAAACAGCAGGGTGTGGGAAAGGGAGGGGTAGGGGAAAATATAAATCTTAAAAAAAAAAAAAAAAGAGGTGCCTTTGCTAGGATAGAATTAAAAAATGCAATAATGTAAGGTTGTATATTTTTCAGAAATAGCATAGCTAACACCTTTGGTTAGATCCGAATGGTTTATTGAGACCTTTTGAGATTTAGAGATGATAGAATCATGGAACTGAACGGTGGCGGAGAATTTAGGAGTCACATACTCCAGCTCTTATTTCATAGCTAAGAAAACAGAGGTTCAACCAACTTATGTGACTTATCCAAGTTTATACAGATGTGGATCAAAACCCAGGTCTCTTGACTTCCAGTTCAGGGCCAAAGCATTATCTTTCCATTCCAACATCTATGTGATGAGACATTTTCATTGTAAATAAAAACAAGTCTATATTTGTTCAGCCTCAAATAAACTTTCATACTAAATATGTAGCATTATTTCTGCCCAAGTATTGGAATGAAAAGTTTGGGTCTACCTGAGGCAGTTAATTCAGGTGCCTCTGTGTACAGGTCAGAGCAGAACTGAAAAGGAAGGCAGGGCACACCAATACATAGTGTGCAGTCATCAGCCGAGCAAACGACTGCCCAGCTGTGTACACCACAGAGGTGGGCAGGGTTTCCATTCACCATCTGCACCACCTGCTTCTTACCTGGTGTTAGATGAATGGCATCATATGCTGCAGGTGTATTAGTAATTTCTGAGTTTGTTCCCCTCTAAAAATGACCTCATTGTTATGTGCTTCTTTTCCATAATTATACAGTAACAGGAAAGTAAACCAGCTTTGAGTACAGCCCACAGCAGAAATCTTGTGCTCTTTATGCGAGTTTGATTTATAGACATGTACTGCAGAGTGGAGTGACTATGAAACATTCATCTTCCCATTGCTAGTTGCCATGGAAATCAAGTACACAGAGCAGTGTCATTCCAGTCCTGGTGATGCCTGCAGTAGTTTATTCCTTTGTTGTTCTCGTTTCTTAAGCAACTGCCGTACATTCTTTCATCATTACAATTAATCAGGCACGCAAGTTTTTATCTTTCATCTCAATACAAAGTACTAAAAATGTATAAGAAAATAGGGAGAATTTAAATATTCTTGTGGCTTTAAATATGCATTTGTAATTTTCCCCCTTGGTCCCACTGGAAAAATAGGTCATGTTTAAAAAAAAAAAAGCACATATTAATATACAGAAATTTCAGTAGAGAGAGCAATGTAGAAATTTGAGGAAAAAGCAATGCTAGTCAAGGAAAACTTAAGGAACTTCAAATTCTCAAATCTCCCAGAGTTTGGAGCTCAGGAAGTCTGCATTTTGGGTCATGCCAACCAAAGCTCCAAAGCTATGTATTATCAACTCCTGTTTTGTTGTTGTTGGTGTTATGTTAGTCTTTTTAATGGTTTGAACAGCCTTAATATTTGCTGATTAGATATGGTAGCTATTAAAAAGCAGGGTTCCTTTTTTTTTTTTAAGCTAATACAATTAAAGATTTTTTACAGTACATGTAAGAATTCTAATTCTTCCTTAATTTTTTTTAAAGGCTGTACCCGGGATTGAACCCAGGACCTAGTACATGGGAAGCAGGCACTCAACCACTGAGCTACAGCCACTCCCCGTTGATTTTTTTCAAAGAAACCATTTTACCCCCGATTCACCTAGCACAGTTCATAGTACGTACCTGTACTAACAATGAATAAATGCTTGTTGATTATCTGCTGCCTTTTTCTAGTGGGTCTCTGGCCAAGTCTAGGGGTTAAGAGACTATGTTCTGGGGTAACTATGGTCTAAATCCCTTCTCCATCGGTTATTAGCTGTGAGACCTTTGAAAACTCAACCTGCCTTAGTTTCTGCATCTATGCAATGAACAGCTATGAAATTAGGGTAATAATGGGTTGTGGAGAGATTTAAAGGGGATCATTCATTCCACGTGCTAAGCTCTGCCTGGCACAGGGGAAATGTTCCACCGGTGGAGACTGTGGTGGCCGTGACTCCTCTGGGCTTCTTACCGGGGTGACTGCTTTGGACCAGAACTGAGTGGGAAGCTGAGCTCAGTTGATCTCCATTGATTCTAGCCCCACAAACCACACCACTCCATTCCATGAATTGCCAATGCTTTGTTTTACTTGGCCTTTATAGACTTGTTTCATCTCAACACTTTGGATACTAGGATGGTAGCAGAGAGGTATTTACTGGGGTCTTTTTATGTGCAAGTAGAGAAGAGAAAGCTGCTGTGGGCTTTCTTCCAGGGTGTAAACCTCCCATCTGGGTATGGGGCATGCTGGGAGGGAGTGGGTTGCCTGATCATGTCTTGGGAAGGGTGCAGTTTTTGTCTACAGAAGCTGGAATACCATCTGATCCACTGCCTCTCCCACCCCCATAGCCTGCCTTGTCACTCAGCAGTGGCTGCAGTATTCCTTCAGTCTCTCTGGAACTGAAGTTTTCCGAACTGGTGGCAGAGTGTTCTTTGTTGAAATTCACTCTTCTTGGCAGTCCTCCAGGGCACACTGCAATGTCTAGTAATTTGATTTAGCTTTTGTTGGGTTAGCCTTGTATTTTGTCTGTTTTCCTCTGTGAATTTTCTACCACACCCCCCCCCCCCCGAAATTTTCATGTTTAAATTCCTTGGACTTCATTTCTAGGTATGTTACTAGCTTGCTTCATAATATGGCTAAAAGTTGTTTGCTTGGAGCTATCACAAAATGAATAGCCTTTTTCCCCCAAGGCTGATCCATAGCATCCACACCAGGCGCATGTTTGTTAATGATTAAAACAAATACCCTTTATAATTTTCCCTTGCCTGGTCTAATATTTCACAGTGCCCTTAGGTCTCTTTACTTGGTTCTTCGTTTTTTTCCCTGTCCTCCAATCAGTAGGCTCATATCAGTTGTAAGAGCTAGAAGGAGTTTAACTTTTCTGAATCCGTTAGTTCTTGCTCTGCCATTCTTCCTGCTTCTCCCCCACAAGATAAAAATGAGTCGGACTTTTATGTCTTCCACATGAAACTTAAAACACTCTTCAGTGGCATGAGTACTCTGTAGACATCCAGGTCTTCATGTCTGTATCGAATACCCTGTGTATAGCAATCAAATCGATCCACTGAAACTTAGACCCTCTCAAGATATTTGGTAATGTTTCCAAATCCTCCTGGGAGCCTGGTTGGATGCATGGTCTTCACTTCAAACTCAGTGTGGCCAACACTTACATGCTTGTCTTTCTTGGCCACCAATCCCTGTAGGAAACACATCTGCCCTGTGCTTTTCTTTCCTCAGACTTATCTTTCACTTTGATTTAGAGGAAGAAATTTGTTAGCGTCTGTTGCATTTCAGTCACTGGGAACATAACAGAAGTTAACAAGATAGATGCTGCCCTGCCCTCTAGGAGCTTATAGTCTAGTTGGGGAGTTCGGTAATTAGAATTCAGGGGGGGTCAATTCTGAACGATGAGTACAAAAGTCTGTGGGAATGTACTGGGACACATAGCATAGGCTGGGGAGGGGGGATCCCAAGGCAGGCTGCAAAGGAAGTGAGAACTGATGTCACAGGTGAAGGATGAAATGAGCCAGAAAGGAAGAGTATGTTCCTGGTTGAGTGCATGTGCAGAGGACTGCAAGAAAGCACAGGATGTTTGAATGACCGAGAGGAGTTCACACGGGTGGTCTGCTCTCGTATGGGCTTGCTTCCGTTTGTTTGGGTTGGTGGGGCCAGAGGATGAATGCAGAGATGAGAACAGAGAGGTAGGCAAGGGCCAGATCATGAAGGGCCTCGTAAGTCTTATCAAGAAGTTTGAACTTTATTCTGAGAGCATGAGGATGCCCCTAAAATATTAAGTAGGGATTTCATGTTACATGATCTCTTCTATGGAAAATGGATTAATATGTGGCAAGAGGAGCCTCTATCCTGAATTGACCCCAGGGACCACCTTCCCAAACTCAGGCTTCTCCTTTAGTCTGCAGTGGTTGTCCAGCTCAGCATTTCCAGCTTCCTGCATTTTCCTGATTAGCACGAAGTCCTGTCCCATTCTCTAGTTCTTCTTTTCTAGCTTCCTGTCTGAGGGCTGGGACTCTGTGCCAAACTTCTAGCTGGTTATTGCTCTAAGCTGTATGTGTCATCTGGAACATCCTCTGGATCCGCAGTATTACCTCTGTCCATTTCTGTGTCTGTCATCTTGGCGCTCCTTAACTCTGGTGCCATCCTGAATCTAGATCAGTGAGCACCCCTGACCCCTGAAATTCATTGCAGTTCACATGGCCAGATCAGGCCTGTACCTGAGAGAATTTCCCTAGCCCTCTTTTTCCCCGTGGCAGTTGAGTATTCAGATGGCTTACAGCGTGATCTCCACTGCACCCCCATATATGCCAATAAATTTGGGAAGATGGATTGAGATAAGATGGGTTAAACTAGCTAGCAGATTTTGGAAAGCTACTTCTCTCTTCCTTAGTTTCTTAAAAGAATCTACAACAGGGTTATTTTGAGGATTAAATGAGTTAATACATGTGCAAGCACTATGCCTAGCCCAGAGTAAGCACTCTCGATTTATTGATGTTATTATTAAATAAGTGTCTAGATTTTGTCCTGGAGAAAGTACAGGCGAACATAAAAGATTTTTCACTTCAGGGATAGTTGACTACAGCCAAATGGGTATTAATTTGGAAAGATCCACACCTCCTCCTCACTGTGGGTAATTGAGAGGTGGCAGTCCTGCTGGTTCCTGCACAGCTGGGGTCTATTGCAGTGCCACTCATTGTATGGCCACTTAGTTCTCAATGACTAACATGGCTTAATTTCAAATTTGAAATTTTATTCTGTGTTGATTTTATTCCAGAAATTCCCTGAGTTTGACCATGAAATTAAAGTAGCTTTGCATTTTATAAATTATGCTTTCTTCCAAAGGCAGCCATGATTTTTGCCATGATTTTTACTCTGAGTTTGGACTTTCTAGGTCCGGCCTTTCCCTCTCTAACAATCGTGATAACAACAGCTATTAGTTGAGAAAGGCAGTAGAGGACCACGTACTCTATGTATTGATATATTCCACAAATACTGATTCAGCAAGAGCCATGTGCAAGGCACTAGGAAGGGCTCTCTAAGGGCCACAAGGACAAAGCAGACAAGACAGTTTTCCATGGCGTGACCATGAAGTCGGGTAGAAAATGGTACCCACCATGGAAGAACAAGGGAAATCAGGAAATTAGGAACTGAGTTAGGATTTGAAGAAGCCCTGGAAGGAAAAGCATTGCCAGGGAGCAAGAACAGGATGGGCAAAGAGTGGGTGAAGAAGAGTAGCAGATGACGCCGGAGATGTGAGTAAGCAGATGTGCAGGAGTAATAAAAATAGCTAGCATACTCACTGTGTGCCAAGACCTCTTCTTAGGGCTTTACTTGCTCTAACTCATTTGATCCTCACAACACTCCTATGAGGTAGCTCCTGTTATTGCCCCCATTTGACAGATGAGGAAACTGAGGCACAGCATGGTCAAGTGTCCTGGCAGAGATCACATATGGAGAAGTAACTGATAGAATTGGCTTTGACTGAGACAATTTGACTCCAGATTGGAAACGCAAATGGATACAGCTCTTATGCAAGGGAGGACCTTCGGCTTTCCCATTTCTATTTCTTCCCATGTCTACCCTTGAAAAGGAATTTTGAATCTCCTTACCAGTTGGAGCCATTACAGTTCACAGATTTTGAAGGAATCATTTTAGTTACAGGCCTTTTCCAGTTCAGTCTCCATAGAATAATGATCTGGACAGCATATAAATCTTCACAGTCAAAAATAGAGCTATATATTATATTTCTATAACTCTTGTCATAGAACTAAGGTTGTGGATATATAAAAATACTTTAGCTGAATTGTATGTCTTCTTTAAAAAAATTCTCTGATTTCTGACAATTTGCCATATAATCTTTTGATAAAAATATCAAAAATCTCATACTATAATATTATAAAATGTGACTGTGTTAAGGGGGAAAAAAATCTGTATTTTAAACTGCCACAAACTGTTTAAATGTCATCATGGGAAACATTTATGACTTAAATAGTTGAAGTCCACATTTCTCAGAATCCATCTACTCATCTCAACCTTTTGTTAGCTCTCTATGTGTGCACAGGCACGGGACTGTTGGTCATTTGTCCCAGATTTGGAGCCCATTTTAGTGGGGAACTGATTTAGGCAAGTCCCCTACCCTGACTGGACTTCCATTTCCTCATCTACAGGACTTCCAGCTTTAAAATGCCTCCATTCTCTGTTTCCATTACTTTTGTTTACTTAACTCTTTAAAGAAAATAAATAATAGTGTAGGGACCCAATGGCAAGAATAATGAAGAACACAAAAATCACATAATTTGGTTTCATTAATTTCATTCAGCATCATTTAACAAATGTTTATCAAATACCTACTATGTGCGTGGTAAATATCTGTCTCTCACTGACTATTATTGTTAATAATTACAATATTCTCTGACTAGCATGTGATTTACCTTCCCTCCATGTCTACACTGCTAATGACCCCTTCATGGCTACAATATTACCGTAGAATCTTGTACTCTTTAATCTTATTTTCTTACACCTAAAGCCAAGAAAGCAAAACAAACTTTCACTCAAAGGAATCCTTAACATGTTGCAAATTATTATTAACTCATGTACAATATTTTTCTTTTAACTTATTCAGTGTAAGTAAGCACTGTTTGAACCTACTGGGTTATGCTTCTTAGGAAAAATTGTAACCATCAAAGTTCACTCCTAATCCTGATGGGTCAGCTAATGTAGTCATTTTAATGGGTTGCAGTGATGGATTTATCATAAATTGGAGTCTTCTCTAGGTTATAAATTGGCCAGTCAAATGCTGTAGAAAATTTACAAGGACTTCATTAGAATAGAATGCTTTACATTATCTCAGTTGTATTAAAGAAAAGAAAAGAAACCAAACCCTGATAAAGAGGTGTATCTTGTTGTTATGAGTTCATGTGACAACAAAAGAGTTATTGGGGTGTTTGTCAAATGATAAACTGGTTGATGATAATGGCAATACCTGTTATTTTTGAATGCTTTAATGAGTGCCAGGCACTGTCATCATTTCATTTAATCTTCACAATAACCCTATGAGGGGTGCACTATTACAATTCTTTCTTTACACATAGGAAAACTGAGCTTAGAGAGGTTAAATAACTTTCCCAAAGTCACAGCTAATAAATAGCCAAAATTGTTTCTAGTTTCCTGTTGTCACCTTCCCTCATCATATTTAAAGTGAAACTCATGGTGTTTGTCTCCAGTCAGCTCTTTCTAGATTTTCTTAGGTTTCATTCCTATAGTCGTCATTGATTTTTTTCCTTTTCTGTCTTTACTCTAAATCCATTCAGTCGCCAAGGCCTTTTGCTTGCTCATTGTCTTCCTGCTGTTACGCCCCTTCCCATCACCTTGGCTTGGGTGCCTGGGCCTCCAGCCTAATGTACACATTAAAAGCCAAACTCTGTAATTCTGTATTAAAGGCCAGCTGCCCTCTGCCTCCTCCTCTCCTCTTCCGTTCTTTTTCCTAAAACTTCTGGCACCTTTGCTCCTGACAACTCTTTTCTGAGATGGGCCAGGCAGAGTCCCCTCCTCTGTCCTGCATTCTGATCAGTCCATTCTTCAGTATTATCCCCTCTTCTCAACACTTGGGACAGTCCTTTCTGTACCTCTCCTTTTGTGCTAAGTATTGCTTGGTAACTCTTCCTGCACATCATCTGTCTCCCGGTGCTTAGGGTGGGGACTAGAACTCTCACTACACCTGGCATGTTGCTCTATACCTGGGAAGTGCAAGCCTTCTCCCATACCCTGCATGGGTGTGAGGATAGGAATTTGTATGGTAACTGTAGATAATCGCTCTCCTAATCGGGCATGTATTTGCACGTATTGAAATTATTGAATTAATTGATCTCCCTTTAATCCCCCAAACTTTGTTATTCAGAGACCCATTTCACTAAAAAAGAACCACATACACGTGTTCAAATATTGGTAGACTGTTGCACAGACAGCCACACCTCCTCCCCAATCTCTGCATGTAATATCCTCGCAAAGTGGCTTGGCTCTTCCTTCCATCCAGAGGTGGAGGTTGTTTCTCCACTCCCAGAATATGAACTGGCCTTGTGACTTATTTTGACCAGAAAATGTAGCAAAAGTGGCAGCGCGTGACTTTCTGAGCTAAACTTCAAGAGACTTTGCAGCTTCCACTCTGGCCCTGTCGAAACATTGTTGCAATTATCAAAAGAACTGGGAGCTAGGCTCCTGGAAGAGGACAGGCCAGCACCAACCACCAAACATGTGAGCGAGGCCACCTACCTCTCCCCTGCCTATCCACCAGATGACAGCAACCCCAGATGAGACCACCCAAAGAACTACCCTGATGATGAACCTAAACCATATTGCTGACCTACAGAATCATGAGCCAATACTGTGGTTATTGTTTTAAGTCACTACATTTTTGGAGATGGTTTGTTACGTAGCAATAGATAACTGATAAAATTGCAATTTAAAAATCTACATATTTTGTGAATTCTGCTTATTTTTTTAAAGGCAAGTGAATCTCCTTTGACCTCTAATTCCACACCTGAAGACTGGGATAATAATTCAAACCTTGCACAGTTGTTTTTGAGAGTGAAATGAGATGTATTTGTAAAGGGCCCAGCTCAGTGTCAACCATTCAATAAATGGTAACTATTTATTATTCCCTGTGCAGAGTATTTTGAAGGTTCAAAATCTGTGCTTGGAGTAATTGATGACAATGCAAACAAAGCTACCCTAAATGTCAATCTCCTGGTGGGGATCTGTACAGAAAAGAGTTAAGATAGCAGACCTGAGACTGCTGTCCTTAGAAAGGCCTGATGGCAAGTCCTTGGCTTGGGAACTTGACTGGCAAATGGTTTCCTACACTGATATAAATCTTTCCCTATAAGATAAGAGTAACTCAATGTGCCTAAACTGTTTGTACAAGCAATGTAGTTTATGCCGAACACGTGCTTTCCTTTTGAGATTCTGGACTTTTGATAACGTGCCAGGTAGAGCCTGCCTATGTTAACAACAACCCTCCTTCCCCCCCCCCCCCCCCCCCCGCAAAAAAAATCCTGGGGACCGAGTGTCTTTTGAGCTTTCCTGATAGACAACACTTCCCACATGTCACCACTTGTTGCTGGAGGAATTAAGTGCATCCTGTTCGGCCCTACTGGGAGAGGACCCTTGGAAGCTTATACCTGGTTCCCTCTGGACTTGCCCCTTGGGCCTTTTCAACTACCTGATTTTGCTTTGCATTTTTTTCTGTAATGAATCGTAGCTATGAGTGCAACTGTGTGCTCAGTCCTCTAAGTCCTTCTATTGAATCACTAAACCTGGGGTTGTCTTGGGATCGCCAAGAAAGGATTCCATCTGAGGTCACGACTTTTATCCTATTGGCCCCTGAATTCTTATCCCACTGCCTACATTCAGTATGTGTGGGTTTCAGATGCCTCTTTAACTACAGTTTTAATGACTTTTAAAATTCTGCACATCAAATAGATGTCATCTTTTAAGCAGATAATAAATTGTGACTACATACCCTAATATTATAGGTCTAATTTGTCTCATATTTAAAATTTCCTGAACCTAATCCAAAACAAGCATTGATGGAAAAAATGCTAATATTCCCAACAAATCTAAGTTCAAAAAAATCTGGTGTTGTTGGTTTTCAAACACTGGAATTGCCCCACCCCTTCTACCACCCATTATATGGAAACAAGCTCTGTATTTGCCAAATAGCAAATCAGACTGCTTGATAGTATATATTTCACTTTTGTGCTACGGCTGTATCCCTACATTTCTTTCATGGAATGACCTTTGCATCCAGGAGTACATAATTTTTTCATGTGCTTAAAAGTTTTTAAAATGAAACTTCACATCAGACAGAATGATCATTTGGTTTTAAGGAGTAGAATATTTTTTTGTGGTTTTGTGGCTGTTCATTTTAAAGCTACTAGTTATAACAGGTAGGCTCGAAAAAATGAGGAGTTTTAAATTTATCTTAGGCAAAATACCTTGCCATAGTTAGATTCTGAAACTGTGCCAGTAAATTTGTATTTGAGTGATTTTTTTTTTTTTTAAAGATTTATTTATTTATTTAATTTCCCCCCCTCCCCTGGTTGTCTGTTCTTGGTGTCTATTTGCTGCGTCTTGTTTCTTTGTCCGCTTCTGTTGTCATCAGCGGCACGGGAAGTGTGGGCGGCGCCATTCCTGGGCAGGCTGCTCTTTCTTTTCACGCTGGGCGGCTTTCCTCACGGGCGCACTCCTTGCGCGTGGGGCTTCCCCACGCGGGGAACACCCTTGCGTGGCACGGCCTTGCGCGCATCAGCACTGCGTATGGGCCAGCTCCACACGGGTCAAGGAGGCCCGGGGTTTGAACCGCGGACCTCCCATATGGTAGACGGATGCCCTAACCACTGGGCCAAAGTCCGTTTCCCTTGAGTGATTTTTTAGTTTGTTTTTACGTACTAGCTTTGTCCTGTAAGTATTTATTAAATAAAACACAGTCACTTAAATTCTAGTAGATACAGATGAGATACAGATGAGCTCCCATGTAACGGAGACACGGCTGGCATTGTTCCTCTGGCTTTTTATTCCTAATGACTCACCTAATGTGTTGTGTCTCCTTTTTTCTGGCTGAGAGAAGAAATCATATTTTATAAGCATTTTACTCAGTAATATGTTCAGATTGTGTTTCACCTCTTACTGTCTCTCTCACACTACAAGAATACTTGAGACAGCTTGAGATAGCTAATATCACTGCTAGAAAAGAACAAGGTAATTTGGACAGAAAATAATGTAATAGCTTTAGCAACAGAATATAATTAAATTAGGACCTAGTGTAAAAATAGTGAAAAGATTTATTTCTAGTTTTTAATGGGTCGAATCAATGTGATTAAAATGCATAAATTAAATGGTTTCTGTGAACTCTCTAATATTCATCACAGGAATTCCTTTTTCTTTTGTTCTCCCCATTTTTAAGTAAACTCAACATTCAAAATTTTGAATTTTATAAAATAGGGAACACGTTTGTTCATTTTTGGAAGCCTTAACATTAAGGAGTTTTAAATGAAGCAGACGTTTATTCATTAATCCATTCAGCAAATGGTTATTGAGCACCTACTGTTTGCCAGGTGCCATTCTGAGTATTTGACATAGAACAATGAACAAAGCAAGCGAGGACCCTGTTGTAAAGGAGTTCACATTTAGAACATTGCAGTTGTGAGCAGACAGGAACTGAGTAAACAAATAAGGAAATCACAGAGTGATAAAATGCTATACAGAGAGAGTAAAATGGGATGCATGATAGAGAATGACTTAGTGGGGGGATTGTTTTAGATGGGGAGGTAAGGAAAGATGTTTGTGAGTGGTGATATCATTTGAACTGAGACCTAAATGCTGAAAAGCTCCTTGCATCTGGGAGAAGAGCCATCCAGGAAGAGGAAATGCAGTTGAAAAGGCTCTGAAGTGCATATAAGCTGGGCAGAAATGAGAAACTGAAAGAAAACTAGAGCGGCTAGATTTCATTGAGCAAGAGACAGCAAAATCTGAGATGAAATTTGAAAGGTGGGCAGGGGCAATATGATAGGTAATTTAAATATTGGTGGTTTATAATCTTAGCATAGTTTTCACTTGTTCCTCTACTTTGGAGATAAAAGACATGAAAAAATGTTTCTGAGCCCTGCCTTTGTAACAGGCCAAAAAGTGTCTATCATTTGAATGTCTTGTTTCTGGGAGGAATAAAATTTAACAATTTGATAAAGTATATGGAAATTTATATTTTCATATAATGAAATTTATATTCAATTTTAAAAATTTAACAGTTTGATAAAATACATGAAAATTCTTTAAAAATATCTACATTTAAATGAAGCAACATAGACTGTTCTGCTATAAGGTTATCATTCAGGGTATCTGATTCAGACTTAAGACAGGAAATAATGTAGACTATCTCTATATTTATGAATCTTAATATATAATATTGTTTCACTCATTTTTATTTATTTTTTTTATTTTTTATTTTTTTTAGATTTATTTTTATTTATTTAATTCCCCTCCCCTCCCCCGGTTGTCTGTTTTCTGTGTCTTTTTGCTGCGTCTTGTTTCTCTGTCCGCTTCGGTTGTCGTCAGCGGCACGGGAAGGGTGGGCGGCACCATTCCTCAGCAGGCTGCTCCCTCCTTCGCGCTGGGCGGCTCTCCTTATGGGTGCACTCCTTGCACATGGGGCTCCCCCACGCGGGGGACACCCCTGGGTGGCTCGGCACTCCTTGCGCGCATCAGCACTGCGCATGGGCCAGCTCCACACGGGTCAAGGAGGCCCGGGGCTTGAACCGCGGACCTCCCATGTGGTAGACGGACGCCCTAACCACTGGGCCAAAGTCCGTTTCCCTGTTTCACTCATTTTTAAACCTTCAATAAATACAAATTGTTTTTTCTCTTATATTTTTCAGATCTATTCACATTTGGTATTTGTATCTTTCATTTATTTTTGCTACTATACAGTATTTTGTTGAAGGTTGAGGGGTTAAAATAGCTGGCACCCCCTTTCACCGTCTAGAACCAATTAAGAAATAGACCAGACGTTAGAAAGTTGGAGATAAAATATCATTAGTGAGATAGCTCTATGTGATGGTTGGGCTTGCTAAAACATACCCAGAATCAAGCAGGTTTACCCTTCCAATCACAGGCTGTGTGGTTAATGAAGGACTCCCCACATGAGGGCCTGCTCCTGTGGCCTTGGGAAGCTGGACAGTGTATATGCCCCCCACAGTCAGGTGGCTCCTATAGAAAAAAGGAGGAGGGGCACCAATTAGGCATTCACTTCTCTAGGAGGAATGAGTGAGGAGGCAGAGAGGATGAGAATGTTTCTCCACAAGATGTCCCTCTGCATAGAATTTTCCAGGACATTTTCCATTATATATGTATACAATAATTAATATATCCATTCTCCTATTGATGGACCTATCTGTTATCACAAATAGTGCTACAATGAACATTCTTTTAGTGTCTATAGGTGGGAGACAGTCTGTAAGGCACATAAGAATAGAATGGCTGGGTCATAGCATATGCATGTCTGCAATTTGACTTGCTTCAACTGGGTGTACCAGTTCATATTCTCACCCTCAGTGCGTCAGAGTTCCTTTCTATCCACATATCCACCAACATCATACTCTAGTTTTTGCCAGTCTGACAGGTGTGAGATGGCATCTTACTGTAATTTTAATTTATCTCATTACTAGTAAAGGTCAGCATAATCTGCTAACCATTTGGGTTTCCTGTTCTGTCAACTTGCTATTCGTATTATTGGCCCACATAAAAATATTAGGTTGTCTTTTTTCATATTGATTGATAGGGAGTCTTTCTATATTCTTGGTACTAATCCTTTCTCATTTATGAGATGCAGAAAATCTTCACCCATTTATGGCTTATCTTTTCACTTTTATTTAAAGGTATCTTTTACCTTTGAATTTTCCCATAGGTTTTAGAGGGAACTGGAAAAAGGAGAAAGTATAGAACTCTTTGACATGTCCAAAGTCTAAAATTACATAAAGAACACATGTAGTATCACTTGAACATAATAACAGGGTCTGCCTTGTGATTTTCTGACAGTAAAGGTATTCACATTATCTTTGAAGAATTGCCATCTTTCTTGGCTGTATTTTATTAGGCAGTTTGAACAATATTTCTGCAAGATTTACATTACTTTTCAAGTTCTTTTACATTGTAGGACTTAATGCGTAATGATTAAATCTTAATGCTTAAATTATGATTTTTGTTTCAATGTAGTGCATGAAAAAGCTATCACATAAAACATTTTTGATCGCCCAAAAAGTGAGTTATTCTCCCACTTGACAGCTCTCTACTGTGTCACACAACATTTCGATTTTAACTAAGCCCATGATAATGCATCATTCGCTCCCCAGAACTTGTGGACATTGTCCTTATCCGAAGGCACTTGAGTACTAAATTGTATATGATGCTACTGTTGTAAGGAAATTGCATCATGATTTTGCTAATTCCTGGTAAGAATAGTTTCTTATAGGGTGATAGACTTTCACCAATGTAAAGATCCTTAAGGAGCTTTGTACAGTTTTTTATTTTACGCATACAAGGTTAAACGACCCACCCAAGGGCAAACCTCTAGGCAGGCAGAGATCAGAATGAGAACCCAGGACTCTTGGCCCTGGCTCTGTTCTCTATTTTTATGAAGTTGGTGGATATTTCTATAGTTAGCTTTCCTCCACAGTATATTTGGCTTTTGTTGATGAACTCTTTTTAGTTTCTTAGTACTTAGTACTGAAGGAGCTGTTTATCATACTTCCTTAAATTAGCTTTATGGAAATAATGCATACTGTTTTCTTTCTTTACTTTCAAATGACATTTACACGCTAGTCTTTCTAACAGGTTGTATAAATAAGTTAAATGTTATGGTAAATTATTCCAACTGCATATTAACAGTTTGCATAAATTAAAACTATGGTGCAATAGTTTGAATCAGTATTTAACTAGATGTGAATTTGTAAATGTGTGTACAGTTGATTTTTTAAATATAATTTTCCGTGCATGGCAGTCTTTATTTATGTAAGTTAATGTATATAATAATAAAATTTATACATTCAATCCAAGAACTGAGATATTATCATTAACTCACATATACCCATGTACTCCACCATCCTGTCTTCCTGTCTTTCTCCACTATTCTGAATTTGTTTATTATTCCCCTGCTTAAAAAATATATACATGTGTAGATATGTATGCATACCTATGTGTATATGTGCACATGCACATGTGTATGTATATAAATGCCTGAAGTTTAATCTTCCTTGTTTTAAAACTTTCTTTTAAAAGGATATCTAAAGTATGTAGTCTTTTGTGACTTGCTTTTTTCACTTGACAATACTTTTTTTAAAAGATTTATTTATTTATTTCTCCCCTCTCCCCTGTTCTCTGCTCTCTGTGTCCATTCACTGTGTTTTTCTGTGTCTGCTTATATTCTCATCAGGTGGGCTCCAGGAACTGATCCTGGTACCTTCCAGAGTGGGAGAGAGGCAATCACTCTCTTGCACCACCTCAGCTTCTTGTTCTACTACGTCTTCTTATTTTCTCTCCTCTGTGTCTCTTGTTGTATCATCTTGTTGCGCTAGCTTTCCATGTAGGCCGCACGGGGCAGCATTCCCTCATGGGCTGGCACTCTGTGTCGTCCAGCTCACCACATGGGCCAACTTGCCTTCACCAGGAGGCCCTGGGCATCGAACCCTGGACCTCCTATGTGGTAGATGGGAGCCCAACTGCTTAAGCCACATCTGTTTCCCCTGATAATAAGTTTTTAATATTTGTTCCTATTTTGTGTATAGTTATAATTCACTCATTTAAAATGTGTGTAATATTCCATTGTATGAATTTACCACAATTTATACACTTGTTGATTTGTTGATGGGCAGTTTCTTTGCCCCCATTTCTTTGATCGTTTTGTTCTTATTAATAATAATGCTACAGACATTCTGCATCATTACTTCTGGTGCTCATGTGCAAGTGCTTCTCTTAAGTATGTACTTAGGAGTAGAATTTCTGGGTTGTAGAATATGCAAGTGTTTATTTAGATAATGCTAAAATATTTTCCATATTGTTTATGTCAATTTACACTCCCACCAATAGCATATAAGAGATCTTGTTGAACTGTATTCTTTCCAACACTTGGTATTGTCAGTCTTCTTAATCTTTCCCTATCACAGGAGCATAGTATCTCACTGTAGGCTTGATTTGTATTTTCCTGATTAATAATGAGTTATCTGTCATATTTACTTCATGTTTACTTCATGCACTCTCTGTTCAGGGTTTTTGCCCATATTTCTATTGATTTTAATGTATTCCTTATGCTTGCTCTGGGTTCAAATCTTTCATCAGTTAGCAAACATCTTCTCTTAATTTGGGTTTTCTCTTTTCATTTTCTTCGAGCAATTTTTGATACATAAATTTAAAATTTAGTTTGGTTGAATTGATGAATATATTTTGTAATTAAAGTGACTGTGTCTTACTTAAGTAATTCTTCCTTATCCCAAGGTCAGAGAATTATTGCCTATATTTTCTTCATAAAATTTAAAGTTTTGCTCCTCACAATTTAATCCTTATCCCTTCCAGAGTTGATTTTTGAGTATGGCAGGTGTGGGATCGTAATTTCATTTTTTCACGTATGGATACCAATTTTTTCAACTTTGCTTGTTGGCTCTACCTTCTTTCCTCTACTCCTCTCCTCTTCTCCGTTTTATATTCTGTTCCAGTGATAACTTAATCTGTTCTGACACTAATACCACACTGTCCTTTTCAAATTTTTACATCTGTGGTAAGACCCCTCATTGCTTTTCTTCTTAAGCAGCATATTGAATATTTCTAGCTCTTTTCTTTTCTGTATAAATTCTAAATTCAGCTTGTTGAGAACCAAAGAACCCTACTCACAATTAAACTAACATTGCACTGAATCTACAAATCAACTTTTGGAGAATTGACATCTTAATGACATGTCTTCCTATTCATGAATATAGTGTTTCCATTTAATTAGGTATTCTTTGAAGGCTTTCAGAAAATTTTTATGATTTTTTGCATCATCATACCACCACTACTATCATCATCATGGTTCTCACTTATATAGTGTTTCCTGTGTGCTAGGACTCATTTTGTTACTTTATATTCAGTCATCTCAACAACTCTGTGAAGTAGATCCTTTTATGAGATATTCCATATAGGAAACTGAGATGGAAAAAGGTTAATTGAATCACCTGAGATCACACAGCTAGTAAATGGTGGAGGCAGGATTCTAACATAAGGTGCCTAGATACAGAGTTCATGCTTTTAATTACTCGTCTATACTGCTAATGGGGTTTTCTCATCTTTTATTGGATTTATTCCTGTATATTTTATGGTTTATAGGTCATGCTGTTGTAATTAGTAGGTTTTAAAAATTGTTTTTAAAATTGCTTAGTGTGGAAACAATTAAATTGAAATATAATTGCTTTTTGTGTATTTATCCTGTGTCTGTCAACCTTTCTAAATTTGTCTGTAGATTTTTAGGAGTATTTCTATGAAGATAATGTAGCAGTGGAAAATAGTAACCATTTTGTTTCTTTCTTTCCAAACCTTACGTTTACTTTTTTTTCTTTTCTTTTTCACTTACTACACTGGCTAAGACTTCTAAGTGATGATAGCAGACATTTTTGTCTTGTTCCCAAACTCAAGGGAAAGACTTCAACATTTTACTACTTAATTTGGTGGTAACTGTGGCTATTTCATAGTTAAATCCTTTGTCAAATTAAAGAAATTCCTTCCTGGTCTACTTTAGTAAGAGGGTTTTTTAAAAAAATCAAGAAATAGACATTACATTTATTTCCTGCTTTTTCTGTAATTATTGTGATGATGATATAGTTTTTCACCTTTACTCTGTTCAGGTAGTGAATGTCCTATATAGTTTTTTAAAATATCAATTCATCTTTATATTTTTGGTCATGCTGTTATCTACACAGTTGGATTCAGTTTGCTAATAGTTTATTTAGGGTGTCTAAATATCTAAGTTCATTAGTAAAATGGAGCTAATTTTCCCTGTTTATTTTGTCCTTATCTGGTTTTGATATCAAGTAATACTAGCCTTATAGAATGAGTTGGAGATATTCCTTCTTTCTCAGTTTGGCAAAAGATGTTGATATTTTGATATAAAAATATTACATTAAAATATTTATAACTTTTGAATTATAAACATAAGTAGTCAGAAATTTCTTGCTTTTGAAAATGCTGTTATGGTCTGCTGCCTTAAAATCTAGTTTCTACTGTGGTATCTCAAATTCTTAAATAGTTTAAATGAATTAAAAGTACTAGGTATCATATGCTTACAACCAAACATTTATTGAAATCTCCTGTGTCACATTTTATAGTTTCCTGTTCCTCGAAGCTCTTATTTTTTTTAAACCTAGAAATTATAGCTTAAACCTATTCAGGTCTGTTCTGTTTCTTCTGGTTCTTGCTCATGTTGGCTTTTTTCCATGTTGTAACTCTATTTGTTTTTTACTTTCTGGAGCCCTTGAAAAATAATTTCTGGGGATTTCTGGGGTCATAGGGTGAAGGACTCCTTCTCAGGGAGGCTAGTTTGTTTTAGCCAGGCTCCTTGGAGCACTTATATGTACAGGACCATGTTAAACCAAATTCAAAGCTTGAAGCTTCTGTTTCTACCTAGAGCATGGTGCCAGTTTACGTGAAAGTCGGGCAATAGCTAAAACCTCTCAGGGATGAGTTATCATTTTTTTGTCTTTGATTTTTGTTTCTGTCAATACTCTTCCCAGCAACTGTACAACTTTCATGTAGCTCCTTGGGTATCAGCTTACTGTAGGAAAGTTATCCTGTGAGATGATCCATCTTGGGCAAGCCCTAGATCGTGACTTCTGGCCCTTTCCCTCACAAGCCACCAAACCGAAGCTCAAGTACATAAAATAGGCTAATGCCCCCAGGAAATTTTACCTGCCAGTTTCCCCCTCTCTTTTCATCTCTTCAGTTCTTTAAGGTCATTTTGTTTCAGTATCTTTTCCAGCACTGTTAGTTTTCTCAGTAGGGGGATTAATCTGCATCTCCAGAAACAGAAACTCACGCAACCTTTTTTAAAATTTAAGATGTATTTATTTATTTATTCCCCCCACCCTCCTCATCTGCTGTGTCTATTCACAGTTTCTATTCACAGTTCTTCTGTGTCTGCTTGTCTTCTTTTAGGTGGCACCAGGAACCAATCCTGGGACCTTCCGGAGTGGAAGAGAGGTGCTCAATATCTTGCGCCATCCCCAGCTCCCTGGTCTGCTGCATCTCTTACTGTCTCTCCTCTGTGTCTCTTTCTGTTGCATAATCTTGATGTGCCAGCTGTCCATTTGGGCCAGCTTGCCGCATGGGCCAGCACTCCTATGTGGGCCCACACTCTGCTCGAGTTAGCTCACTGTGCGGGCCAACACTCAGTGTTGGCCTGCTCTCCCCTCAGGCCCGCTCGCCACGTGGGGCAGCTTGCCTTCACCAGGAGGCCCCAGGAATCGAACTCTGGGCCTCCCATATGGTAGACAAGAGCCCAATTGCTTGAGCCACATACACTTCCCCACACAAACTATTAAGTAGTTTTTCTCTCAAACATTTCTTCTCAACTCTCCTTTCCAAATATTGGTTTATTGAGCACAGCATTAGATTTATTAAATGTTTAAAAGACTAAGAACATATTTATAAGAGATGCAGAAAATGTATACATCTAAAGTTTTGTATCTGGCATTTTGTTGTACTGTAACTTCTATTGCTATTTAAAGGATATGCCCAAGTATTTCAGACCATTTATCATTCTTGTCTTGAATATCATTTAAAAGTATAAGCTAATCAGTTTCTTTCACTTGACATAAAAGCATATTATCGGAAAATAGTGATATAATTCAATGAACATATCATTGGATCTAAACTTTTATTGCATCCATTTTTAAAAGAAGAAAATACAATATTTTCTGTTTTCATCAAGGTATTATATCTAAACTCACTTTTTTTGAAACTGACTTCAAGATTTATTAAAATGTGTTCTTACAATATTTGTAGTACCTAGTATAAAATAATTGATTAGCTCTGATAGAGTGTATTGGGTGGACCCACGGTTACCGCCAGGTTTGATGATTTGCTAGGAGAACTCACAGGACTCAGCATATAGTTGTGTTCATGGCTAAAATTTATTACAGTGAAAGGATGCAAAACAATCAACAAAAGGAAAGGGCAAATGAAGTAAAATCCAGGGGAAATCAGACGCAAGCTTCCAAGGGTCCTCTCCCGGAGGAGTCACACAGGACATGCTTAATTCCTTCAGCAATAAGTTGTGACAGCATGTGTGCAATGTTGCCAACCAGGGAAACTCATTAGAGACTCAGTACCCAGGGTTTTATTGGGACTGATCCCATATGCACCTCTGCCCAGCATGTGCACAAATTCCAGTTGCTCAGAAGGAAAGCAGGTCTTAGCTTAAACCATATTGTTTCCACATCCAGCTTTAGCACGGTGATCTTGTTAAGGGTGGTGAGAGCCATCCCAAAATTCAAATTCCCTAATGTCAGCCAAGGGCCAACCTTTTCAGTGGGCCCTTTAAAAGATAGCAGTCAGACCTGCTGCTGTTAACTCCTTTCTGCACATAGAGTTACGGCTAAATTTTTTAGAGTGCTTACTCTGTGACATGAGCTGTTTTAAACTCTTTACTCATTTCATCATCACAATAGCCATGACATGGTTGAGGAAACTAAGGCATGGAGAGGTTAAGAAACTTGTCCAAGTTTGCACAGCTAATAAGTAAAAAAGTCAGGATTCAGACTTAATCAGGCTTCAGAATCCTTGATTTGCCAAATACTGATTTATTAGGCAGAACATTAGATTTTTATTATTTTTATTCTATCCTACCTCACAGTTACGATGCTTCATACATTACCAAAAAATTGTAATTAAAAGAAATTTTCTTCATACAACTTCTTTTAATCTTCAGTATTGTTTCATGGCTCTTAATTTTCTGATTTGGAAAATCATTCTAATTATCATATGCAAACCTTCCTGATCTCATAGGATTTTCTCAGGCTTTGTGTTTCTGGATTAGAAAACATTAATTGATTTTTTTCCATATTTATACAGAAGATTTGTCTGATCTTTGTCCACCAATTTGCCTCAACTCTTTTTTTCTCTAGCTCCTTTTGGTGTCTTCTGAGATGTGGCAATTAGAACTATAAACATGGAAGGTATCACCATACCATAGTTTATAAATGAAGACAGGACAGTGTTTTCTGTTTTATTTCCTTCCTTGTAATGCTCATCATTGTATTGCCATATTGTCTACCTCAATACTTTGGGCAATGACTTCGGAGAACCGTCTTTAAATGCTCCTAGTTGGCCATCTGGAATATAGCTGTGACTAAGAGCTTGTCTCTTTCTAAGTATACTCTAGATTATTTTTTCTGAATTGAAATGAAAGGATCCACTCATAAGAAAATACATTATAGCTTCAAGAAAACTTTGAGTGTTAACATATGTGCTGAAATATGATACAGATGTTTAATGTCTTACTGTACTATTATTTTACTGTTCATGGTCACCTGCTTTTTTGATTCCTGCCTAAGCTTGTTTTCTTCATG